>NC_051334.1:187277493-187577493 GCF_015220235.1 Choloepus didactylus | reverse complement strand
ACCCAAAGGTAGTGGACAGCCATAGAGCTGTGTGTTTTTCTCCAGCCACATTCAGCTGCATGCTAGGGAGGCAGGGGGCAGGCAGAGATCTGCATTTAACCAGGGCTGGGGTTCTGTCAATTGAGTATGAGGAAGCAAGAAGGTGGCAAGGGGGCTGAAGTGGTAGGCCAGGGAGCAGTAACGACTGACCATGGGACTGACGCTGGGAAAGGGGATAAGTGAGGCAACAAGGGAGCAAAGGGCCAGAGTAAAGAGGGGATGATCAATGAATTCTAAGTCCATGCAAGGTCAAAGGATTACTGGAGATTGGGTATGAGAGGAAATGAGCTGAAAACGTAGGAGATTCTCTGCTGCTGCAGATGATGAACAAGATAAAAAGATTAGGGCTAAATTTTCTGCTGCCAGCAACTGTCTATTGTTAAAATCTTTTAACTTCAAGAAAGAATAAAAAGCGTTGGCTCTCATTCAGAGTGTATGTATCTTTAAAAAGCTGTCTTTAAGAGCAGAACCATAAGTACTTCCACTTCACTGTTTCATTTCTGTGTATAGTCACAGAACAAGGTCAAGAGAAGGATGAGAACAGACTTCAGGTAACACTCGATTTCAACTACACAAAGCTCACAGTGAATATCGAGAGGGGGCCTATTGCCAGTTGCTGAACCACTGCCACCAGACGAGAGTGACATCACTTAAAGCTAGGAGGTGTCCGGGCGTTCGAGTGAGACGACTTAGGACAAGACGAGCTCTCGTGTGAATCTACTGTGAACTTTTCTGCAGGTTGGAACGACTGTGGTCACACTCCATGGAGAAGTGAACTCTTCCTGCCCGGCTGCCGAGGGCCGGGAGTAGATTGGAGACAGCTGTTCGGTGGGGCCGGCAGCCCTTCCACCCTGGAGGTGGGAGGGGCTTCTGTCATGGATTGAGTGTTGGCCCCCCCAAAAGACATGTCCACACCCCAATACCCGACCCTGTGAATGTGACCCTATTTGGAAAGGGGGCCTTTGCAGATGGAATTAAGTTAAGGACCTCGAGACGAGATCGTCCAGGGTTACTGGGGAGGGGGGGCTACTCCCATGCCAAGTGTCCTCAGAGGAGGGACAGATAGGCAAGAGGAGGAGCCTTGGGAAGACAAGGGGCAGAGATGGAGGGCTGCAGCCAAGAAAGTCGAGGAAGGCCTAGCGCTCCCCGAGGCTGGAAGCAGCACGGAAGGAATCTCCCAGAGACCGCAGAGAGAGTGCGGACCCGACTGAAGCCTTCATTTTTGGACCTCTGGGCCCGTGAAGTGGGAGAGAATACATGTCTGTTTTCAGCCACCTGGTCTGCGGCCATTTGGGGCGGCAGCTCTGGGAGACTAGCAGCTTCTACTTGAGCTCTCATTCTCACCAGGCTCCTCTGCATTTACACAGGAGCCAGGCGGTTCCATCCACTCCCCCCCCATCTCCCCCGGACCCTGCCTTTACCAAAGATGAAGTGTCCACCCAAAGCAGCCCTCCTGCAGGCAGTTGCTCTGGCTGCCACCTCCTATGCAAGGACTCTGCTCCTCCAGGGACTCCTCTCTCCTCCTCCTGCTCCCCTCTCTGGTGGACCACCCCCACAGGGATGCAGGCACACTCGCAGCTCCACCCACCTGAAAGAGACCCTCTCCCCCACTCCCATTTCTCTGTCCCCCATCACAACAACACTTTTCCAAAAGAATTGTCTATACCCGGTCTACACCATTTGATAGCGAGGAGTGTTGCTGGTTTCGAGGTAAAGGTATCATGTTACTCCCTGAGTAAAGCCCTTCACCAGCGGGTGGCCGCCTGCGTCCACACCTCTGCCACCTGTTCTCCAAACCTCAATGAAGCTGCAGTACAGAAGTGTAAAAAGAAGCCTGCACAGACGACAGCAGGAGGAGACTTACAAACCAAGCAGATATTTCTAACAGATTTCTAGATGCCAGAAAGGGTCAAGAACCGCGGTGACTAATGAAACAGCAGAATGTGCTACAAGGGAGATGAGAGCCGACGTGCCCGTCAGAGTCCTCCCCAAAAGGCTCTCAGGTCAGATCAGGGGCAAGCAATGGCCCTCAAACCCACGTGCACAGGAATCATCTGGGTTGGAGGTGGGGGTCCCATTAAACTTCAGATTCCAATCCAGGAGGGTTTTTTTTTTGGGGGGGGGGGGGTGAGAAGCCTGAGATTCGGCACTCCCAGCAAGCTCCCAGGTGTGGCTCATGCCTCTGGGGCTGGTCAGTGGACCACACTGGCAGGGGCAAGGTGCTGTGGTATGCAGAAGGATGAAGTAAGACAAAACCCAGGGGATTATGGGAAAGTCTCCCAACAGCTGTGCCAGGGGACATTAACCCTAACCACTTACCCTTGGGCAAGAAACCAAAAAAGTCTTTCCTAAACAAATGGCTGGAACCTTCCCTTCCTCCCCGCAAGGCTTCTGACGGCAGCCTAGGTGGTGGCCACCTCTTCCTGGCATCTAAGTGTCCTGAATGTGAAGGCTTGGCGGAGGGGAGACCCAGCAGGAAACAGGCAGCTCCAGCGGCCCAGGCTCCTCTCCCCAACGGGAAGGGCTCTCCAGGGCCAGGGGAAGAGAAGCAGCACCACGACAGAGAGACCAATTCTGTCCCCAGGGTAAACAGAAAACAGTCTCAGAGAAATTTTAGCAGATAACACAGCCTTCAAACCAGAAGAGAAACAGCCATAAACAGACAATAAGAGAGTTCAGACATTAAAAACGGGTTAGCTACAAATACAGAGGTTTTCCAGTGTGGCACTGTTTATAAAAGGAAAGGAGTGAAAATGACTCAAATGTCCATCCATACTGAACAGCTTGACTAAATCATGGCACATCTTGATACAGTGGAATCTGTGCAACCGGAACAAAAAGAATGAGATCTCCATGCCCCCATGAAAAAGGGAAGAATTCTATCCAATATGGAGTGAATGAAAACTAGCTAAAAACAAGATGCAGAACATATATACAGCATGCTAACTTTTTGTGAAAGAAAGAAGGGGAAATAAGAATGTATACATTTATTTGTTTATTTTTGCAAAAGGACACACTAGGAGGACAAGCAAGAAACCAATAAATAAGCAAACAAATGTATATATTCTTAGAGATAAGGGGTGAGGGGAAATAGGATCAGAGGAATAGAGATGGAAGTGAGACTTCTCGGAGTATATCCTTTTATGTGGCTTTAACTTTTGAACCATTTAAATGCTTTCGGTTTTCAATAAATAAAAAGGAACAATAGCAAACCACAAAATTGAAAAGCAATAAACCTAACTGTACATTCAAATCGATAACATAACCACGCAGAAAAGAATTATCACAAGTGACTTTTTTCCAACATATTACAAAGAAAAATTTCAAACATACAGAGATGGGAAAATTGTTCAAAAAAACAGTTGATGTGTGAGAACACACTCATTGCCTAGATTCTAACAGTAACATCATTTTCCCACCTATCAAGCCATCTTATTTCTGATGCATTTCAAACTTCAGACATCAGTACAATTTATCTCTAAACTCTTCAGTGGGCACATTGTTAACTAGAGTTGAAAATCATTTTCATTTTTTTTATGATAAAATTTACATACAGTGAAATGCACAGATCTTAAGTCAATCATTCCACGAGTTTCGTCAAGTGCATGCACTTGTGTAAGCCCAACTCCTGTCAAGATATGACATCGCCATCACCACCAAAAGTCCACTTGTGCCCTGCGCCCCTCCCCAGTCAGCCCACTCCATATCCTCATCAATATTCGGTGTTGTCAGTTTTCAATTTTGGCCATTTTGTGGGCGAGTGGTGGTATCTCATTGTGGTTTTATTTGGCATTTCTCTGTCAATTAATCATGCTGAACACTTTTTTTGCAACAGTATACCGGTCATCCATAGGCTTTCCTTTGTGAAGTATCTATTAAAATATTTTCCCCTTATTTAAGTTAGGTTGTGTGTTAGTTTCCCGGATGCTAAAACAAATGCCATTCAATGGGTTAGCTTAACAACAGGAATTGATTGGCTCAGGGTTTCAGAGGCTAGAAGGCTAGCTTCCTCCCAGGGTCAGTACCTTTTGACTGGTTGTCAAACTGAGTTCCTTGGCTTTTCCATCACATGGTAACACACATGGCAACACCTTCTCCTATCTCTTCCGGGTTCCTGTGGCTTCTCTTTCCATGTCTAACTTCCTTTGCTTATAAGGACTTCAGCCACGCTGGGTTAGGGCCCACCCTCATTCAGTTTGGACACCCCTTAACTAATAACATCTTCCAAGGTCGTTAGACGATGTTTTCAGACCTTACAAATTGGTTCCCACTCACAAGACCAAGGGTTGGGACTTGAACATGCCCTTTGTGGGGGACATGATTCAATCCCCCACAGGTAGTTTGTTTTTTCATTGCGTTTAGGAGTTCTTTATATATTCTGGATACAAGTACTTTGTCAGATATATGATCTTTTATTTTCTCTGACTTGTCTCAACTATTTTCTCTGTGACTTGTTCTTTCATTTTCTTAAAGATCTCTTTTGAAGAACAAAAGTTTTTAAGTTTAATGCAGTCCAATTTCTCCATTTTTTTCTTTAATGGTTAATGCTTTCTGTATCCTAAGAAATCTTTCCCTACCTACAGATTGTGAAGATAGTCTCCTATGTTTTCTTTTTTGGAAATTTTATATTTTTAGCCTTTACATTTAGGTCCATGATCCATCTTGAATTAATTTTTATGTATGGTGTGTGGTAAGGTCAAGGTTCATTTTTTTTCTGGTATGGATATCCAGTTGCTTCAGCACCATTTGCTGAAAGACTTTCCTTTCCCCATTGGATTGTTCTGGCACCTCTTGACGAAAACCAAATGACCACAGAATTGTCACATCTCTCTGGGCTCTCTATTCTATTTCATTGATCTATGTGCTTATCCTTATACCAGTATCAGGCAGTGGATTATTATAGATTATTATAGATTTATTGTAAATCAAATCAAGTAGTGTAAGTCCTCCAAATGTGTTCTTTTTCAGGACTATTTGGTTATTCTAGGTCCTCTATAGTTCCATATAAATTTTCAAATCAGCTTGTCAATTTTGACAAGCCCTCAGTTCTGGTTGGGATTATGCTGAATCTGCCTATCAATACAGGGGAAAGTGACAACATAAAGATATTTAGTCTTTCAATCCAGGAACATGGTATCTCTTCCCATTTATTTAGGTCTTTAATTTTTCACCAATGTTTTCAGTTCCAGTGTATAGATCTTGCACGTTTTTTGTCAAATTATTCCTAAGAAGTTTGTTCTATAACATTATTATAAATGGTATTGCTTTGCAAATTTCATGTTCCAATTATTTGCTGCTAGTATATAGAAATGTAGTTAATTTTATGTATACTGACCTTGTATCCATAGACTCTGAATTTCTAGTTTTATTTTGGGGGAAGGGGCACAGGGGGTAGATTCTTTAGAATTTTCTACCTGACCCACAAATATAGCCAGTTTTACTTCCTTTCAATAGACGCCTCATCTTTTTTCTTCCCTTATTGTACCGGCTAGGACCTATGGCACAATGTGAAGAGAAGCAGTAAGAGTAGACATCTTTGCCTTTTCACTGATTTTGGGGGCAACATGTTCAATATTTCGCTATTAAGTACAAGTTATCTGTAGCTCTTTCATAAATGCACTTTATCAGATGAGGAAGCTCCCATCTATTCCTAATCTGCTGAGACTTTATTTTTTATCATGAAAGGGCACTGAATTTTATCCAATGCTTTTTTTGCATTTATTGAGATGATTAAATATGATTTTTCTCCTTTATTCTCTTAATAGGGTGAATTACATTGACTGGTTTTCAAGTGTTAAACCAGACTCACATTCCTGGGATAAACCTTATTTGGTTGTGATGTATTATCCTTTTTATGTTGCTGGATTCAAATTGCTAATATTTTATTAATATTTTTGCATTTATGTTCAATGTTCATGAGGGATATTGGCCTGATTCTTTTTTGTACTGTCTTTGTAAGGTTTTGATATCAGGGGTATGTGGACTAATAAAACATGTGGGAAGTGTTTTTCCTTCTCCTAGCTATTTTCTAAAAGTTTATGGGTGGTGCTATTCCTTAAATGTTTGATAAAATTCACCAGTGAAAATCATTTGGGTCTAGAGTTTTCTTTGTGGGAAGATCTTATTGATAGTGAATTCAATCTTGACTAGATGAAGATTTAATAAATTTTTAAATTTCATGTGTCTTGATAAGTTCTATTTTTTAAGGAATTTGTCAATTTCATCCAAGTTGTCAAATTTATTGGCATAAAATTTCCTTATAATCCTTTTAATGTCTGATGAGTCTTTAACAATATCCCCTTTAACGATGGATACCAATAACTTATGTGCTTCTCTCCTTTTGTGTCGGGTTTTGTTGATACATTAAAAAAAAAAGACCTTTGGCTTTGTTAATTTTCTCTATTATTTGTTTTCTATTTCACTAATTTCTGCTCTTACCTCTATCACTTCCTTCCTTTCCTCTACTCTGGGTTTACTTTGTTCTTCTTTTTCCAGCTTCTTAAGGTGGAACCTTAGACTACTAATGGTTTATCTATTTTCCTTTCTAATCAAAATATTTAAAGCTATAGCTATCCCACTAAACAGTCCATTATTTGCATCCTTCAAATCTTAATGTTATATTTTTATAATTCATTATCATTTAAAATAGTTTCTAATTTTTCTTGTGATTTCTTCTTTGACCCACGAGTTATTTAGAAATTTATACTTTCATTTTCAAATATCTGTTTGTTTGTTTTTTTTTAAAGATATCTTGGTGTTGTGATTTCTATGATTTCTAATACAATCCCATTCTGGTCAGGGAACATAATCTGCAGGATCTCAAGCTTCTGAAATTTACTGAGACTTGTTTATGGCCCAGCAAATCACACACTGTTGGGGTGTATCAGGAACACTTGAAAAGAATGTGCAGTCTTCAGCTGTTCTGTGTATTATTCTATAAATGTCAATTAGGTCAAGATGGCTGATAATGTCATTCAGATCTTGTATGTCATTACTGATTTTTGTGGTGTTGCTTTATCAATCATTGAGAGAAGGGTGTTAATATTTCCAACTATGACTATGGACTTGTCTATTTCTCTCTTTTTCAATTTTTTCTTCATGTATTTCAGGGCCTGAAATTAGGCATATGTACATTTATGACAGTTAACATCTTCCTGATGAACTGCTTCTTTTATCACTGTGAAATGTCCCTCTTTATCTCTGTAATAGCTCTTGTTTTCATATCTACTTTTTTTGACACTGGTATTACCACTTCAGCTTTCCTATGCTCACCATTTGCTCGGTATTTATTTTCAACCTAGTTGTGTCTTTGTATTTAAACTGCGTATGTTACAGGAAACATATAGTTGGATTTGGCTTTTTAATCCAATCTACAATCTCTACACTTTAACTGAAGCGTTTAGTCCATTGACATTAATTATTAATTAATGTAACTATTGATATAGTTGGATTTAGGACAACTGATTTGTTCAATAGTCCTATTCTTCCATATTTCTGGGCAGAATTATAACTGCTGCTTTAAAATTCTTCTCTGTTAATTTTAACAACTGGGGTATGTCTCCAATGAATGGGAGGGGTACCAAACTATGGCCTGTGGGCCAAATTCAACCCACTGCCTTTTTTTTTTTTTAATAAATAAAGTTTTATTGGAACAATCATACCTATTCATTTATGTATGTATGCCTGCTTTTCCACCACAATGGCAGAGATGAGTAGATGTGACAGAAACTGTATGGCCTGCGGAGCCTAAAATATTTTCCATTTACAGAAAAAATTTGCTAACCCCTGCTCTTACGTAAGGGTCACGTTTTCCTGTTTCTTCATATGTCTAGTAATTTTAAATTATATCCTAGACATTGTGAATGAAGTGCTGTCAGATTTGGAATTCTGTTAGGTTCCTACAAAGAGCAGAGTTTCTTTAAATTTTAACAAGCAGTCAACTTGGCTGACCCCAAACACCAAACTACTGTCTTCTCTACGGTGGGCAGCAGCCAGCACCTCTGGTTTTTTGGTTTTGTTTTGTTTTTTCGGCCTTAGCTGGACTGCGTGGAGTCTGCCCCATGCACACATAGTTCAGGGAGTTGGACAGAGTTTATATGCTTCAGCTGGGCCACTTGACAGTGGTTCTCTGCTTTCTAGGATTTCCTCCCTCAGTTTCCAGCTGCTGAAGTTGCTCTGAACTCCATCTTCTGATTCCTCAACCCCTGAGACTGCAGGCTCTATCCAAGTTTCAGCCAACCCACAGCAACACCGACTGGGAACTCAAGTGAAAAGCCATTAAAAACAGGAAACTCACCCAATGCCATGCCCTTCTTCCGAGCATCAGCTCCTCTCCAGTTTCTGCCTGCCTTTGCTCATTCTCCAGTGCCTCTGAATGCCGCTTTTTATTTTTGTCCAGACTTTACAACTGTTATCTGCAAGAGAGGCAGGGCAGTCCACCATGCGCTACCTGACCACTACCAGAAGCAAACCCCCTCGGTGATTCTTGTACACAGTAATCTTGACTTTACATCCTTACCCTCTCACTGGAGAGTGGCCAAAGGCAGGAAAAACTGGAGGGAGGTGATGCTTGGAAGAAGAGCCCGGTCTTGGGTGAGTTTCCTGTTTTTAATGGCTTGTCGCTGGAGGGCAGGTCCCAGTCAGCATTGCTGCGGGTTGGCTGAAACCTGGACAGAGCCTGCAGCTTCAGGGGCTGAGCACTCTAAGGACAGTAAGCTGTGCGGAAACCTTAAACTTCATTTGGTATTTTGATTGTTAGCAGTAACCTTGGTCCTGGAACTTTGTAACTGTTTTACGTATATTACAAAATAAAAACAAATAAGTAACCATGTTCATGTTATTAGGAACCAACATTTTCTGTGCAAGAAAAAGACACACAAGGGTAAAAAAAGGTAAAGAAAATCCCTGTAATGTTAAATTTCCATTGAAAGTATCTATAAGCATTCAGGATCTTTACATGTTTTTTCAGTATGTTTTCTAGCTCTGTCCACTGAAAGGGTCTAAGAGAAAGCCACCCCATTAAGAATAAGCACACTTTGTACCCATATCTTGGACACCATCTCCCATTAAAAGGAACCAGAGCTCCTTGGAACCAGTTCTGGAACAGGAAAAGTACATGTTGGGACGAAATATCTTATGCCAGAAAGCAAGTAATTGCTCAAAAACTAATTAATGAGGGTGTTTTAAGAGGACACAGGAGCCAGCATGAAGAGGCTCTCATTGACCAAATTTGGACTAATTTGAACATCAAAAAGAATAATGACTGTAGCTGAACTGTAAAACATTTAACAAATAAAGCTACACAAGTCCATATTGACGAGAGACAGCACGCGAGCAAGAGAGAGAAGAAAACACAACACAACACAAATATTTTCCTACCATTCGAGGTGACTATCACACCAACTCCTTACTCTGAAAATTAGTAATTAAAGGCAAAGAATTAAGCATCTACACTGCCTTTTTAGGAGGAAACACAGTTCCTCCCTACTTGATGATGGAAAGTTCTTTACAGAGTAACGTCAACATTAAATGTAGAAGGGATGACAGAATTAGAAAAACCATCATTTTGCAACTCCCAGTGTAATAATGGATCCAGGCAAGGATCATCAATGAATGCCAAAACCATCAGGCGAATGGTTTTTGGGCAACAGGATATTAGTATGGTGCCAAAGCATCACCCCACAGGTTATGCCAAAGTATCAGCCCACAGATTGCTTATCAATTACAAGAGGAAACCTGTACACTTACAATGGAGAGATTTGGCAGTCACCTCCTATTTTAACCGAGTGAGAAAATTAGTGGCATGAGTCCTAGGATAGTCAGACATTATGTACCCCTGATCTGATGTTCTATGAAGTACACAGCACCATCTGTGAAATATGCCTGCCCAAAATGTTGAACCTAAAGAAGCTTACAAACCTAACTTTCAATTTACAATTAATATAAAGGATAATAAAATTAAATGATACCATAAGAACACAGACAAATCTAGAATGTGGTTCTTCTATAAGACAACTGAACCGACTGCTTCAAAAAGTTGCTAACACAGCTGGATTGGAGGTAGGGAGACTGTTCCTGCTAACCTAGACAAAGGAGGCATCATCAGATACAATGTATGAGTCTTAATTGCTAACTAGTTCCCCCTCAAACAGCTATGAGAGACATTTGGGGAAATATCCATTTAGAGTAGCTGCCTGATAACACTAGAGAATTATTAATATTTTAGATGTGATCATGGCATTGTGCTGATATTGGAAAACGTCCTCACTTCTGGAAGATACACACTGGAGTAATTAGGGGTGAAATGTCATGATGTCTGTGTATTACTTTCAAATGGTCGGTTAAAGGAATAAAAAATCCACGTATCTATAGAGACCAAGCAAATATGCCAAAATGCTAACAACTGTGGCATCTAGGCAGTGGTCACACGGGATTTTGTAGTAAATTAGAAAAAAAAGGTTTGGCTGAAATAAAGAATTTAACAGAAGGCAGAGAAAATGAAGTCTAGGAAATCTTCCAAAATTCGGAGCAAAAAGACCAAGAACTGGAAAATATGAGAAGACTGAGACAAAGGACCAATATAAGAGGTCCAAAACTAAACTAATAGGAGTATCCATAAGAAAGAAAAAACGGATGGATGGAAGTTAACACATTTTTAAAGAAATGAATTGACAATAGAAGTATTCAGATTGAATGTGACCCCAGCACAATGAATGAAAAAGACCCATCTCTAGACACCTTCTTGTGAAAATTCAGGACACTGAAGAAAAAGACGCTAAAATTTTCCCGGGTAGGGGAGAGAGAAGGTCATCTGCAAAAGAACCCTCACCTGACTGGCAAAGACACCGGGAGCAATGCCTCCAGAGTTACGAGGGAAAATGATTTTCCGTTTGGAATCTCATACCCTGCCAATCACATGTAAGAGCAGAGCAAAGGCATTTCAGACATGCAATGATTCTGAAACTGTCTGTTATAATGCTTTTGGCTACAAGTAACAGAAGAGCCACCTCAAACTGGCTTAAACAATAGGAACATTTCTCATCTCACATAACTGGCAATCCCACAATAAGGGAGACTCCCCTCCCAGCTGAACCTAGGTTCTTTCTACCTGTCTGCTCCACCATCCTCCACGTGTAAGCTTTGTCCTCAGGCCTGATCTCTCAGTCTGAGGTCACAAAACAGCTGCCCGCAGCAACTGCCTTCTTTACATGAGAGAAAGAGAGAAAGTCTTGCCTGAACGTGCAATCTAAGCCCTTCCTTTGGTCCGACTGGACCAACTGGGATCATATGTCCACCCCTGGTCACGACCAGTCGCCAAGGGGATGCAACGTGCCAAATGGCGTAAGGATACTTTCTGGAGACGGGAATAAGGTAGAAAGCTGAGCAATATCAGGGCTCTGTTAGGAAGAAGGAAGGAGGAAATGGATATGGGGTAAGCAACCACAGTATCCACTACCGTTTACTACCTGTGCGCTCTATCTTAGTGAGTTTTTTTAAGGATGTGTTCCAGAAAACGAAGGAGCAACCCAAGTAAAAGGAAGCTATGGGTTCTGGGAAACAGTGGCTCCAACCTAAGAGCTCAATGAAGGGAAGATCCAGGGTGGCATCTGTGTGCCACCTTGAAGAGTAAATACTTGTCTGGATTGCAGGAGGACAGCAAAGGTAACTTCTGGGCCATTCATCACCAAGCAATTTAGGTGCCTTAAGTATTCTTAAACAGTCTTAGCCACGTTTTACTTTGCGTGATATCTGAAAAACTCTAAATGTATTCATAAATATCTGATATGGTAACATGAACTAAGCTTTAACCATCACGTTGTCTCCTTTTTTACGTTTGCCTGTGCTCTAGGGTTTTCCTTGACCTCTTTCCCCCACATAACTGACTCATTAAGCAATGACTATTTTTTGGTTTGTCTTGCATAGGTAATGCATAAAACAGCAGTTCTTAACCTTTTTCTGCCTGGACCCCTTCTCAGAAGAATGTTTTTAAATGCATAAAATGCATAGAAATGGATTTACAAAATATTTTGAAAATTAACGATATGACAATACATGCTTCTCTATTAAAATGTCAAATAACAAGAAACAGAGGTGGGCCATATAACTTACCATAATTTTGAAGTAGTGGTGAGCATAAATAATATTGCAAAATATCGGAAACAACTGCAATATGATACAAAGCCACCTCTGAGCTCTATTGGTGACAAAGTCACCAGTACTCCTAGTACCACCATAGTTTGTTGCTGCCTACATTCATAATTGAAGGAAATCAAAAATTTCAGTTAGAGATCAGTGAAAATAAAAATGCAGTGTTTTTCCCACCCAACAGACAACCTGAATTCTTAACACCAGATTAAGACCCTTAGTCTAGAAAGATACACAGCAAATATTAACAGGAGTTTTCTCCACATGGAATTTCTAGAGCGATTTTAATTTTTTTAAAAATGTTTGTGCCTACAAGCATTTTCTAAGTTTCCTACAAAACTTTTTAGTTGTGTAATTAAAAAGAGCCTAATACTATGATTTTTTTTTTTTTTTATTTTAAGCGACCTGGAAGGGTGGCTAAGAGATTTTATACAGTAGCCTACAAGCCACATTAACATTTTTAATAGGGGTCATACCACCTTTAAAAAAGGCCCTCCACCTTCCCTAACTACTTAAGTTGTCATGATGACTGTAATCATTTCCATGTTCTTATGAGCTTAGGAAAAAAAAAAAGCACTGAAATTATTTATTCTGGAATTAAAAGGAACAAAAAGACAAACTGTCACAACTGCAGACATTTGTCTATTTTTTTTGCCAAGTATAATTCCAAAAACAGCTGAAAATATTAGAGGAAATTAGTACTTAATATGGACTAATACCTTCTGCTGTTTACAAAAACACAAACCCAGAAACACAGAAATTTATATTTAAAAATAAGTCACTAAATAAATATGTGTAGAAAAATCTAAAAGACAATTTTTCAAAGTAACTTTAAAACTTAAGTACCAGTAGAAGCCCCAAAGATACCAAAGAAACTTTAATAGTTCCAAAAATTATTCACAGATGGAAAGTAAGCTCATGCTTAAAAGTGCTCACGTTCTGGTTTCAGCAGCCGTATGGAACGTGGCAAAGGAGATGGGAAGTAAGACACCGAGGGAAACGTGCCTATCCCAGAAACTGGTTTGCTTTCTTTCAAATTGAAAAATAAAACCCTCGGACTGCCCCATTAGTAAATCTAGAAAATGGGTGCCTTTTTTTGTAGAAAGCTTTCACAAACATAGGAATAAAAATATCTTCTTCCTGGTTAAGGGAAGAAGGACGTAAACACAACCCAGACGCCACCCTTGGTTTCCCCAAGCCTCTCCTCCCTCAGGGCTCCAGTGAGGCTCAAGCTGCAGAAGTGTTTGTGCTGCACATCAATGAATGAACAGGTCTACATACACCAACACGGACCGATCGCAAAAGCAAAGGATTGAGTGAAAAACGCAGGTCACAGAATGTTGCATACAGTAGGACGTCCTCCTGTAAATTTAAAAACCACTTGAAAATATTATACATTGTCATCTGCAATCAAAGTACAAAATGCTGCATGGAGAGTTTCCATTATTACCTTTAGGCTACTGGTTACCTCGGGGAGGCAGAGAATAGGGTGGACAGCTAGGCTGGGATTTAGCAGTATCTGCAGTATTTTAGTTCCAGAAAAAGAAAGCGGACACAACCCTGGCAGGAAGTTCACATTTATTCAGCCCGGGTGGTGAGTGCACTACCCCTGGACGCTGGGGAGGAAGAGGGCGGGGTAGCAGTGCGGGCAGGCCTGCCCCTCCAAGGCAGAAGGGGTGGTCATTCCACCAGGGAGGGGCCGGAGGAGCAGGCAGCAGGCTCCCCCTGACCCCAGGCTCGGAGGGGACCCGCACAGCCCGTCACAGAGTCTCGGCAGGGGGGACCCGCATGAGCTGTTGGGCACTGGTCCTCGAGGAGCCAAGGAGCTTGTTTCCGCACTGCTTCCTTCGCCGGGGAGTCTTGTTCAAAAATCCAGTCATCAGCGTCAGGAGGGCTCAGGAGGGCTCAGGAGTGCGCTTGACTTGGCAGGTGATTTGCGTCCCAGGCGCGCTCCAGAGCCCACGCAGCCCAGCACTTTTGAACGAACTGTGTTGGAGAAGGGGCAGCCTTGACCCTGCTGGAGGCCTGGGGATGGAGCCCCGGGGGTACCAAGGGGAGGGGGGTTAGGGCACGACGGGAGGTCAGCTCAGGGCAGATGGCCTGTTGACAGAGCAGTGTGGGGTGGAAAGGGGACAGGACGGATGAACAGAGCAGCCAGGGGTCTGGGGCCTGGGGAACATCCCAGAGTGCACTGCAGCTGGGAGGGAAAGCCAGCCTGGGAGGCCACCCTGGTGCAATTGGGCTTGGACTTCTGGGGGTGGCACACTCTGGAGCCAGAAAGGCCCCTCTTGCTGCGGCCCAGCTGGCTTCTCCTCTCTCCGCTGCACAAGCTCAACTGCTCTGAAGCAGCCAAGCACATTCTCTCCTGTCTGAGCCTTCTCCATGCTGCGCCTTCCCCGGGACTCCCACTTTGCCCCCTACTCGTACTTTCTCCTCGACCTAGCTAACATGTCCTTACCCTTCAGGTCTTGGGTACAATTTTTTCCAAGAAGTCCATTCCCTGACCCCACCCCCAGAATCCCGACGGAAGCCCCCTCTCACGTTCCCATGCTCCCTTGGCACCCAGCACTTCTCCATCATAGCGTTCACAGCCGTGGAGGACACCCTGTGCCGGTCACCGTTGTATCCCCGGCATCCAGCTCAGGAACCCATGCAGAACCACTCAATTAGTGGAGGCAAAATGAATAGAGTGTTCCTATATAAAGAGTGAAACAGCCATAGACAAATGAAGTCGAAGCCCAAGCCATCTGGTCCTGAACACTCTCCCAGTCTACTCCTGACGCGTACGACAATACAGAAGAGGCACGGACACTTGGTTTTATAGGAAGATGCAGTGGCCGAGGGAGACCCTCAAACCCCAAGCTCCAAGAAGCTCCCCCAACTCAGAACTTTCCCAAAAGAAAAACGCTCCATTTTTTCCTCAGGATCCTCAAGGAGAACTGGCCGAAGTACTCCTCCCCAGGTGAAAGTTCCTGCTCCACGGGTCCTCCTCACACACAAGTCACACCTGGGGAAACGGAGGATTCCTTAGCTGTGCTTTCTAGTGCTAACTGCTAAAAAAGATCTTCCCTTGCCTGATTACTCTCTCTGATCTCCACAAATAGGACTGCACTCATAAACATGGGTGCTTATCTACATGTATGTACTTTTTTCTTTAAAAACCTACAATTAAAAGGCTACCCTTGATTTAGCAATCCCTCTCCAACTTTAAAATGCATACACCCTTTGACCCAACAACTCCCACTTCTAGGAATTTATCCTACAGATAAATGTGTCCAAGAGCAAAATGGCATACATAAAAGACTCTTCGCTACGGTGTTAATGAGATTTTAAAAATTGGAAACATATAATTATCTATCAATAGAAAACTGGTTAAATAAAACACAATACCTCCATATAATGGACCACTAACCCAATCCATAAAAAGAAAGATACAGCTGTCTACGAACTGATACAGGACAATTTCCAAACTATACTAACTGAAAATAGCAAGCTTCGTAAATGTGCACACTATTTTACTATTTGTGTAAACACACACACACCCCACACACCCCTGTGTGTATACAGATACACATAAAATATATACACAAGCACACATAAGTAAAAATAGAAAATATATCTAGAAAGACTGATAAGAAACTAGTAATGGTGGCTGCCTCTAGGGAGAGAAACTGAATGGCTGGGGATGGGGGTGGCAGGGAGACTTTTCCCTATATAGCCTTTTTATACCACCTTTTGAATTCTGTATTATATACCTAACTATTAAAAGAAATCACTTTAAAAAAAACAGGCTTATTCAAGACTTTTCCTTAATCACAAGTCATTTAAATCCCTTCTCTTTTAAGTAAAAATATTTTCAATCCAAATCAGGATTCCACCTCAGCTTTGAGGGTATTTATTAGATTGAAATGATGCAAGTTGCAAAAATTACATTTGCTCCCCTAAGAACATATTCACCAAAAGCATGTCTTTATTTGTAGCGGCTATTACAGAAAAGCTTCAAAATCACCATAAAAGAAAATTACCATTTTTATCAGTAGGCAACTTTTATTCCATCACAACCAAGCTAACCAAACATAGAAATGTTTCAACAGGAAAAAACCCTCATCGTAATTCAAGACAAAAATGAGCCTGCAATTACATCAGTTAGAAAACAAACTATGCTTATGTCGCAGTCTACTCTAAAGCTCTAACTTATACAGCAAGATGTAACACACACACATGCACGGAACTCTGGATTCCTCCTGGTTTATCTAAAACATACTTTTGGGAAGATCCACTATTCTCTCGAGTCTTCCAGAACAAGCTCTGTGGTCGGATGGCAACCTGACCTCCACAGCCCCATTCCCTCAATGAATGAGAATCACGCCACTTCAGGGCATCAGCTGGCTCAAAGCAGGTGATCAAATATGTCAGGTGAATGACTAAAAGATTATCTGCTGATGGGCCCGCCACCAAGTCCAACAAAGAAAAAAATGTGGGAAGAAAAAAAGCAACTTCAAAGAGAAAATAGGAAAAAAGTTTAAGAAGCACTTTCTTCACTTTAAGAATTCAGCATATGATAAAGGTGAAGAATGCATGGTTTATTCAACAAATGGCTATGACACAACTGGCTAGATGGCTCTAGACTTCCTTCCATTCTAAAGTTAAATACCAAAAAATACACTTAAGAACCACAAGAAAAATATAGGGCAACTTACCAATATTCTTTTGTATGTGTCGAATAGTACAGTACATCATAAATTTTTGTAGGAAGAAAATATAGGTGAATATCTGTTCTTAAGAGTAGGGAAGGACTTTCTAAGTATAAAAGCAAAAAAAAAAAAAAAAAAGCCCATAACAGAAATTTTATTATTAAAAAGACAAGCAAGTAATTCATGCCACTGAATTGTAACATGTAAAAATGGTTAAAATGGTAAGTTTTGTTACATGTTACCAGAATTCAAAAAAAGACAGACAAGCAAAATCAAAAGACGTATGACAAAGTGGAAAAAATATTTGCATTATGACAAAGAGCTAATATCCTGACTACATTAAGAGTTCTTATAACTCCATTTAAGAGGAAATATCCCGATGGAAGAATATGAGCAGGCAGTTCACAAAGACAAAATATAAATGGCCAATTATTACTGAGGTTCAACCTCAGTAATGATCAAAAGAGCACAAATTTAAAAGATAGATCTCCAATTCTGGCAAGGGTATGAGAAGCTGGCACTTTCACATACTGTCGTGGGAACTGGTACAGCCATTTTGGAAGGCGATATGGCGGTATCCACCAGCAGCTCCAAGTCTAGGCAGCCATTCTTCAGAAATACTGGCACATGAGAAAGTTCAATACAGCAGTATTTTTAATAGCAAACCATTGGAAAAATCAATAGGGGAATGATGAACTACATGAGAATAAATCGACACCATGAACACTACACTGCTATTGTACAAAAAGGCAGATATAAACGTACTGACATGGAGAGAGGCAGAATATGTATAATACCACCTGGTTTTATTAAAAACACAACAAATCAAAACAAAAACCAAAAAACAACACCCCCAAACAATGAGCATCTATTTGTATGGCCTCAGAAGATTTTGAAAAGAACTACATTAAACTGTCAACAGTGGGTTACCTCAGGTGGTAGGACTGGAAAGTGAGAGCTTTCATTGGTTTACTTGATACACTTTTAAATGGTTACACTTATCTACTGAAGGCAGGTTCTGTCCTTCGAGGATTCCCTTCAAAGTTCCTTAAGCCCAAATGGCCATGTCTTCCCTATTCATAAGAAGAGATATTCTTAAAAACACCTCTTCCTTTCCACATTTCGTAGGGGAAACTGTATAGTATCGCCACCGCCTTTTTTAAAAAGTCCATTTGTCATCTGAGTAAAAGAATATTAAAAACACAAACCTGAGGCCTAAAATACAGCAGAAGAAACCCATTCGCTCACCATATTATATTTAGTCAACACAATTTCAGAGACAATGCACAAAGCTTCAGCCACAAAACTCCCACCAGCATAAATACGCAGAGTACAAAGAACGTCCTGTCAGCGTGGCCCAGAGCACAGTCCTCAGCAAAGGGGAATGACAATTTGAGTCACAGGATCAGGAAGAGAACCAAATTTGGGACTCGCAGGAAGCACAATGCTCTTCATTTTCTCTCACACCTTCTATTTTTCTCTGGTCAGACTCTGCCCTCTCACACAGTTTCTAAAACTGGCTGTTTCTTACAGAGGTCTAAAACAGCTTTACATTGAGGTGCCAGAAACCACTACAGAGTACGTAAGGAAGGGCTGCCTGGGGTCTAGATGGGAATCGAAAGGGTGGCATACATGTAAACTCGTAATTTTTCTTAGGAAGAGAAACCGAAAGCCTTACCACACTGAATGTTCGAAATCCAAGGTGTCAGAATATCAAATGTGGAGTGACCACTGAGTAAAATCGAGATGTTGAGCCTACTGGTGGAGGAATTAAGGAACCACACGCTTTTATAAAAGTCAAGTCCACGCCACAGTGCCACGGTAACGGAACGTGTGGCTGATACACCATCGGAGCATGCGCCCCAGCTTGCCTGTAGCCAAGTCTTGAGAGCCAGGCGCGTGGGTCCCTGCATGCTCTCTTTACAGCGGAAGGAGCGTGGCAAGCACACTCGATGAGCCATGGTCTCCACTGTCCCGGGACAGCTTTCAGAACGTCATCTTTACAGGGACTCCACACCAGTCCCTGGATCTGCAAACGCACTACAGCCGCTCACTAATGGCCACCAGCCATTTACCCCAAACAAAACAAAACAAAGCCCCATGCTGAAGAGCAGCAGCTGGTGAAAGAGTTCAGGGAGCAGCCTTTCGGCTCAGCTGACCTGCAGCAAGGTGAACTGAAGCCACAGCTCACCAGTTCCGGCTCTAATCTGACTCCCACCCCCACATCAGGCTGTGGCTACCAAAGGAACCCTACCCAAACTGACCTTTCAGGGCTCAGGGAAGTGACTTTTTTTTATTATATGGCACAGTTTGGCACAGTTATGTCTTTAGTCTTTGGGGTACTTTTATACTGTCCAAGAGTAGTATATCGTGTTTTTTTTCCTTTTGTTTTTGTTTTTGTTTTAAAAACAGATGGCCAAACCAGGACATATACTAAAAAAAAAAAAAGGAAGGTTACTTACCTGAGCCCTAACATCCCAGCTACCATGGAATCCTGTTGGAGCTGGTCTACAGAAGCAAGATGTATTCTGGGGAGTCACATGTCACATCAAAGCAGGAACTGGTGAGTCTGTATTTTTATGGAGCCTAAAACAAAGAAAATTGTAAGTTGAAAGCCCCCATTGTGCTGCACGACCTTTTTCCCAGGGCTATTTGGGACATTCTGAAGATAAACATATAGACAAGATACTAGGTTAGTTCCTTTCTTGCCTCGCTGGAAACAAAGTATAGACTGCAAATCACTGGCACATAACACACAGCACTAAAATAAAAGAGATTCATTCGTGTTAAAATTGACACTACCACATGTCTTGTCACCTCTGGGGAACACTTTGACACTACAAAGCTTACCGTTAGTGGTAATCTTTGGCAGTATTTCTGCCACCAAGTCATATGGAAATACCCAGAGAGAGAGAGAGAGAGAATACATGTTCAAGAGAACATGCATCATCAAAGTTATCACCACAAAAAGCATACACCAAATGAAGAGGCAGTCTCCCTTCTTCTACAAGCAGCTAAAGCTGCTGCAAGCTGCTGTAACATCACGTAAAAGGGCTTTAAACCCAAGAGACAAAAAGCAGCGCCAATGGAAACCAAGAGCCTGGGGACTCCAAAGCCATCGTCCAAATTATGGAAGTCCATTTTGGAGCAAGTGCTTTGAAACCTCTCAGATCACTAAATTGCAAGGTTCAACACACTAAGGTATTAGTTTGACAGCTTCCCTTTTGCTTTCGAACCCATGTTCCAAAAAGATTTTTTGTCATTAAGATAACCATCATTCTAAACTGCCCCATATTAGCTAATCTCTGATACCATGACTGTCCAAGTGTAGCACTTTCATCTCAGACTAAAAAAAGACCAGAGCGCACAACCGAGAAACTATTCCCACAAACAATTACTCGTGCAATCAAATCCAGAGAAAGGGCAGTATCGACCCTGGCGTTTACTGTTGGTCTGTAACTGCCGCTGGTCTTTAACTACCAGGATAGTATGAGGCTTCATAATTCCCTTAAACAAATCTTCAAGTCATCAAATGCTTTGAAATCCCAGAAGTCGAGTTAACAATATTACTCGGCTAGTTGTATAATAAAAATCAAACTGGTATCCCGGCTGGGAGGCCCTGGAGAAGTCATAATGCCTCAAGGCTACAATTTTTCTACTTGCCAACTGAGGGATCCTGGACTAAGGTTCCTTCCAGCTCTGAAAATTTAAGCCCGTTGATTAAATCAAGATTTTATTAAAACAACAACAACAACAAATAAACAAAAAGTGAGACCAGTTAGGTAGAAACGGCAATAAAGCAGGGATTTGCAGGTCCACCTATCTAACACCTCCAGCTCTTCTGGCAAGGAAGTCACGTGAACCCTTACTAAGCTCGGTCCCACCAGCTTCAGAGGCAGTAACAAGAATCCAGCCAGTAGTGACTGCAAAACAACTCAGCGACTAGAGTGATGACACATTAACGTGCAAGGAGACCCACATCAGTGTAATTTGAAGAAGTGATAAAGGCTGAGGTTTTACTAATGGAATGGTTGCCCCATTTCGGTATGAGAATGGGAGTGCCCTGCCCATTCCCGAATTCCCACTCCCGCTCGGTTATCCCACACAACACCAAACATACCAACAAACTCTTCGAACCAAGTGTTTAAGCAATGGCATGCAAAGAAAGCTTTCAGTCTGAAAAGCGTCCTTGCAAGAGAAAGGCCAAAGGGAGCAGGTGAAAGCAGAAGAACACAACTTTTGTTCAGCAAGCCAAAGGAGAAGGCACCCGTTGACATTTGTTCTGCGCCAAACAAAGTAAAGACCCGGCGGGAACAGCTGCCGTTTCCCTGGAAGTATTAAGGACAAGGTCCTCCGGGTGGAGCAGCGAGAATGCTCTCCCCAAGAAAAAAAGATGGTGCATGTCAGCCGCATAAGGCCGGTCTGCACATGCAGTCCCCAGAGCCCAGGGCATGGAAGACACGCAGTTAGCTTGCCCCAGCGCTGCACATCGCGCTGCTGAGCCTTCTGCGAGCCCAGAGCGCGGCCAGCTGCCTCCCGGGCCCAGCGTCCATCCTCCAGGCACTGCAAATGCTAGTTACTTGGCATGCCAACCAGTCTATGGGCTCTTCTCAGGGACAGCCAAAGTAGCCGGGCTACAAACTGCTCTTAGCCACTCGTAAGATGTTCACTAATATTAATCCTTATAAATAAAGAGGAAGGCCTCTAAGACACATCATTTATCATGAAAACCGCCCCAAGAAGGTACTTGAGAGTTGGAACCTGGACGCAAGTAAGAAACTAACAATTTTACCTCTGCAGTAGCAGTTTTGTTACTCGAGGTTAAAGAAACAAAAGTTCTCACGCCATCTCCAGGAGGGGGAAGGAGTATTTGGGTGGGGGCAACCATCTACTGGAGTCACCTAACCAGCTTTTTTATTTCTTCGAACTACACAGCTTGCCTCCCCCCACTCCACCCCAGTCCACTGGAAAGGACTCTGGTTGGAAACTGTAGACATGTAAACACAGAATCCTCCACTGACAGTGCTCTGTGCCTTGCCCCAGGTCTACCTCAGGTTTCAAACAGCAAAAAAGTCAAAGTCGGGTTTACTGCATGATGCTTTCCTATCAAGTGGGGGGGAAAAAAAAAAAGACCTGGCTCTTTAGAGTTAAAGCATTCCAAGCAAATTGGGAAAGAAAAATAAAAGGAATTAGTACAGCATGATAGGCCAGTACCAGCAAGAAAGCTGTACAAGGTTTCTTCCAGCTGTTAGGACACGCTGACTTTAGATGCCACCAGGCACTCTGCAGAGAAACTCGATTCTGGAAGACGCCTGGACCGGTTAAAGGGCTAGGGGTATGGCCGACAGCTAACTGGACGGGCACCAGACACCACCGCATCACCAACTACAAAAGGGGAAACCAGAGACCTAGTCTTGTCACTTTTTAGGTTCAGATGTACAAACCTTGAAATCTTCGTCAAGTGAGGCTTGTGCGTCTGTGTATGTGGACATGCGCAGATCCCAGTGAGTGGCCATCTATCTGACCTGCCCTGAATGGGTGATCACTTTAATCAACATACAAAAGCCAATCATGCTTTTACTCCATTCACTGTGCTGTCTGAGCTGCTGACAGTGTCCAGGTCAGAAAAATAAAAGCGAGCGTTTCTTCGGCTTTCTGACCGGGATTTGAAGTAGAAGTCCTGTAAATCCCATAAATAAGCCTCTCTCTCTGGAAATCTCTGGTGGAAATTCCCAAAAGACCTAATATATCCAGACCCGGTCTTTTTTATAGGGACCCAGCATATTTCAAAAGACCCAAGAGGGTCAGCTTAATCTCACTAGTCCAGTTACAGAACCCAAACCCCTCTCTAGAGTAATCACTGACTATCAACAGTTCAATTTTACTAGAGAAGTCTGAATATGCTTCATTTTTACAGTATAACAAAATGCCCCAAACTTGTGAGAGTCTTCTTAAGTCTAAGCCAGTCGGCTCCACACTCGGTAGGTTTGATTACGTGATCACCAACCATTCTCTTAATTACAACCTATAAACTCACCAATTTGGGTCACTGATCTGCACAGTGGAGACGCGACACGTGAACAGCACAAAGCAGAGCCCATTCCCATTATTGGGAAAAAATGACCTGAAGTACCCAAGAGTCAGGAATGTCAATTTGACAGTGGAGCCCATTTCTGCCATGACCAACCCACACCCCAACACACTCACAACAGAAGCCACTGACACAGGGGTGGGGGGTGGGGGGACTTGCCATGTACTCCAAAGCAAGCTTATCAACGTCACAAGCGGTCTCCTTCGTGAGATCGATCTTTTTAGACTCTTCCCAATGACCTTAAGTCTTCAGTGCAAAACCCCAGCAACACTGCCACCGCCACATAAAAGTCACCCGAGTTTTCAGTTGAGGTGATTCAGTCAGAACCGCACTAAAAAGAGAATAAACTTTCAGGAAAATCGACAAGGAGCCACAGCAGTGCAGTCAACTTGCCACATCTGGCCCTGGCGATCTTGTGCGGGGCGCGCTCCGGGGCTACGGGAGCCCATTACCGACCATGTCCCATTACACTTATGTAACTGGAAGATCGCTGGCGGGGAGGAGGGGGGAGGACGGGAGGGCGCTCATATTCCGAAACCACAGCACCCGAAAAGAATCCCTTGTGCTCCCCGGGGGCGCGCTCACGCCGAGGAACCTCATGTGCCGCTCATGTGCTGCCGGACGCCGAGTCCCCTGCCCACGGCTCCTGGAGGGAACAGTCACCACCTCTTTATGATGAGTTGTGGGACCCGGGAACACAGTGTCTAGTCGTCTAGTCCCTTTGGTGGGTGGACAATCGCTCCCACCCACTTCTTCGGGCGAGAGGCGCAAAGGAGCCGGTGGACTGACTCGCTTCCAGTGGGGGCAGAAAGTCATGGAATGGGCGAGAAGGAGGGGGAGGCACAACCTGGAGCGATGGGGGGGTGAGAGCGCAGGAGCCCTTGTGGCGCACTCTCCCGACGGCGGGCGGACTGCGCACGCGCACCGGTGGGGGGGAGCAAAGTAACGGGAGAGGGGGCGCGAAAGGGAGGGAGACGGAGAGCGCGAGCCAGGGAGAGGCCGGGGCCGGGGGCGCGGGCGCGCGACGGCGCCGCGGGCCCGAAGCCCCGAGAAGGGCAGGACGCGCGCGCAGCCCCAAGCTGCCGAGCCCCAGCGCCCCGGGCGCCCACCGGGCCGGAGGCGGGGATGCGCGCCGAAGGGCGGGCGGGAGTGGGGCAGGAGGCCCAGGGCGGCGGCCCCGCGAGACCGCGACGAGGACGGTCACCCGCGAGCGCGAGTGACGGGCCGCGGGGGGAGCCACCAATGGAGGCAGCAGGCGGGGGAGGGGGAGGGTAGAGAGGAGGGACGCCATCCGCCAGCCGAGTCGCCCGATCCCGCGGGCCCCTCCCGCGCCACGTCCCGCCCCTGGCCCCCTCCTCCAAGGAAGGGTCCCCGCCCGCGGCCTCGGCGGTACCACTCACAGTCTCTCCTCCTCGCCTCCTCCTCCTTCTCCGCTCGGCGCGGCGGCAGCGGCGGCGGCCATTTTCCGGACGGCTTTTACCACAGCCCTCTCTCCGAGTGGAGGGTGTGCGCGCGCCGCCGACGCCGAGACCCCGCACGGCGCGACGTCGCGCCCCGCCCTCCCGCCGGCCTGCGCGCAGCTGCACCTGCGCGCCCGCGCCCCGCCCCCGGGCCCCGCCCCGCGTCGCCCCGAGCCCGCCCGCCACTGGCTGCGAAGGCCGAGAGGGGGCGGGGCCCCAGCGGCGTCGCGGCGAATTGGCGGGAGTTCCTGTCAGTTACCGCCCGGGAAAAAGAGGCGGGACACCCTCAGTCGGCCGCTGATTGGCTGCCGCAGGCCGTCATTTTGGGGAAAGAGGCGGCTGGGACCCTGGGGGACTGGCTCAGTGGGCGGAATTTGAATGTGCAGGATTAATGGGCCCTCGCGGAAGTTGGGGCGAGCGAAGGCCTGGGCTCCGAAGGCTTGTTTGCACGGCCCTGCCGGGCGGGTGGCCTGCTGTCCACAAACGCACAAAGTACGCTGAAATAAGTCCGCCACTTCACCCGCCTTTCCCCAATAGCGCTGCCTTCGGGAGAAGCCGTAGAGTCGCCTGCCCCGGGGCCTGGCGATGTTACAGCCGAGGGCCCTCGGTTTAAGAGGCCTACCCGTTGCCTGCTTTCATCTGAGCCTGCCGCGTGCCAGACACGCAGATGGCCGGGGACGAAACTGACGAGCAGATCCCAGCCCTTGCCTTCGTGGAACTCTGGTTGGGGGGGAAAGAGGATGTCCGTCAAGGCCGCACCAGACTCGCAATGCTTGGAACAGATGGTTTGGTGGAGGTGTGGATGAGAGGCAGTGGGAGCTCAGAGGACGGAGCGCGTGACTCTGCCTGGAAGGGAGAGGCCAGGCTTCCTAGAAGAGGTGATTTGGGAGCTGAGATCCGGCAGTTCTGTTTCGGGAAGATATTTAAGAGTCGGAGAAAAGTTGCAGTGAGCCAGATGTTCGGGACAGGACTGTTGGTTCAGGCGATCTTACCCTGAGACCATTCAACATCCCATTCCTCCACCGCTCCTTGTGCTAGTTCTATGCCTAACAAAGAAATTTCTGATTCTGATTTGGCTTTCCTCCATTCCGTTCATTTATTGAATACCTACTCTGTGCCAGGCACTGTTCCAGGCTCTACAATTTCAGCAACGAGCAAGGCAGTGAACTAACATTCTTGTGGGCAAGATTCATGCTAAACAGGCAATAAGTATATAATATAATGTCACATAGTGGTAAATGCTTTGAAAAAGATTAAGCCAGGGAGAAGGGAGTGCTATTAGATATCCACAGGCTTTCTCCCTCATTTTATTCCCCCATATGGATATCTGGGTGGGGTGGTGGTGCATTCCAGGCAACTTCAAAGGCCCTGAGGAAAGGCTACTCCTGGTATGTTGGGGACTAAGAAAGAGGTCCTATGTGGGCTGAAAAGGGGCAGGGAATGCAGTTGGAGAGGCTCAGATTCAAGATATATTCTCAAAATTGAGTGGAAAGGATTGGATGGATGGTATGAAGAAAGAGAAAAAACAAGAACAAATCCCAAGTTTTGGGCCTGAGCAACTGAGTGAACAGGGGTGTCTTTCACTGAGATGGGGAAAACTGCAAGAGAAGTATGGTTTTGGAGGTGCTGATCAAGAATTCTGTTTTGACTTTGTTAAGCTTGGGATGCTTATTAGACTTAAAAGTGGAGATGTTGAGCAGGGGTTGAGTGTATGACTCTGAAGCTCAGAGATGCAGCAAAAGTGGTCAGCAAGTCAACAGACTAAACATCCAACTCAAGAAGCTATAAAAGGAACAGCAGATAAACCCAGAGAAAGTAGAAGGAAGAAAAATAAGGATGAGAATAAACGAGTGAATTAGAAACAAATGATAGAGAGTATTGAGAAAATCAAAAGCTGGTTCTTTAAGAAGCTGAAAAACAAAAGCCAACCCTCTAACAAGCTGGATATAATGAGAAGAGACAAGTAAATAATATTAGGAATGAAAAGAGGATGTAACCCCAGATACAATCGAGATTTTTGTTTTTTAAAAGGGTGATATGAGCAACTAACTTATATTTAAAAACATAAGAAAAATTAATAAATTCCTAGAAAAGTACAACTTACCAAAACTGACTCTAGAAACAGAAAACCCAAAGAAGACCGCTGATCACCATTACAGAAATTGAATATGTATTGAAAAATCTACCCACAAAAAAATCCACACCTCGACAGCTTTACAGCTGTCAAATACAAAGATTTGAGTACTTTCAAATCTTTAGTGGGTGGACAATTCCAATTATACAGAGTTTTTTGGAGAATAAGAAAAGAAAGAAATCTCTCCAGACTTAATTTATGAGACTAGTATTGCTACCATAAGGAGATAGGGAGAGTATGTCACTGGATGGGCAATTAGATGTAAAAATTCGAAGAAAAACATTAATAAACAGAATCCAGTAATATATGAAATAAATACCATAGCATAGCCAAGTCAAGTTTTTTCCTAAGAATGCAAGGATGGTTTAATATTAGAAAATTAACTTATACGATTTAAGGTGAACAAATCATATGATCATTCCAACAGACACAGAAAAAGCACTTGATAATACTCAACACCAACTAATCATTAAATAAAGGTTAGAGGACTGTGAAGAGACAGGAACTTCCTTAATTTGATCAAAGGAATGTATAAAGAACTTAGAGCAAGCATCATGCTTAATGGCGTTAAATGGAAACAAAGCAAGAAAAACATGATCTATGGTGCAATATCATTCTCTTTTAAACCTCATCCTTGGAGTTTCACCTTTAGGAGAAAGACCCATTATTCCCAAGTCTATTCCCTGGTGTTAAGAACCAGCCAATAATAAAAAGCTGGAAAATGTAATGAAAAAAGAAAAATAGAGAGAGAGTCAACTCACTATAACTACAAAAATGATAAAACAACTGGGAGCAAGCTTATTAAGAAATGCCAAATACCTATATGGAAAAAAAAAACTATAAAACTTGACTGAAAAACATTAAAGAAACATGAAAAAAATTAGAAATTACTATGTTCTTGGAAGAGTCAACATAATTAAGATGACAATTCTTCTTAAATTCATTTGGAAATGCTTTGCCATCACAATAAAAATCCAGAAGTTTTTATGGACTGCAGCAAGTTAATTCTGGATCTGGAAGAAAACATGTACAAGGCTAGAAGTCAAGAGATATTGGAAAGAGAAAAATAATGAAAGGGGTCTTGATAAATTCCTTAGATTGAATAAATGAAATGTAAATGATACAATTTTACTCTTGCCATTGAAAAGTAGAAAAATATTTTAAAGTTTAAAGTATTTACTTTAGTAAAATAAAAATGGGATGGTCTTTTAAACAGGACTATAACATCTTTTAAATGGGTCCCATTAAAATGGGACAGTAGAAGATAAGAATAAGGAAAACAGAGTATAGATAACAACTGACAGAGACCAAAAAACAGAAAGATTGTATCAATATGGCACTCCAAGCACAAACTTCTACCTCATCCATCTAAAAATCCCTTGAGCTGATAGAAAGTATGTGTTTTAGAAGAGCAAGTCCAATAAAACAATGGAAAATGAGAAGGGCTCAACAGATAGTCCAAAAATTTGGAACCAACATCCTAGAGGATACCACAAAATCAGAGACGCAAATTTGTTTCAAATTCTCATAGAACAGTTCCTCAAGTTGCTTATGTATTAGACCCCTGAAAAAACAATTGCAGTGAATTCCAGAATGTAGAAATCACACAGATCACAGTCTCTGACAACAATTCAATAAAATTAAAATTTATAAATAAATTTTATAAAAGAATGGGCCAAGACTTATGAAGCTCATTACCACAAAGGAAAGTCTAAAGTTGTATGTAATGGTGCCTGAGAGTCTCCCCCTGAGTGCCTCTTTGTTGCTCAGATGTGGCCCTCTCTCTCTCTAACTGAGCCATCTCGACAGGTGGACTCGCTGCCCTCCCCCCTACGTGGGACCCGACTCCCAGGGTTGTGGATCTCCCTGGCAATGCAGAGTATGACTCCCGGGGATGAGTGTGGACCCGGCATCGTGGGACTGAGAGTATCTTCTTGACCAAAAGGGGGATGCAAAATGAGATGAAATAGTTTCAGTGGCTGAGAGATTCCAAATGGAGTCGAGAGGTCACTCTGGTGGACATTCTTATGCACTATATAGATAACACCTCTTAGGCTTTAATGTATTTGGAATAGCTAGAAGTAAATACCTGAAACTACCAAACTCCAACCCAGCAGTCTGGACTCCTGAAGACAATTATATAATAATGTAGATTACAAGGGGTGACAGTGTGATTGTGAAGACCTTGTGGATCACACCCCCTTTAGCTAGTGTATGGATGAGTGGAGGAATGGGGATAAAAACTAAAGGACAAATGGGGTGGGATGGGGGGATGATTTGGGTGTTCTTTTTTCACTTTTATTTTTTATTCTTGTTCTGGTTCTTTCTGATGTAAGGAAAATGTTCAGAGATAGACTGTGGTGATGAACGCATAACTATGTTATCATACTGTGGACAGTGGATTGTATATCATGGATGATTGTATGGTGTGTGAATGTATTTCAATAAAACTGAATTTAATAAAAAAAAAAAAAAAGAATGGGCCAAGACAAAACAAAAAAGCCACTTTCCACTTGGAAGCTTTACAAAAGGCTTCAAAAGAACTCTTGGGTTAGAGGGGAAAAAAACTAAAAGTGTAAACCTCCAGAAAGGCACAACGAGAGCTCTGTGTATTAAAATGTATGAGATTATGTGGCCAAAGCTGTCATCTAGAAAAATTAGCAGTCTTAACATTTATTAGAAACAAGAAAACAGTTAAGAAAGGAATTTATTCTGATACAAGATGGTATATGTCTGTGCTTCCACACACAGTTTTCTTTCTTTACCCTTAGAAGCCCATTAAAATGAAAATGTAGAGGAACAGAAAGGAATAAACCCATCAGAGTGAAGAGAGTGTAGTGAGGATGGGGACAGATTTCAACACTTTTTTTAGAAAGCAAATGGGAATTGGTTGGTGTGCCAGTTTGGATGTATTATGTCCCCCAAAATGCCATGTTCTTTGATGCAATCTTGTGGGGGCAGACGTATTAGTGTTGATTAGGTTGGAATTCTATGACTGAGTGTTTCCATGGAAATGTGACTCAATCAACTGTGAGTGAGACGTTTGATTGGATTTTTCCGTGGAGATATGGACCCCACCCATTCAGGATGGATCTTCATTTAAACAGTGGAGTCCTATAAAAGAGCTCACAAACAGAAGGACCTCAGAGCAGCTGAGAGGGACATTTTGCAGAGGAGCTGCAGCTAAGAGAGGACAAAACACCCCAAGAGCAACATTTTGGAGAAAGCCATTTTGAAACACAACCCAGGAGCAATGGAAGAAGATGCCAGTCATGTGCCTTCCCAGACAACAGAGGTTTTCCAGACACCATTGGCCATCCTTTAGTGAAGGTACTCTGTTGTTGACGACTTTTCTTGGACACTTTATCGCCTTAAGACTGTAACTTTGTAACCAAATAACCCCCCCTTTTAAAAGCCGATCCATTTCTGGTGTTTTGCGAAAAGGCAGCATTAGCAAACCGGAACAGTTGGTGAATAAAACAAGCAGGAAAAATACAGCCTAGAATATTTAACAAGGGAGCTACAGAGGAGGTGGGAGCCAGTTTGCCAGATAGAACAGCAGAGAGCCAGCTCAGAATCAGCAGGTCTGGTGGTGGAAGGCAATAGTATGAAGTGGGACCGAGCATATGAGGATTAATTGAAGGGCCAAATACAGGATGGCAGTACCAGTTGGAACTTCCTTTCCCCCACCAGAAGCTGAGCTGGTAGCTGGCACAGGCCTGTGGGGAAAATGCGTGACCACTCTCTAAAGAAAACCAATGAAATGTCTGTGAAAGCTAAGTCTTCTGGCATCGATTTGGCAATTCCTGAACAATTTTCTCCTCCTTCTAGCACTTGGGGGATATGAACCCTATTCCTCAGCTCCCTGCCCTACACAGAGGAGAGTCAGGGCAGAAAAACAGATCTATTTACCCAACAGCAGATTAAAGCCACACTAACTACCCAGTCCTTCTTTATTAAATATAAACTGACCACTAAGTATCACCAGAAACTGGGAGAAGACTTTTAACATAAAAAAGAGGCAAGATAAACATACAGAAAAAAAAAATGAACTTGGAGGAATTCCAGAAAATGCAAGGAACATATGAAAAAGTTTAAAACTAATTAGTATATTCAGAGAATTAAGAGAAAATATTGTATTCACAAAACAAGAACAGAATATTATGTAAAAGGAGCAACCAGAGAATGGGAAGTAATTATTGGAAATTAAAATGTGCTTATTGAAATTCAAATTTCAATAGAAAGATTGAAAGACAAAATTGAAGAAGTGTCCCAGAAAATAGAACAAAACAACAGAGACAAAATATATGAGAAAAAAACATAAGGATACAGAAGAATGATTGAGGAAGTTCAGCAAGCAACTAATGAGTTCTTGAACGATAAAGTCACACAAAAGGAACAAGAATCAGAATGGCATCAGACTCCACAACAACACTGAATGATTAAAGGCATTAGGGCAATGCTTTAAAAATTCCAAGGGAAAATGATTTTTAACTTGGAATTCTAAGTCCAGCCGAAACAGCCATCAAATGTGACAATAGAATAAAAATATATTTAAGCATGAAAGAGCTAAGAAGATTTACCTCTCAAATAACCTTTCTAAGGACGCTACCTGAGGATGTTCTCCAGCAAAACAAGGGTGTAAGCCAAGAAAGAAGATGTGGTATCCACAAAACAGTGGATCTAATCCAAGAGAAAGGTGGCAGGAAATACCAGAGATGCCAACTGGGCAGAAGGCATGATTGGTAATCAGTCCAGATAGAAGTAGGAGAATGGCAGGCTCTGGAAGAGAGGACTTCAAGAATTTAAAAAAAAAATGTGCATTTGAATGCAACATATTAGATGGTATGGTTGAGAATTGGAAGAAAGGTGGTTCTAAAAATGATAAATAATATAAGAAAATAAGGAAAACAGTATTAAGATCACCAGGAAAAAAAGAATTGAACAAGAAGGTTATGATCAAAATAAGAAGCAAAGGAAAATATATCATAATTTTACCAATTGATCATGTGTAAGAAAAGAGAATCCACTGGACCTTGATGCTAGGAAAGTTCTCTTTTCAAGTGACCCAGGGGTCATCATGTTCGACTTATGGAAGAGGAAATATAATCCTAGAACCCCTCTTCTTGAGCTAACATTAACAAATATTTACATAGGCATCATAATGTGAATTTTTTGGTTTGGTTTTCAACTTTTAGGGTCCATCTTTACTCAAAACATGGAAGGACTGATTGTTGTTGTGGGATGGGATGTGAATGTTGACTCTGACAATATAAAATTAAAGCGTGGCTGATACAAAATGGGATTCTGGGCAAAGAGGAAAGGGTAGGGGCACTAATATCCTCAGTTTACAAAGTAAAGGGTCAGAGATACATTACTGTTGGAAGTTTATAGAACAAGAGGTTTAAGGGTATTCTTTAGACTTACAAAGAACTAAATATAGAAGGATCGATATCAAATATGGTGTGTTGGGGTCTCCAACACCACCCTCAGATTCAGTAATTCACTGGAAGGACTCACAGGGCTCAGCAAAGCGGGTAGGCTGACGGTTCTGGTTTCATGACAGCGAAAGGATGCAGATTAAAATCTGCAAGGGGAAAAGACATAAAGGGCTGGGTCTGGGGGGCCCAGTTGTCCCCTCCTGGTGGAGCTGTGTGGACAGTGCTTACGTCTCCCAGCCGCTGTGTGTGATGACAGGCACGGAGTGGTCACCAGGGCAGCTCACCCCAGCCTCGGGGTCCAGGGTTTGATGGGGGCCTGGGCACGTGGGCGGGGAGCACCGGCCTGGCTGACCTCAGTGGCCCCGTCTCCGGCCCCTCCGGAGGTCCCGCTGACCCGGCGTGGCCCGGGGCCCCCACCAGGCATCACGTCCTCGGCCTGGGCACTCTGGCTGGCCCTGGGCCCCGGGTGTACAGCGAGACTCTTATTGGGCAGACCCTTCCAAGGGCTCAGAGCTCACCTCCCAGGGCTGGGCAAGGGCCAGGTTCTTTGGAACATACAGGGTGTGGATACCCCAGACCTGCTCGGTTAACCCTCTACTACACATATGGGGAAGTGGGGTGTGTCAATGAACTGAAGCCTCGTCTGATAAAGATGAAAAGATAATCACCAAGGGAGAGGTGGGAGGGCTGGGGAAGAAAGGGGGAAAACACATTGGGGTTTGAAGGCACCCAATAAATGACATTCATTTTTCCCCTACCTAAGTATCATGGAACTTGACAATATGACTCTAAAATTCATCAGAATAAATGCACAAGATCAGTCAAGAAAATGCTGACAAAGAGAAGACTTGCCCTACAAGATTTCCAAACACACCATGATGTGATAATGGGGAAAGCACACTTTACTGGAAATATACAAAGAAATGGGCACTAAGAACAGAGGCTCCTTCTTGTGGCAAAACAAAGAGAGGGATACAAGTTGGCTAAAATCGGAATCCATGACATTGGCTTTCTATGTATCAAACTTGGTACACTGCAGAGAATATGTTTTCTAGTTCCCATGAAAAATGTTCAAAAATGGATAATTCATTAAGCTAAGAAAACTGGAATCCCTTACTCAGTTCTCACTTTAGAGACACCTTCTCCACTTGCTCCATCCAAAATCGCAGCCGCCACCTCTACTCTGTCCCTCTCTACCCCTTTACCCTAGCTCTCTTCCCAGCCCTTACCACTGCCTACCGTTACAGATTATATAGGGGGGTGAGTGTTTGTCTCCTCCACTAAAGTGTAAGCACCAGGAGGGCAGGACTTGCTCTGTGCTCTACCCAGTGCTTGAGAAGTGCCTGGCCCATTGTCAGCAGTCAAATGTCAGTTGAATGAATGAAGAAACGCCCCCAAACACACTTTCAAGTCTATGTCCTTTATTGTCAGCATCAGCAGGGACATAACATCTTTATCGTCTTTTTTCACAGTGCAGGGGTTGCAGGTTTAGATAGGGTGACAGGAAAGGCTTGCTTCCTAGAAATGCATGAGAAAGGCAAGGAATATAAAACCTTCCAGCCGAGGAAGGAAAGGGCAACGCTGTCACTCTTGGATCAAGGCTCCCAGGAGAAGAGAAGCGGGGCAGTGTTTCTGGGTCATAGTCTGGCCTCAGCTTCCCTGAGAGTTCCCTTCAGGGCAAGTCAGTGGGCGAGATCACAAGTGACTCCTGGGAAACAGGGTTTCTCGGTCGGGCTGGGCTGGGGATCAGGGATGGCACATGCCCATCTCTTGCATCACAGTTCCCATCCAAACTGGCTGCCCCCAAGCCTGGGGCCAGGGGTCAGGCTGAGTCCTTTTCCCCAGGTCCCCCTGCCCTGACTCCCTGGTTAGAGCTCTTGTTTCCTGTATCTTCCTTCATGTTTACCCCTCAGTGATTGGGGAGGCACATTCTCCAGCAGCCCCCCGAAAAAGAGTACATGGCAGATAAGTTTTTGAGAACTTGCATTTCTGAAAATATCTCAATTCCGCCTTTTTATGTCCTTGATAATTTGGTGACACGTAGAATTCTAGGTGGGAAATTATTTTCCTCCAGAATTTGGAAGGAATTTTTCCATTAGCTCCCTATGCCAGGTATTGCCATTCTGATTCCTGACCCCTTTATATGTGAATTTATCCCCCTCTCTCTCTGGAAGCTTGTTGTATCTGCCCTTTGTCCTTGGTGCTCTAAAGTGTCATGATGATGGACCTTGGTGACGGTCCTTCAGTTCTGGGAAATGCACATAATGACCTATGAACCTCCCAAACTGGTCCTTCGATGTCATCATCTGTTCTATTTTTCATCTCTCTTTTTGCTTTATTTTCTGAGAAATTTCTCCAACGTTGTCTTTAAAAAAAGTTCTATACTTTTTCATTTAGGCTACGATGTTCTCAATTTGTAAGCTTTCTTCTTTATTCCCCAGGTGCTGTTCTGCTTCTTTTGCTTGTTTTGTCTGTTTACAGTACTCTATTCTTGTTCCTTGGTTGCAACACTTTCTCCCCTTGTTTCTCCAAAGAGATGAAGAATAGGTTTTTAATTTTGATTGGCTGGGCTGCTTGGTTGCTTGGTGGAGGGGTCCACAATGTCAATACCATTCAGATTCCGCAGAGACGGCATCTGTAATCTGCTTGAAGGGTCAGGACCTGGCCACCAGCGTTCTGGGAACCAAGTGGAAGCAAAGGTCTCTGCTTTGAACACGCAGGCTGCGGACATTCACAGATCCGCCCTGTTCTAGGGACAATGCAACTCCCCTCAGTGGAGCCCAGTATCACACAGTCCACTGACCCTTTGTTTGGCCCTCTCCAGAGAATAAAGTTCTAGATCTCTGCCAGGATGGGGGTGGGGCACAGTCGCCCAATGGCATGGAGGTGGGAGGACAGCCTGGGTGACTGGTCATCCTGGTTGGCCTGGGACCAAGAGGTTTCCCAGGATGTAGACCTTACAGTGCGAAACTCGGCTGAGATGTTTGGCCACCCTAGCACCTGATGCTCTAAATGCTTTTTTGTTTTGTTTTGTTTATTTTTTATTTTTCATTTGGTTTTATTGAGCTATATTCACATACATGGTATACAATCAACTGTTCACAGTACCATCATATAGATGTGCATTCATCACCCCAATCTATTTTTGATCATTTTCCTTACACCAAAAAAAAATAAGAATAAAAACTTAAAGTAAAAAAGAACACCCAAATCACCCCCCCATCCCACCCTACTTTTAATTTACTTTTGTCCCCATGTTTCTACTCATCCATCCATATACTGGATAAAGGGAGTGTGGTCCACAAGGCTTTCACAATCACACTGTCACCTCTTGTAAGCTACATGCTTATACAATTGTCTTCAAGAGTCAAGGCTACTGGGTTGCAGTTTGATAGTTTCAGGTATTTACTTCTTGCTATTGCAATACCTTAAAACCTAAAAAAGGTTATCTATATAATGCATAAGAGTGCCCACCAGAGTGACCTCTCAACTCCATTTGGAATGTCTGAGCCACTGAAACTTTATTTCATTTCATTTCACATCCCCTCTTTGGTCAAGAAGATTTTCTCAATTCCACGATGCTGGGTCCAGGCTCATGCCCGGAGTCATATCCTGCATTGCCAGGGAGATTTACACCCCTGGGAGTCAGGTCCCATGTACGGGGGAGGGCAGTGAGATCACCTGCCAAGGTGGCTTAGTTAGAGAGAGAGGGCCACATCTGAGCAACAAAGAGGCACTCGGGGGGAGACTCTTAGTCACAATTATAAGCAGGTGTAGCCTCTCTTCTGTAGTAACAAGCTTCATAAGGGCAAGCCCCACGATAGAGAGCTTGGCACACCAAATTGTCAGTCCTCAATGTTTGTGAGAATATTAGCAGTAACCCAGGTGGGGACGTCCAACTTTTCTGCATTTCCCCCCAGCTCCTCAGGGGGGCCCTGCAAATTTATTTTTATTCTCTGCCCAAATTACTTTGGGATGTATCAGGATTTCACACTAACCTGTACAAACCTACCAGATCTGACTTCCCATTCAAAGTTCCATGTAATTATGGTGTTTGAATAAACTGACTGTGCAAGTTAAATTATTTAGTGTGCTGTAGAAGATATATATCCTGCACCAAATAAACATCTCTTCCCTGGTCTCACACAGAAGTTGAAGTTTTAAAACACAGTCAAAATTGTCCTTTACCCTTTGGCCTGATTTGCCTTAGTCCTAATTAGATCTGCTTCATTCATTTCTCTAATTGAAGTCTGGACTCTTTTTCAGCTTTTTTAACAGTTGCTGTATGCGCTAATACTGATATTCATAGCTGCCGAGCTCTAGCTCTGAGTTTCAGGTGTCACACAGATACCCAACGCTCCAGAGACCGATCAGGTTATACACAAAGGGATCAGCATTTTGGAATCTGGAGATAGCCATTACAATTCAGGAATAGAGGTGACTGCTGTAAGAGCTTACAATCTAGGGACCATTACAATAATCATGTCCACGTCAGGTTATGTCCTAAGATTCAATTCTGAGTTTACACATTGTATTTAGTCCATATTGGTGAGGCATTATAGTGTTTGCCTTTGTTTCTGGCGTACTTCACTCAAAATGCTGTCTACAGGATCCATTCACCTCCTTGTGTGTCTCACAGCTTCACTCCTTCTCGTAGTTGCTCAATATTCCGTTGTATGCCCACAGCACAGTTCACCATTCTGTTCCTCAGTCTATGTACCCTTAGGCCACCTCCACCCACTGCAGATCATGAATACTGCCTCCATAAACACCAGTGTGCAAGTGTCCATTCAGGTCTCTGCTCTCAGATCTTCCAAGTACACACCCCGTAATGAGGTTGCAGGACCTTATGGCCCCACATACTTAGCTTCTTGTGGAACCACCACACTGACCTCCAGAAAGGCTACACCATTCTGCCTCCTCATCAACAGTAACTAGGTATATCCCTCTCCATGTTTTCTCCAGCACTTTTACCCCTATTTATATTTTTTCCTACAATTTTATAGAGATATATTCACATACCATACAATCATCCACAGTGTACAATCACAGTATCATCATATAGTTGTGCATTCATCACCACAATCAGCACTTGAACATATTCATTACTATGAAAAAATTTTGTTAAAGAATAATAAAAAAGATAAAAATAAAATATCATACAATACAATATAATAGTAGGGTCAGACAACAACACCACTACCAAGAATCCCATATCCCTCCTTTATATCCCCCTGTCAAACACATTTAGCTTTGGTATATTGCCTTTGTTACATTTAATGAAGCATATTACAATGTTACTGTTGACCTTAGGCTCCAGTTTGCTTTGATTATATTTTTTCCCAATACCATCCCTTTTTCAACCCCTTACAAGTTTTTTTTTAATTAAATTCAGTTTTATTGGAATACATTCACACACCATACAATCATCCATGGTATACAATCCACTGTCCACAGTATGATAACATAGTTATGCGTTCATCACCACAATCTATCTCTGAACATTTTCCTTACATCAGAAAGAGCCAGAACAAGAATAAAAAATAAAAGTGAAAAAAGAACACCCAAATCATCCCCCCATCCCACCCCATTTGTCCTTTAGTTTTTATCCCCATTTTTCTACTCATCCATACACTAGATAAAGGGGGTGTGATCCACAAGGTCTTCACAATCACACTGTCACCCCTTGTAATCTACATTATTATATAATTGTCTTCAGGAGTCCAGACTGCTGTCAACCCCTTACAAGTTTGACATTTATCTAAATGCTTTTTTAACAGCTTTCACTCAGTCCTCTTTAATTCCCCCTTCAAGCCCCAGCTCCAGTTCTGCGCCCTTTGAGAGTTCTGTCATCTTGCGCTCTTTCTACATCAATTAAGTCAGTTTCCACTCGCCCACCTGTTTTTCCAGCTTCCAAAACGTCCCTGCTGTTGTCTCATCCCATCCCCTTCTCATTCCTGTAGATTTAACCCCTCCCCACAAAAAGTCACTTTATTATAGCTTTACGTGGATGCAGGATTAGATGCAGATTTTCAATCTGGCTTCTCAACCTAGAATTAATCTCTCTGTGCATTTTTAAGTTCATGGCAGATTTATTGGTAATCGCTCTAGCTGGAAACAACTCAAATGTCCTTCAGTGGGTGAGTGGATCCCATTGACATAAAACTCCAGAAAATGCAAACTAATCTATGGTGACAGAAAGCAGATCAGGGGCTGCCCAGGGTGAAACCCAGGGTTTTTTTGATGGTGAAACCCAGGTTTCACGGATGTATACATATGTCAAATCTTATCAAATTGTACACTTTAGATACATATACTTGGTTGTATGTAAATTATACGTCAATAAAGCTGTTTGATATAGAGTGCATCAAATTTATTGTACAATTTAAAGAATAATTATAAAGGAAACACCCTTGTTGCCACTTCCCTCCTCAATCACAATCCTCTCTCTCCCACTGACTGTGAAAATCATGTTCTTGCTTTCCTTTACAGAGTTTCCACCTAAAGAAGCTGCCCTAAACTCTTTTTGAACTTCATATGAATGGAATAATCCAGTACATATTCTTTTCATGCCTCTCTTTTTTCAATCACCATTATATTTGTCAGATTTACCCATGGTATCACATACAGCCGTAGTTGATTCATTTTTATTCCTGTATGACATTTCAGCATGTGAATATTCTGCAATTTATCGATCCATTCTCCTATTGGTGGGCATTTGGGTTGTTTCTAGTTTGGGGCTATTCCAATGAACCACAAATTCTGCTACGAACATTCTGGAATATTCCTCTTGGAGCATCTGTTCATGCTCTCCTATGGGTCATGTAAGGTATAATGTTTAACTCAAGTAGATAACACTAAGCAGTTTTTTCAAAGTGGTTGCAACAATTTACCAGCAATGACTGCAAGTTCCTATTACTCCACATCCTTGTCAACTCTTGGTATTGGCAGAGCTGGAATTTCTAATTCTTGCCATTCTGGTGGGCGTGTAGGGGTATCTTATTGTGGTTTTAGTTTGCATTTCCCCATTTACTCTTGAGGTTGAGCACCTTTTTATGTGTTTATAAAAAGATCTTCTTCGGTGAAGTGCCTGGTCAAGTCTCTTCCCCATTTTTCTCTTGAGTCATTGTTCCTTTTCTTGTTGAATTTGAACTCTTTCTCTCTTCGCCATACGAGTCCTTGGTTGGGCATGTGTGTGACAATTAACTATCCCAGTTTGTGGCTTGTCTTTCCACACTCTTTATGATATTTCTGATGAATCAAAGTCCTTCATTTTAATATTTGTCAGTTCTCAATCTTTTCCTTTGTGCTTTTTGTGTCTTGAATAGAAATCCTCATCTACCCCTGGTAATGGAGATATTCTCATATATTATTTTCTAGTAGCTTTATAGTCTTGCCCTTCATATTGAGGTTTCTAATCCACATGAAATTGATTTCTGTGTATGCTGTGAGGTAAAGGTAGTTTCTTTTTCTTTTTTTTTTTTTTTGTACAGTTTATCTCCATATGAAAGCATTGTCCCAGCACAATTTATTAAAAGGCTCGTCCTTTCCCCACTGCTCCGCACTGCCTCCTCTTTCATATCAAGTGTTGACACAGGCCAGTAAAAGTCTATTTCTAGGCTGTCTATTCAGTTCTGTTGGTCTGTGTGTCTATCCCTGCCCCCAAACTACACTGTATTGATTGTCTTAGCTTTAAGTTGTGGCTTCATATCTGGGATTGCAGGTTGTCCCCCACAGTGCTTCTTGTGTCCTGGAGTCTAGGCATTTCCATGGAAATTTAAGAATCATCTTGTTACATAATGATTTTGATAGGTACCATATTGACTCACTAAAAATGGATGTCTTTACAATGTTGGGTCTTCCAATCCACCAACAGGTATGTCCCTCATTTATTTAGGTCTTCCTTAATGCCTCTCAGTAGAGTTTTATCATTCCCTCCAACAAGGGCTTGCAAATAGATTTGTAAATGTATTCCTAGATACTCTGCGGTGCTGTTAAATGGGATTGCAAATGGTATATATATATTTTTTAAACGCAATTTTATTGAGATATATTCACATAACATACAATCCTTCAAAGTGTACAATCAGTTGCTCACAGTATCATCATATAGTTGTCCATTCATCACCCCAATCAATCTTTGAACATTTTCATTACTCCAAAAGCAAATGGTATATTAAGTTTTTAAATTTCACCTTTGAACCGTTTGTTGCTGATAGATGGAATTACAAATGATTTGCATATTGATTTTATATCCAGCAACCTTACTCAACTCCCTTAGTAACTGCCATGATTTATCTCTTGATTCTTTGGCATTTGATAAATGCACAGCAAATCATCTGTGAATAATGACAGCTTTTCCTTTTCCTTGTCTTTAGCTTTTATTTCTTTTTCTTGCCCTACTGCACCAGCCAGAACAAACCAACCAATGCCAAATAAAAGTGGTAATAATAGTTGGCATCCTTTTCTTGTTCCAATTGCAAAGGGAAGCTTTTCAACTTTTTACCATTACATATGATGTTTGCTGTAATTATTTTTTTATAGATCCTTTGTTAAGGAAGTTCATTTTTATGCCTGGTTTCTTAGGAGTTTTCTTTTTAATCATGAATAGATGTCGTATTTTATCAAATGCTTTTTCTGCATGTTCTAGTTTGCTAATGCTGCCAGAATGCAAAACACCAAAGACGGATTGGCTTTTATGAAGGGTGTTTATTTGGTTACACAGTTACAGTCTTAAGGCCATAAAGTGTCCAAGGTAACACATTGGGTACCTTCACTGGAGGATGGCCAATGGTGTCCGAAAAACCTCTGTTAGCTGGGAAGGCACGTGGCTGGCGTCTGCTCCAAAGTTCTGGTTTCAAAATGGCTTTCTCCCAGGACGTTCCTCTCTAGGCTGCAGTTCCTCAAAAATGTCACTCTCAGTTGCACTTGGGGTATTTGTCCTCTCTTAGCTTCTCCGGAGCAAGAGTCTGCTTTCAAGGGCCGTCTTCAAAATGTCTCTCATCTGCAGCTCCTCTCTCTAGCTTCTGTGCATTCTTCAAAGTGTCCCTCTTGGCTGTAGCAAGCTTGTTCCTCTTCAAAATGTCACTCACAGCTGCACTGAGTCCCTTCTGTTTGTCAGCTCATTTATATGGCTCCAGTGATTAATTTAGGCCCACCCTGAATGGGCGGGCCAACACCTCCATGGAAATTATCCAATCAGAGTCAAAGAATTACAATCTAATTAACACTTATAGGTCTGCCCACACAAGATTACATCAAAGATAATGGCATTTGGGGGGACATAATACCGGCACATTGCACCTGTTGTGACAATCATGCAATTTTTTTTCTTTAATCAATTAACATGGTAAATTGCAATAAATGATTTTCTATTGTTAAACCAACTTTGCACTCCTGGGACAAGAAGAGCTGTTCATCATGTATTACCTTCTTAATATATTGCTAATATTTTGTTTAGGATTTTTTTCATCTATGCAAATGAGTAAGCTTGGCCTATAATTTTCTTTCTCATAATGTCCTTGACAGGTTTTGGTTTCAAGGTGATGTTTGCCTTATAACAAGAGTTCGAAAGTGTACCCTCTTTTTTTATTCTCTGGAAGAGTTTGTATAAAACTCATAGAATTACATAGCCTTGAATATTTTGAGATCTTGCTGATGAAGTCATCGAAGCGTGGGGTTTGCTTGGGGAAAGATATTGGATAATTAATAAAAAGTATTTTATGATAATAGGATTATTTAGGGTCTCTGCTTTTTCTTGGGTCAATACTGGTAATTAATTTTTCAACTGCATTTTCAGACGTATTGGCATAAAGTTATTCACAATGGCCCATATTTTTCATCTTTACTGCATTAGTGGTTACACACTGCTTTCCATTCCTAATCCAGCCTATCTGTGCCTCTCACCTTGTTTCTCTTGATGAGATTTATAAATGTTATTCGTCCTGCTGAGAAGCTTCTGCCCCTGACGGGCAGTGATGCCTTGCCCCCTGCTTTATATAGCTGCCTGGAAGAAGCAAAATTTCCCTCTTCTAATCCATCATGCCACCATCCTTGTGACAACAGTATGGATTGGTGAGTGAAGTGGGAGTGCCATTTACATCCCATCCACAAACGGATACGCTTTATTCCAAACTAAAGCAAAACTCATTTCCTCCAAACTTCAGCTGAATTTTGTTATGAGAAAAAACTGGACTGATTGCACTGGTTTCTGACTGAAGCACAGCCATGTTCCTCATTATTTCTAATTAAGATTCCCAGCTCTGGCGTTCCTTGGAGATGTATCTGCGTCAATGAGACCCAGGTTTAACCCATGCAATTCATAAAGACAGGACAGATTTTTAACCCTTGGGAGACTAACCTGTTTTGCACCTATTAAAGTAATTCATCTAAACACTCTGCTTTCATCTCGGGGGCCTGTTCCCAGAGCCGAGCCTGCCTGGCTTGGGAAGCCCCAGTTAGTTGTGGGGGGGGGTCCCCGAGTTCTCGCCTCCTTCCCAGGAGGGCTGTCACTGACTACTGAGTCTGGCCTTGCCATTAAGCTGGCTTCTGAGCACGTGTCTGTGGAAGTCTTGTGGCCACTCGAGGCCACTGGTCCTCTGGTCCATTTTCAGGGGAAGAGACCGGACGTCCTGTTTCAGTGACTTGTGACTGCCCTCCTAGTGTACGAAACTGGAAAGACCCAGCGAAGACACGTGGCTTCCAGTTTAGAACCTGGAAGCCTGGGTGAGGTGTCCTGTCTCCTGGATGGGAAGTCCTGGAAAGTCTGGTTGAGGGACCCCGGGATATCTTCTCTGTACTTCCAGGCTGAGGCTCGGTGAAGTCCCCTGGAGCCAGAGGACCCATTCACAGGGCGCAGGCTTCCAGCCTGCTGGACGGTGGCCTTTCCCAGGGACGGGGCAGGCCCAACAGCCGTTCCCTGTGGGCGCAAGGGTCTGTTTACAGGTCTCTCTCAGCTCTAGCTGTAGAACTGGTTCTGCTTGTTTTCTGTGGTCTCTGTTTTTCCTGAGTCCTGCTCATTGGCATCTATTGGCTGTACACCCAAGGGGACAGGGCATGGTGCATGGTTGTGCCCTCTAGGAAAGACACATGCAAGTGCCCGTACAAATGGACCAGGTTCCCAAGAGCGCCACCTGCAGGAGAATGGGCTCCTGCTGAAGGGGGTCCCGATCCTGGGGAGTACATCGAAGACACTTGCTCGGAGGGTCTAAGCCTGGAACTGGGGGCCAACAAGCCTGCGGAAAGGATGCTAGTGGGATCAGCGGGAGCCTTTGGGAGCCTGGGCTCTACTCGAGCTCCCTGAGGCTGCTGCTTTCTTTCTTCCTCTTTGAAGAACCAGGGGAACCCCGTGAAAATACCCAGATGAGAAGCTGTCCTTAGCACTGGGTCCGAGCTCGCCATCGGTCCGCTCGGACAGAGGTCTCCACTTTCTGGAGCCCAGCAAATCCTCGCCTGGGAATTCCCAAGCTCATCTGCTGCTCCCCAAGGAAGGCCCTGAAACTCTGTCCCGGATGAGGAAGCTCCCCCCCCCCAAGTCAGGGCGCAGTTACAGGGAGGGAAATAAGTCCTCACAGGTGGCCTGCTTGACAGTCCCCAGCTGGCCGGAGAGTTTGATAAGATTCTTCTGCTCCATGAGAGCGAGGTTTTCTCAGTGGAGACATGTTCGTATGATTCTACCAAAACAAGGAGTTTCCTTTGAAAGGTCCCTCTGTCCACTTCCGGAGGAAATGAACAAATAGTCAGGTGACGGCTCTCACAGCCCATGGACTGGCTTCAAAGACGCCCAAGAGGAAAACAATTAAAAATGTCAGCCACCTCTTCCTATGCTGTGAAAGTACCCCTTCAGAGAAACTCACAGTGAAGAGCAGCCGGGCTGAGTCCCCAGCTGTCATCTTCTGAAGCAGGTTTCCTCAAGGAAGCCCTGGCCGCCTGTGGGCACCCTTCTAGGCTCAGGTTGGTGCTGGTGGGTCATCAAGCTGCTCTACCCCCTGCTTGGCATGTGTGTGTGTGTGTGTGCGCGCGCGCGCGTGTGTGTGTGTGTGTGTGTGCTGCAACCAGGCTTCCTGGGCTTCAGTTGGTCCTGGGGATGGAGGAAACCCCAGGGCAGACAGGACCCGGCCAAGCTGGGCCAGCTACTGGAGCAGCAGCCACCCGGCAGCCACAGGGAGGGGTCCTGGGGCAGGGAGCACCATCTGAGCAAGACACTGCAGAGGAAGTTCCACATGTGGCTTTCCTGACAAGGTTTTGTGATGTGGGAAGGGACAGTGCCAAACCATTCACAATCAACCTTGCTGGAAGAAAGCCTGCTGAATCTTTCTACTTGCTCTATGGACAGTTATATTAAAAAATTGTTGTCATACGAAGATATGATCAAAGAGCGTGCAGCCAAAAATGTAGGGGCAGGGGTGGAGATTGCAGAGCTGGGTCAAGCATAGAATAATACTGCAATACAATATTTTTCTGGCTTTTGCTGTTTTTGTGTATCTGTCAGCTTTCAGAAATGTGTTGTTTGTTGTGATTTCTTTTCTTACTCTAAATAAATATACACTTTTGCAAGTAATTTTGTACTCTTTTTCTTAAAGAGGAACCCCAAGTTGTATGAGCTTCAGTCCCCATAAAATATGGATCCGCTTCCCTGTATATATGGTAATCTCTTTAAACAGTCTAAGTAAATTAAAAAAATTCATCTCGTGGGGACAAAATCTTATCATGGCTTTCTTTGCACACAAAAAAAGTAATTTCTAAATGGTCAAAAACGAAAAGAGAAAAATTAATCAATTGAATCATAGGATCTTGGGTTTTTATACTCTAATAAGTAAAAATAAAATACATAAAATAGCCATAAAACCAACTAGGCTATTAGTAAAAGTCTAAACAGTGGTCCTGTTTTGAAATCCTTTCTCTCCCTAAAAAGTTTTTGGATAAAGAACAAAGAAATGTGCATTGTTATCAGGCCCAGATGAGCAGCTTTAAAGAAGCTCCAGGAACCCCTTCTGTGTTACACCCTCTTGCTGATACTTGAAGGGCTTTAATAACATTGAGGAAGACAAATGGGGAAAAACAGAAAATCTCATATTTTTTTTGGTGATTAAATGGTTTAGACCACACTTATCTAGGTGTAGCTGTGGTTGAACTCCACTTGGTAAAATCAAGCCAAGAAAATAATCTAAAGCTCAAATAATCTAAAACACTACTGTGCAAGATAAACCCTTGAACAACTTCAATTGTGTTGCTAGTTTCCCTTCAAAAGATAACTTCTTTGTCCACTCCCGAATTTTATCACACTTTGGGTCAGGTAAGTTACCACTTCCTTTTTTCCCCCAAGGTTTTATATCTTCATATTGCTTGAATCTTTGTCAATAAGAAAGTATTCATGTGTTACTTGAGTTTTTAAAAAAGGTGCCCTGATGCCAACTGTTATTATTATTCATTAATTACTGAAAATAAGAATAAATGTGGTATCAAGTACAGTTGAGAGCACAGGACTGGGTTGGAATTCCAACCCAGTGTGAACATAGGCAACTCCCCTCTGTGCCTGTTTCCATGTCTGGAAGGTTATCATTTCTTACTCTATCACAGGCAATATAAATGTAAACATGAGTTCAACTAAATTGAGTGATGAGTCATGTCTTTATTTTTTAAAAGGATCCTTTTAAATTGCCAACAGTTGCAGTAATCAGTCATCGTGAAAATGGTAAAGTGTCCTATTTCTGTCAGTTTTTCATTTATCAACTGGGATTGTAGTATTCTTCCATGCGAACCTTCTATAATTTCTAAGATCCCCTAATCCACTGACCTTGGGAGAATGATAAATCGAGGTAATTAGTGCATCATCATTACCTGGATAATCTCCAAAGGAATTAAAATTCGTAGGGACAGACCGTGCAAAAGTTCCTAGTCACTTTTTCCTTATGTGTTCTTGTTTACGTACACACACAATTGTCCCTCGTGACACAAATTGAGAAAGTTCGGTAGTCAGTCGTTTCGGGCTATGCCTGATTGTTTTACTCATATTCTAAAACCCAAAGTCTTATGGTTTTAAATAATATTGCCCTCTGAACTTTGATTTACCGTGCCTGTATATAAGTGTATATTTAAATAAATACACAGAAAGGTGTATTAAGTTCATCAATTTTTAAAAGCTTATGCATAATAGAGTAGAGAGGGAAAGTTGCTCAAAAGTAAAATGGTCTCGAAGTAATCAATATGTTTTCAACGCAAGGTAGTCTTCCAGATGGCAGAGGTTTTTCCTTGCCCTAGTAGGAATCCACGCTTCCCAAAGTTCTACTAACAGGGGCGTTTTTCTGCCACCCCCCGAACTCCACCATGGTTATTTCACACTGAGGACCATCATAAGAAAATAAGCGACAAAAGAAAACAAAGAACAAAGGCTCCCCTTCTGTGGAGAAGCTAAAATTCCTAATGGTTATCACGTTACTTTCTCCTGTGGGTTGTTATAAAATATTGTGACTCTGGTTACAGTGTCAAGGCCATGGTCAGGTCTGGCTCTGGAGTACGTGTGCCCTTAGATTCTGCCGCTGACCGGTCTCCTCTGGCAAGGCTTTGTGATGCCGGCTTCCTCCAAGACTGATTCTCGATCGAATAACGATGCTCACGGGAGTCTTCTCCAAGTGACATCTTCGGTAGGCAGCTGCTTGGGAAGCACCAAGGTTTGTCCCTTCGCCTGGCTTCAGGAAGATTTAGGCGTGATCAGAATGCTCTCAAGTTATTAAAGACCACTCGATGGCGTTGCAAGAGCTGTAAATTTATTAGAATTTCATTAATTTTAATATGCTGTGTGGTGGCCTTAGCACAGAGCTGAAGTATACACTCGAAAGCGGGCAAAAACGGAAATGTTAAGGCGTATAGATGTTACCACAATAGCAATTTTTAAAAAGCAAAGTTTTTGGAAAAAAGGAATGAAATACTGATACATGCTCGAATGTGGATGAAACCTGAATATATTTTATACGTGGAAGAAGCCAGATATAAAAAGTCACATTGTGTATGATTCCATTTATTTGAACTGTGGTATGCAGAAAAGATAAATCCATCAAGATATAAAGCAGATTCATGGTGGCGAGGGGCTGGGACAGAGAAGACGGGAGAGTGATCTCTTAATGAGTTTCTTTTTGGGGTGACAAAATGTTTCGGAACTAGATACAGGTGGCGGTTCCATAACATGACGAATGTAGTCAGTGCCACTTTAAAATGATTAATTTTGTGTTATGTGAATTTCACCTCAATGAAAAAAAAACACTTAAAATATGTTTTGGTCGTTGGATAACTTCATAGATGAATTGTTTTTCAATTCAGTTTTATTGAGATATATTCACATACCCTACAATCATCCACAGTGTACAATCAGTTGTTCACAGAACCATCATATAGTTGTGCATTCATCACTAAAATTAATTTTTGAATATTTTCGTTAGTCCAAAATAAATAAGAATAAAAATACAAGTAAAGAAGAATACCCAAAACATCCCACCCCCCATCGCTCCTATTATTCATTTAATTTTTCTTCCCATTTTTCTACTCATCTGTCCATACACTGCAGAAACCAAGTGTGAGCCACAAGGTTTTCACAATCACAAAGTTACATTGTCTAAGCTACATAGTTATACAATCGTCTTCAAGAATCAAGGCTACTGGGTTGCAGTTCAGCAGTTTCAGGCATTTCCTTCTAGCTAAAAACTAAAGAGATCTCTATATAACGCAGAAGAATGCCCTCCAGAGTGATCTCTCGACTCCATTTGAAATCTCTCAGCCCCTGAAGCTTTACTTTGTTTCATTTGTTTTCCTCCTCTTGGTCAAGAAGGCTTTCTCAATCCCACAATGCTGGGTCCAGATTCATCCTTGGGAGACATATCCTGCATTGCCAGGGAGATTTACACCCCTGGGAGTCAGGTCCCACATAGGGGGGAGGGCAGTGAGTTCACCTGCCAAGGTGGCTTAGAGACAGAGGGGCCACATCTGAGCAACAAAGAGGTTCTCTGGGGGAGACTCTTAGGCACAATCATACATGGGCTTAGCTTCTCCCTTGCAGTAACAAGCTTCATAAGGGCAAGTACCAAGATCGAGGGCTCAGCCTACTAAATTGGTAGTCCTCAATGTTTGTGAGAATATCAGGAATTCCCCAGGTGGGAAAGTTTAATATTTCCACATTTTCCCTCAGTCCCCCGGGGGGACTTTGCAAATACATTTTTATTCTCTGTCCAAATTACTCTGGGATGTATCGGGGCATCACACTAACAAGTACAAACCAAGATCTCACTCCCAATTCAAAATCATAGATGCATTTTAAGATGCTTATTTTTTTTTAATTCAGTTTTATTGAGATATATTCATATACCATACAATCATCCACAGTGCACAGTTCACAATACCATCATATAGTTGTGCATTCATCACCACAATTTTTGAACATTTTCATTACTCCAAAAAAAAAATAATAAAAATAAAAGTAAAAAAGAACACCTAAAACATCCCATTCCCCCATCCCACCCTATTTTCATTTAATTTTTTTTTCATTTTTATTGAGATTGTTCAGATAGCATACAATTATCCAAAGATCCAAAGTGTACAATCACTTGCCCCTGGGTACCCTCATCCAGCTGTGCATCCATCACACTTAATTTTTGTTCAATTTTTAGAAACTTTTCATTACTCCAGACAAGAAATAAAGTGAAAAATGAAAAAAGAAAAAAAGAAAAGGAAACTCTAATCCTCCCCTATCCCTAACCAACCCCCCTCAATTGTTGACTCGTAGTATTGATATAGTACATTTGTTACTGTTTATGAAAAAATGTTGAAATACTACTAACTGTAGTATATAGTTTGTAATAGGTATATAGTTCTTCCCTATATGCCCCTCTATTATTAACTTCTAATTGTATTGTCATACATTTGTTCTGGTTCATGGAAGGGATTTCTAGTATTTGTACAGTTGATCATGGACATTGCCCACCATAGGATTCAGTTTTATACATTCCCATCTTTTGACCTCCAACTTTCTTTCTGGTGACATACATGACTCTGAGCTTCCCCTTTCCTCCTCATTCACACACCATTCGGCACTGTTAGTTATTCTCACATCTTGCTACCGACACCCCTGTTCATTTCCAAACATTTAAGTTCATCCTAATTGAACATTCTGCTCATACTAAGCAACCACTCCCCATTCTTAAGCCTCGTCCTATATCTTGGTACCTTATATTTCATGTCTATGAGTTTACATATTATAATTAGTTCCTATCAGTGAGACCCTGCAATAATTGTCCTAATGTGTCTGGCTTATTTCACTCAGTGTATTGCCCTCTAGGTTTTGTCATCAACCTATTTTTTTTTTAATATGGTTTTGTTCACTCACCATGCATTCCATCCCAAGTAAATAATCGATGGTTTTCTGCATGGTCATACATTTATGTGTTCACCACCTTCACCACTATCTATATAAGAGCATCTACATTTCTTCCACAAGGCAGGAGGGAGAGTCAAAGAAGGTAGAGAGGCAAAAGAAAGAGGAAAAAAAAAGACAGCTAGGAAGCAGCAAAAGGAAAAATAACCTTAAATCAAAGTAGAATAAAGAATCAGACAATACCACCAATGTCAAGTGTCTAACATGCCTCCCCTATCCCCCCCTCTTATCTGCATTCACCTTGGTATGTCACCTTTGTTACATTAAAGGAAGCATAATACAGTGATTCTATTAGTTACAGTCTCTAGTTTATGCTGATTGCATCCCTCCCCCAATGCCTCCCCGTTTTTAACACCTTGCAAGGTTGACGTTTGCTTTTTCTCCCTCGTAAAAGAACATATTTGTACATTTTATCACAATTGTTGGATACTCTAGATTTCACCAAGTTACACAGTCCCAGTCTTTATCTTTCCTCCTTTCTTGTGGTGTCTCACATGCTCCCCACCTTCCTCTCTCAACCGTATTCATAGTTACCTTTGTTCAGTGTACTTACATTGTTGTGCTACCATCTCCCAAAATTGTGTTCCAAACCACACACTCCTGTCTTCTATCACCCTGTAATGCTCCCTTTAGTATTTCCTGTAGGACAGGTGTCTTGTTCACAAAGTCTCTCATTGTGTGTTTGTCAGAAAATATTTTGAGCTCTCCCTCATATTTGAAGGACAGCTTTGCTGGATACAGGATTCTTGGTTGGTGGTTTTTCTCTTTCAGTATCTTAAATATATCACACCACTTCCTTCTTGCCTCCATTGTTTCTGCTGAGAGATCTGCACATAGTCTTATGAAGCTTCCTTTGTATGTAATGGATCGCTTTTCTCTTGCTGATTTCAGGATTCTCTCTTTGTCTTTGACATTTGATAATCTGATTATTAAGTGTCTTGGCGTAGGCCTATTCATATCTCTTCTGTTTGGAGAACGCTGTACTTCTTGGATCTGTAATTTTATGTCTTTCATAAGAGGGGAAATTTTCATTAATTATTTCCTCTATTATTGCTTCTGCCCCCTTTCCCTTCTCTTCTCCTTCTGGGACACCAATGATACGTACATTATTTTACTTTGTTTCATCCTTGAGTTTCCGGAGACGTTGCTCATATTTTTTCATTCTTTTCTCCATCTGCTCCTTTGCGTGTAGGCTTTCAGGTGTTTTGTTCTCCAGTTCCTGAGTGTTTTCTTCTGCCTCTTGAGATCTGCTGTTGTATGTTTCCATTGTGTCTTTCATCTCTTGTGTTGTGCCTTTCATTTCCATAGATTCTACCAGTAGGTTTTTTGAACTTTTGATTTCTGCCGTATACATGTCCCGTGCTTCCTTTACAGCCTCTATCTCTTTTGCAATATCTTCTCTAAACTTTTTGAATTGATTTAGCATTAGTTGTTTAAATTCCTGTATCTCAGTTGAAGTGTACGTCTGTTCCTTTGACTGGGCCATAACTTTGTTTTTCTTAGTGTAGGTTGTAATTTTCTGTTGTCTAGGCATGGTTTCCTTGGTTATCCAAATCAGGTTTTCCCAGACCAGAACAGGCTCAGGTCCCAGAGGGAAGAAATATTCAGTACCTGGTTTCCCTGCGTGTGTGTCTTAGAAAATTGCTCCACCGTTTGATGCCTCAGGTCACTGTGCTTTTCTGCCCAGCAAGTGATGCCTGTTAGCCTGTAATTCTTGACTGGTGTGGGGAGGTATGGCCTGTTCCCCCAGGCTCTGGGGTCTGGTTCTGAATGGAAAGGGCCCCACCCCTTTCCTCCTAGAGAAGACAGAGCCCCCAGGTGGAGGTCATTAGCATTTCCATGGTCTCCTGTCTGCTTGTGGTGTCTCCACCCTTCTCTGCTTCACAGCCCTGGAAACTGAAAATGACTGGGGCTTTCTCCACTGAGCCAAAAAAGAAACAGATAGTCCCCTTCAGACCCAGTCCAAGGCGACCCTCCGGCTCTCCCAGGTCAGTCGTCACTCATAGCCTGTGTCTGTTTTTTGGGGATGCGTACCTGTAGTGAGCAGTTCACACTCGCTACTTAAAACCCCAGTTGGAGCTCAGCTGAGCTATATTTGCTTGCTGGGAGAGAGCTTCTCTCTGGCACCACGAGGCTTTGCAGCTTGGGCTATGGGGGAGGGGGTCTCGCGACTTGGATCCGCAGGTTTTACTTACAGATTTTATGCTGTGTTCTCAGGCATTCCTCCCAATTCAGGTTGGTGTATGATGAGTGGATAGTCTCGTTTGTCCCCCCACAGTTATTCTGGATTATTTACTAGTTGTTTCTGGTTTTTTGTAGTTGTTCCAGGGGGACTACTTAGCTTCCACTCCTCTCTATGCCGCCATCTTGCCCCTCCCCATCAAAGATGCTTATTTTGTATGCAAGAGTTAAGACAAAAACTCTCTCCCCCCACCCCCCACCCCCCACCACATGTTAAAGATTTTATTTCCCTCATTATTAATGAGCCAATTGGTAAGATGTCACAACCCCAATTCAAAGGAGAATCCAAAGAACAGTCACATTTATGGATTAGGGATATCGAAATGAACGTGCAAATGGAGGCGACACAGCTTCTCCCACAGCAGGCGGGGAAGACAGCGGAACCTCCACTGGACAGTTTGCATGTCGACAGACGATAAGCATTTCACTTTGCCATCAGTTATGAACATTTACGAGAGCTGTAAAATATCTCAAAGGCAATGAAAGGCTCAAATCAAATAAGCCAGAAGACCAGGGAGGGCAGCAAACTTTGACTGCAAAGGTCAGAAAGTGGAGTTTTCCGGCTTTGTGGCCCAGACGATCTCTGTCGCAAAAACTCAACTCTGTCCTTGTGTGAAAGCCCCCAGAGACAATCCATCGACAAATGAGCATGGCTGTGTTCCAATAAAGCTTCATTTAAGTAGACCGAAATTGGAATTTCATATGATTTTCACTTGTCACAAAAGATTATATATATGTGAAAACCACCCATAACCTGGGGGGCCTTACAGAAACACGTGCTGGCTGGACTTGTCCAGCAAGCAGTAGCTTGCCAAGCCCTGTCGTAGACCATGTGAGTTTTCCATCAAAGCACAGATTTTCCCTTCCAGAATTTCTTCTGGGGTTGGCGAGATGATGGTTCCCAAAGATGCCTGCCTCCTAATCCCTGGAAACTCTGAATATGCTGTTCTGTGGCAAGGGGAGGGGGCGGCTAACACAAAGGCTCTGGGCACAATGACTCGTGTTCCTAGGTTTAAAATCCCTTGTCTATTAATAGATTTAGAGATGCACACATTGGACAGATTGTGAGGTCCAAGATGCCTGGAGCCAAATGGCCTGTAGGACTGTGTCACAGCGTCACAGTGTCACAGGCTGCTGCGTATCGAGTGGTGACAATGCAAACACCAGTACTTGCAAAGTGGCAATGCTGCTGTCATAGACCCCCACTTTTTCCCCTCTCGGAGACTTCAGTGGCAACTGTTTAAAAACTTTGTGTCCCTTGCTTTTTCTCTTGGACGTGGGGACTGACAAAGCCCCTCTCACTTGACAGGATAGATTGTTTGCAAAGATGGACACCACCGTCCCTCCCATTTTGCACGCTGTTTTCTAACAGTCACAAAAAAGGAAATATTTTGTCCGTCTTCTGGCTCTTTCTCTGTTTCTCCATTTCACAGGTTCCAACCGTGCAGTCCAATTGCATTAGAAAGTATCACAGTGGAGAAAACCACTACTCCAGCCTACAAATGAGTGCACGCTGATGAAAACCTAAAGATAATGGCTCTATAGGTTGGGAACCAGGGAAACTTCTTCATTAAAGAACAAGTTAAGGTTTCCGCTTTCCGCCTGGTACCGGCTGCCGCCTCGGCGCGCGCTTTCCTCTCGGCGGCCTCGGAATCATGGCGGCTGCGGCCACGATGGCCACGTTGGGCTCCGCGCGGAAGCGGCTGCTCAAAGAGGAAGACATGACCAAGGTGGAGTTCGAGACCAGCGAGGAGTAATAATAATAATAAAGTAGTAGATACAGGGGTGCAGCCCTCGGAGGACGGTGCAGAACCCAGGAGAGGCATTCCCCATCACCTTCCCAAAGAAGACTACCCCAAAGTTACTCCTCCAGGAAAGTAGGTAGAAAGCCAGGAACTGCGTGGACTGGACACCACAGAGCAATCTGACTTTGGGCATACTTCATACAACACTCATGAAAATGTCGAACTGCTGAGATCAGCGAAATCTGTAAGTTTTTGCGGCCAGGGGACCCGTGCCCCTCCCTGCCAGGCTCAGTCCCGTGGGAGGAGGGGCTGTCAGCTCCGGGAAGGAGAAGGGAGAACTGCAGTGGCTGCTCTTATCGGAAACTCATTCTACTGATCCAGACTCCAACCATAGATAGACAGAGACCAGACACCAGAGAATCTGTGAGCAGCCAGCCCAGCAGAGAGGAGACAGGCATAGAAAAAAAAAAAAACAACACGAAAAACTCCAAAATAAAAGCAGAGGAGTTTTAGAGTTCTGGTGAACACAGAAAGGGGAAGGGCGGAGCTCAGGCCCTAAGGCGCATATGCAAATCCCGAAGAAAAGCCGATCTCTCTGCCCTGTGGACCTTTCCTTAATGGCCCTGGTTGCTTTGTCTCTTAGCATTTCAATAACCCATTAGATCTCTGAGGCGGACCCTTTTTTTTTTTTTTTTTTTTAATCCTTTTTTCTTTTTCTAAAACAATTACTCTAAGAAGCCCAATACAGAAAGCTTCAAAGACTTTCAATTTGGGCACGTCAAGTCAAGAGCAGAACTAAGAGAGCTCTGAGACAAAAGGCAATAATTCAGTGGCTGAGAAAATTCACTAAACACCACAACTTCCCAAGAAAACGGGGGTGTCCGCTCACAGCCATCATCCTGGTGGACAGGAAACACTCCTGCCCATCGCCAGCCCCATAGCCCAGAGCTGCCCCAGACACCCCAGTGTGACGGAAGGGCTTCAAATAACAGGCACACACCACAAAACTGGGCGTGGACATTAGCCTTCCCTGCAACCTCAGCTGATTGTCCCAGAGTTGGGAAGGTGGAGCAGTGTGAATTAACAAAGCCCCATTCAGCCATCATTTGAGCAGACTGGGAGCCTCCCTACACAGCCCAGCAGCCCAGAACTGCCCTGAGGGGACGGCACTCACCTGTGACATAGCACAGTCATCCCTCAACAGAGGACCCGGGGTGCACAGCCTGGAAGAGGGGCCCACTTGCAAGTCTCAGGAGCCATACGCCAATACCAAGGACTTGTGGGTCAGTGGCAGAGACAAACTGTGGCAGGACTGAACTGAAGGATTAGACTATTGCACCAGCTTTAAAACTCTAAGATCACCAGGGAGATTTGATTGTTAGGGCCACCCCCCCTCCCCGACTGCCCAGAAACACGCCCCACATACAGGGCAGGCAACACCAACTACACACGCAAGCTTGGTACACCAATTGGGCCCCACAAGACTCACTCCCCCACTCACCAAAAAGGCTAAGCAGGGGAGAACTGGCTTGTGGAGAACAGGTGGCTCGTGGACGCCACCTGCTGGTTAGTTAGAGAAAGTGTACTCCACGAAGCTGTAGATCTGATAAATTAGAGATAAGGACTTCAATTGGTCTACAAACCCTAAAAGAACCCTATCAAGTTCAGCAAATGCCACGAGGCCAAAAACAACAGAAAATTATAAAGCATATGAAAAAACCAGACGATATGGATAACCCAAGCCCAAGCACCCAAATCAAAAGACCAGAAGAGACACAGCACATAGAGCAGCTACTCAAAGAACTAAAGATGAACAATGAGACCATAGTACGGGATATGAAGGAAATCAAGAAGACTCTAGAAGAGCATAAAGAAGACATTGCAAGACTAAATAAAAAAATGGATGATCTTATGGAAATTAAAGAAACTGTTGACCAAATTAAAAAGATTCTGGACACTCATAGTACAAGACTAGAGGAAGTTGAACAACGAATCAGTGACCTGGAAGATGACAGAATGGAAAATGAAAGCATAAAAGAAAGAATGGGGAAAAAAATTGAAAAAATCGAAATGGACCTCAGGGATATGATAGATAATATGAAACGTCCAAATATAAGACTCATTGGTGTCCCAGAAGGGGAAGAAAAGGGTAAAGGTCTAGGAAGAGTATTCAAAGAAATTGTTGGGGAAAACTTCCCAAATCTTCTAAACAACATAAATACACAAATCATAAATGCTCAGCGAACTCCAAATAGAATAAATCCAAATAAACCCACTCCGAGACATATACTGATCACACTGTCAAACACAGAAGAGAAGGAGCAAGTTCTGAAAGCAGCAAGAGAAAAGCAATTCACCACATACAAAGGAAACAGCATAAGACTAAGTAGTGACTACTCAGCAGCCACCATGGAGGCAAGAAGGCAGTGGCACGATATATTTAAAATTCTGAGTGAGAAAAATTTCCAGCCAAGAATACTTTATCCAGCAAAGCTCTCCTTCAAATTTGAGGGAGAGCTTAAATTTTTCACAGACAAACAAATGCTGAGAGAATTTGCTAACAAGAGACCTGCCCTACTGGAGATACTCAAGGGAGCCCTACAGACAGAGAAACAAAGACAGGACAGAGAGACTTGGAGAAAGGTTCAGTACTAAGAGATTCAGTATGGGTACAATAAAGGATATTAATAGAGAGAGGGGAAAAATATGGCAAACATAAACCAAAGGATAAGATGGCTGATTCAAGAAATGCCTTCACGGTTATAACGTTGAATGTAAATGGATTAAACTCCCCAATTAAAAGATATAGATTCGCAGAATGGATCAAAAAAATGAACCATCAATATGTTGCATACAAGAGACTCATCTTAGACACAGGGACACAAAGAAACTGAAAGTGAAAGGATGGAAAAAAATATTTCATGCAAGCTACAGCCAAAAGAAAGCAGGTGTAGCAATATTAATCTCAGATAAAATAGACTTCAAATGCAGGGATGTTTTGAGAGACAAAGAAGGCCACTACATACTAATAAAAGGGGCAATTCAGCAAGAAGAAATAACAATCGTAAATGTCTATGCACCCAATCAAGGTGCCACAAAATACATGAGAGAAACACTGGCAAAACTAAAGGAAGCAATTGATGTTTCCACAATAATTGTGGGAGACTTCAACACATCACTCTCTCCTATAGATAGATCAACCAGACAGAAGACCAATAAGGAAATTGAAAACCTAAACAATCTGATAAATGAATTAGATTTAACAGACATCTACAGGACATTACATCCCAAATCACCAGGATACACATACTTTTCTAGTGCTCACGGAACTTTCTCCAGAATAGATCATATGCTGGGACATAAAACAAGCCTCAATAAATTTAAAAAGATTGAAATTATTCAAAGCACATTCTCTGACCACAATGGAATACAATTAGAAGTCAATAACCATCAGAGACTTAGAAAATTCACAAATACCTGGAGGTTAAACAACACACTCCTAAACAATCAGTGGGTTAACGAAGAAATAGCAAGAGAAATTGCTAAATATATAGAGACGAATGAAAATGAGAACACAACATACCAAAACCTATGGGATGCAGCAAAAGCAGTGCTAAGGGGGAAATTTATAGCACTAAACGCATATATTAAAAAGGAAGAAAGAGCCAAAATCAAAGAACTAATGGATCAACTGAAGAAGCTAGAAAATGAACAGCAAACCAATCCTAAACCAAGTACAAGAAAAGAAATAACAAGGATTAAAGCAGAAATAAATGACATAGAGAACAAAAAAACAATAGAGAGGATAAATATCACCAAAAGTTGGTTCTTTGAGAAGATCAACAAGATTGACAAGCCCCTAGCTAGACTGACAAAATCAAAAAGAGAGAAGACCCATATAAACAAAATAATGAATGAAAAAGGTGACATAACTGCAGATCCTGAAGAAATTAAAAAAATTATAAGAGGATATTATGAACAACTGTATGGCAATAAACTGGACAATGTAGAAGAAATGGACAATTTCCTGGAAACATATGAACAACCTAGACTGACCAGAGAAGAAATAGAAGAACTCAACCAACCCATCACAAGCAAAGAGATCCAATCAGTCATCAAAAATCTTCCCACAAATAAATGCCCAGGGCCAGATGGCTTCACAGGGGAATTCTACCAAACTTTCCAGAAAGAACTGACACCAATCTTACTCAAACTCTTTCAAAACATTGAAGAAAATGGAACACTACCTAACTCATTTTATGAAGCTAACATCAATCTAATACCAAAACCAGGCAAAGATGCTACAAAAAAGGAAAACTACCGGCCAATCTCCCTAATGAATATAGATGCAAAAATCCTCAACAAAATACTGGCAAATCGAATCCAAAGACACATTAAAAAAATCATACACCATGACCAAGTGGGGTTCATTCCAGGCATGCAAGGATGGTTCAACATAAGAAAAACAATCAATGTATTACAACACATTAAAAACTCGAAAGGGAAAAATCAATTGATCATCTCAATAGATGCTGAAAAAGCATTTGACAAAATCCAACATCCGTTCTTGATAAAAACACTTCAAAAGGTAGGAATTGAAGGAAACTTCCTCAACATGATAAAGAGCATATATGAAAAACCCACAGCCAGCATAGTACTCAATGGTGAGAGACTGAAAGCCTTCCCTCTAAGATCAGGAACAAGACAAGGATGCCCGCTGTCACCACTGTTATTCAACATTGTGCTGGAAGTGCTAGCCAGGGCAATCCGGCAAGACAAAGAAATAAAAGGCATCCAAATTGGAAAAGAAGAAGTCAAACTGTCATTGTTTGCAGACGATATGATCTTATATCTAGAAAACCCTGAGAAATCGACGATACAGCTACTAGAGCTAATAAACAAATTTAGCAAAGTAGCGGGATACAAGGTTAATGCACATAAGTCAGTAATGTTTCTATATGCTAGAAATGAACAAACTGAAGAGACACTCAGGAAAAAGATACCATTTTCAATAGCAACTAAAAAAATCAAGTACCTAGGAATAAACTTAACCAAAGATGTAAAAGACCTATACAAAGAAAACTACATAACTCTACTAAAAGAAATAGAAGGGGACCTTAAAAGATGGAAAAATATTCCATGTTCATGGATAGGAAGGCTAAATGTCATTAAGATGTCAATTCTACCCAAACTCATCTACAGATTCAATGCAATCCCAATCAAAATTCCAACAACCTACTTTGCAGACTTGGAAAAGCTAGTTATCAAATTTATTTGGAAAGGGAAGATGCCTCGAATTGCTAAAGACACTCTAAAAAAGAAAAACGAAGTGGGAGGACTTACACTCCCTGACTTTGAAGCTTATTATAAAGCCACAGTTGCCAAACAGCATGGTACTGGCACAAAGATAGACATATAGATCAATGGAATCGAATTGAGAATTCAGAGATAGACCCTCAGATCTATGGCCGACTGATCTTTGATAAGGCCCCCAAAGTCACTGAACTGAGCCATAATGGTCTTTTCAACAAATGGGGCTGGGAGAGTTGGATATCCATATCCAAAAGAATGAAAGAGGACCCCTACCTCACACCCTACACAAAAATTAACTCAAAATGGACCAAAGATCTCAGTATAAAAGAAAGTACCATAAAACTCCTAGAAGATAATGTAGGAAAACATCTTCAAGACCTTGTATTAGGCGGCCACTTCCTAGACTTTACACCAAAAGCACAAGCAACAAAAGAGAAAATAGATAAATGGGAACTCCTCAAGCTTAGAAGTTTCTGCACCTCAAAGGAATTTCTCAAAAAGGTAAAGAGGCAGCCAACTCAATGGGAAAAAATTTTTGGAAACCATGTATCTGACAAAAGACTGATATCTTGCATATACAAAGAAATCCTACAACTCAATGACAATAGTACAGACAGCCCAATTATAAAATGGGCAAAAGATATGAAAAGACAGTTCTCTGAAGAGGAAATACAAATGGCCAAGAAACACATGAAAAAATAAAAAAAAATAAAAAAAAAAAAAAGAACAAGTTAAGCTTAGAAAAACGACGACTGTCTTTTTTTTTTTTTTTTTTTTTTTTTGAGATGAAATCCACATAATATAAAATTCACCGTTTTAAGGTGACCAATTCAGGGGCATTTGGTACATTCACAAAGTTGTGCCACCACCCCCTCTCTCTGGCTCCAAAACATTTTCATCACACCCCCCCAAATAAAGCCCTGCACCCCTTAGCAGTCACTCCCCATACCCCCTCTCCCCATCCCCTGGCAACTGCTAACCAGCTCTGTCTCTGTGGATTTGGCTGGTTTGGACATTTCACAGAAATGGAATCACAGTGTGTGGCCTTGTGCGTCTGGCTTTCACTCAGTGTACCGGCTTCAAGGTTCAGCCCGTCGTAGAACGTACAGGTACGTCAGGACTTTCTAGGGCTGGAGAACATTCCATTGCATGGGTAGACCACGATCTGTCTCCCTGTCCATCAGATGATGGGCATTCCACAACTGTCTTTAGCTAGAGGAATCTGGGTAGAGAGCATCTTAATCTGGACTTTTATTCGCTCAAATTATATCCCATTTATAAATAACCAGAGCTGCAGATGGCACCTCGGGTGGAATTCATAACAAGCCACCTGGTGAACTTGACCAACACTCGGTGACCTGGACCCAGCATGCCTCAGTGCTGTGGGGCCAAAGTTATGCTCTGCTCCCTCCCACGGCCCCCCTGCTTTGGGGTAAAGCAGTTCTCTGCCTTGGCCAACCGGAGTCGGTCCTCTTGCCTCCCAGACTTAAATCAAATCTGTAATCCCAACCTCACCAGAACTGGCACTTTTAAAGGAAAGCTCATCTCACCAGATTCAAGACACCCGTGCTCACAGACGGAGGGCTGAGCTTCCGAGGGGGGAGCAAGGCCTGAGCCAGCCTCCCAGGGAAAGGGCCTTACAGAGAGAGGGTCAGCAGTCACTCCCCCCACCCTGGAGACCCCCCAGAGAAAGAGGGGCACACCCATACTTACAGGGGCTGCAGACAGCACCTAGTGGGGACGAGCTTTCTGTGCTTGTCTTCCTGAATCGAGGAGAGTAAAAACATTTCTCCGACAGTGGAAATGCAGACCATCTCTTGTTGCACAATGGCAAAAAAAGTCCAGACAGATAAAGAGAATACACCCAATAAAAGCACCGCGGGGCCTCCGAAGAACATCAAATGGCTTCTGTTAAAACGAATTTGCTTCGGGATTCTGTTTGGAATTTCTTCCTGACATCAGCAAGTGCTTAAATGGAATAATATCATGGCGTGTACAAATCTTGGTGATAATTTTAATTGCATCTATGCGGCATACGTGAAGTTTTTGTCTGATTTCCACTGACTGTGAGAGTTTAAAAAATAACGAAACGACTAACCAGACCACAAACTGAATTAATAATTTTAATATGAAAAGGAAAATGAAGAGACTTCTGGGTTCAGCGAGAAGTGGGGAGGCAGCCGAACCCCGAAATTCCCCCACTCCCCGCCCCCACCCACACTTTTCGTGAACCCAGGAAGCAGAGGAAAACGTCAAATGCGGGGAGCGGGGCATGGGTGCGGGGCGCTGGAAACGAGAAGAAGCTATAAGAAGCCCTAGGGTGCGGCGGGGCAGTGGGCGGTGCAAAGGGTTCTCACCGTCCCCGGGACGCACCAGCAGGAGCGCCCCCGCAGGAGAGGGCCCGATCCCGCGTGGGAACTGCGGGGGCAGCGCGGCGGGCGGCGACCGAAAAGGCCGAGAAAGCGAAAGCGGCGGCGAGCCGGAGGGCTGCACCCACCCGCGCCTCGCGCCGCCGCCAGCAGAGGGCGCCCGCGAGCCGAGCACCCCGCCGCTCCCCCGCGTGGCCCCTGCCCGCTTCCAAGGCTCGCTGGGCTAACAGCCGGAGGTGAAGGAAAACCGATCTCGTTCAAATATAAACAAGGAAACCAAAGGCAAAGCAAAGTAAAACATACTGGGAAAGATATCCGCAGGAGCAAAAGTCAGCCACGGAGGAAACCCACCCGAAAAATGTTTTAAAACATTTTGCCTATCGGTATGGTCTCATGGGGTTTTGGAGACGCAATTCCATTAGGGTCATCAAATTTTTTAAAATAAATTTTTTTAATTTAGAAATTTCAAACCTAAGGAACATTTGCGATAATAACATGAAACCCATACAGAGACCTCCAGCATGCCCCCAGTCACCGAAAAAACCCAGATGCACAAATTTTAACATTTTACCACATTTGCTGTATCATTCTATGTATCTATCAAACATTGGAGAGTAGATTGCACACATCATGCTCCTTGAACACATAATACTTCCACGTCCATTTCCTACAAACAAGGATATTCACTTATTTAACGACTTTAAGTAGAGTTACCAAGTTCAAGAAATTTAACGTTGATATAAAAGCTATATCCTGATGTTTTCCTATATTCCAATAACGTCCCCTTAGACCTTTTTTCCTCCATTATTACATCTCATCCAGGATCATGTACTGCATCTAACCGTCATTGTTTTTTTAGTTGCTTTTTTTTTTATTGTGGAAACACATATACAACACAAACTTTGCTATCTTGTGCCCTCCCGAGCACACGTTTCAGTGGGATTCGTCGCATTCACGATGTTGTGCTCCCCTCGCCACCATCCATTGCCAACACTTTCCCATCACCCTTGCCCTTTCACTCTCTCCTGATCGGTTTCTGACACAAGATGTTCCAGGCTCGCCTTGTACTTCTTTTAATAGCCAGTACCAGGAAATGTATATATTTAAAAGAACGAACTCATATTTAAACTTCAAACTAACATCATGTTCTATAACCTCTCTCTCTTCCATGAAGATCAGGGTTCATTAAGCAGATCTCTCCGTTTCTTTCCCCTACATTATAAAGAAACCAGTTACAACCTAATGATGCCTAATATGAAAAGAGAAGCCGGCAACTGGGGAAGAGGGACGCCGTGGTTTCCTCCTACACCAGCTCCCAAGCAGGCGGTTAATCTGGGGCCCACATGGGCAAGGGCCGCTCTGACAAACTCCAGGCAGTTTAAGAAGAAATGACTGGCCCTGGGCCAGCCCAGTTTCAAGCATGAAGCCGAATATCTGCTTGGCCTATTCTGAGTTTAGCCAAACACAGCCCACGCTTGGGAGTCCACCAAGTTCCCCGGGAGAAAGTGATTTTGTGTTTTCCTGTGGTGATCACGTAGTTAAGACAGCAAAGCAAAATCGGGGGCTGAAGGCCTGGCAGGTTTCAATTCATTTGAAATTTTGGATATTTGCACCCAAACTCTCTAGTTAGAACTTGCTAATTCTGTTTGTTTGGGCGGGATTTGAGACCTCTGGGATGAGCCCAGAATGTCTGAGGATGCCTGATAAAGATACCAAAAAGACAGCGCCAGGCTCAAAAAACAAGCTAAACTTGTGTGTGGGTCAGCAACAGAACCAAGACATTTTCTTCGTGGGAAGGTTTGAAATTATGGTGTTGGGGATTGGATCACGCCCCCCCCCCCCCCCGCCCAGGTCCCAACCCCTGGTCCTGTGGGGGGGAACCCATTTGTAAAGAGGGGCTTTGAAGATGCTATGAGCTAAGGTGTGCACCAGCTGAAGGAGGGTGGGCCTTCACCCAACATGGCTGAAGACATTATAAGCAAAGGAAATTGGGCAAGGAGAGAGAAGCCACGGGGAGCAGCCAGGAGCTGGAGGTCAGAGGAGCCCAGAAAAGAAAGGAGAAGATGTTGCCATGTGCATGGCCATGTGACAGAAAAGCCAAGGAACCCAAAAGATTGCCGGCCAGCCAGAAACTCTTGACCCGAGAAGGAAGCCCGCCTTCTAGCCTCGGAAACCCTGAGCCAAAAAATTCCTGATGTTAGGCCAACTCATGGTATGGGACTTGTTTTAGCAGCTAGGAATCTCAAACATATGGGTTCAACTTCTTTAATAGACATAGAACTCTTCGGCATTTCTATTTCTTGAGTCCATTTATCAGTTGCTTATCATTTTTATTAGCTTTTTCAAAGAACGAACTTTGGGCTTTGTTGATTCTCTTGTGTTTGTTTTCTGTTGTATTATTTTTGCTCTTTTACTACTTGCTTCTTTTCTAATTCTCTTGCTGCTCTTTTCCAATTTCTTGAGATGTATGCTCAGTTCATTGCTTTTCAGCATTTCCATGCATTTAAAGCTACAAATTTCCCTTCATATACAGCCTGAACTGCATTCCAAATATTTGGTTAATAGCATTTTCATTATCATAGAGGTAAAATTATTTTGATGATCTCCATTATGATTTCTTCTTTGACCCATGAGTTATATAGAAGTACATTCCTTCATTTCTAGGCATATAGGAACCTTCTGATTACCTTTTTGTGTTTGCGTTATAGCTTTTTTGCACTATGGTCAGAGATCGTACTCTGTACAATTTTAAGTCTTTGAAAACTGTTTAGACTGCTTTACGATCCAGCATATGATCATTCTTTGTAGAAGTTCATGTGCATTGAAAGCTGTAACGCGTCACTGTTGGGCATAGCTTTCTACGTGTATCAGTTAGGTCGTGGTTATTAACTGTGTTGTTTAAATCCTCTCTGCATGGCTCCCTGACCCCTCCCCCGCTTCAAGCCTTTGCTCACATGTCCCCTTCTCAGTGTGGCCCGCCATGATGCCCTATGAAAACGGCCGTCTGTCCCCTTCCCACCCTGGCAGCACCCCCTACACACACATCCTGCTTTCCTTTTCTCCATCCTACTTACCACTACCTATTTATTACACCTAGTGTTCTTGATCTCTACCCCACCCCCACCCCATAAAATGGCAGCTCCAAGAGGGCAGGGCTCTGTTTGTTCCCAGCTGTATCCCAAACGCCTAGAACAGTGCCTGGGCCCCAAGAGACATCTAATGAGTATCTGGTGGACGACTTGTTGGCTGCATTTTCTATAATACCACGTTTAGACTTCACAAAAGAATGCTCTCTTTTAAGTCGCACCCCAAATCGGCATTATCCCCATCTTTCAAATGAGGGAGCCACACTGCGGAGATGGTGACCCCCTTGCTCAAGTTCACAGCGTCCGCAGGGGGCAGAGGCCAGAAGGACAGGGGTTTTGGAGGCCCACAAGGAAGAGGGGTGGGAGAAGACACTGAGGTGGGAGGGCTGGGAGACCAGTGGGCTGGAGGGAAATCCGAGCGTCATCAGGTTTCTGGGGTGAGCCATTCGGGGCCAGCGGGATGTCCAGAGAAGGGGGGAACCGGTCCAACGCTGGTCTTTTCACTTGGCATCGGGGGCATGTTTACTGACCTCTGAGGAAATTGGGGGGGGGGTACTTTGAAAGCAAGGGCAGAAAAGGCCAGAAGCCCGAAAGGAAATATAATCAGATTTGACCACACAAAACACTGGAGGGATGTAAATAAATTCCAAGTTCAAAGTCAAAGGCAAATGGCCAGATGGTCCCTTGCCCCGGCCCGGAGCAGCCAAGAGCTAAATCAAGGTAACAGCCACCCCCACACCCCACCCCCACCTCCTAATCCGCTCCCTGCATGGAGACATTTTGGTGTAGTCAGATTAGAGATGAGTCCGACATCTAATCTTCTGGTCTGGCCAGGCTGGCCCCAATTGGCCGTGAGGTGGGGACACCCCGGGCACAGAGGAAAGGGGACCCTGGGGTGTCCTGCTTCTCCAAGCACACTGGCTGAGCTGGAGGGATGGGTGGTGGTGGGTCCAAACCAACAGCTCCTGGCTTTCCCCAGCCTCCTCTCTGAGCTCTTTCCCCTGCTGCCCGCTTCCTTCCCCCCTCTTCAAGGCCCCTAGCTCATCATCTCCCTCCAGCCCCCTCCTTCCCTTTCATGCAGCCTGGGCCAAAGTGTGGGACCTGTTCTCCCAACCCCCAAAAGAGCTTTCAGTGGGTGATCTTCCAGGGCAGTAATCTGCTTTAGACTAAAACGGGACTTGATCTTCGGTTAGCCCTAATCATCGATTAGCACCCCCACCCTGCCCCTGTTTTCGCAAAGATGGGGGAGCTTCAGAACTCCCTGTCATGCCCTGCCACCTCCCATCCCTTTCCCCAGGGTCTTGGGACGGTTCTGGTTTGGGCCGTTAGTGTCAGGCTGACCAAGGGCTCTGGGGGAGCCAGCTCCGGGGCTGCAGCCAGGCGGGAGGCCTGGGCGGGCCCCAGCTTCTTGCTGACACCCCTCTCCTCCTCCACTGAACCCTCGATTAGACAGCACATCGTGTTCTCAATGGGCTTCCAAGCAGCACGGCAAGCAGGGCTCGTTCTCTCCCTTTAAACAAACGGAAACGTGGCGCCAAGATGGCGGTGTTGGCTTGTCCGTGGTTACCCAGCCATCTTGTGCCCAGAAGGGACTGGGTGGGCAGGTGACCTCTGAAGAGGCCCACTATGGCCCTCTGGTTCTTTCACCTTGGTGGGGACGGGCAGATGAAGCTCCCTGGAACCAGGAGGAGGAAGATGCACGGACGTGGGAGTCAGAAAGACCTGGGGTTGGGTCTTAGGGATTTGACCTTGTTGCCTCAGGGCTACGCTGGGGATCCTGTGGCCTTGGATGGATGGTTTAGTCTCTCAGAGCTTCGGGCTCTCACCTGGAAACAGGGACAACAGTTGCACCCACTGTGCAAGGGACTGTTGTGGGTGGGGGTGCCCACGCAGTCCCCTGGGAGCTCACGGCCCATAGCAGGCCCTCTGGACATACCGAGATCCTGGTGTTGATGAGCAGCACGATGTTGTTGATGTGTACCATATTGGGAGATGTCATTGTCATCGCACAATCAGGTAGTCTCCCCAAGCCTCCATGAGGGGCCTGGCCTCGCATCCAAAGGGGGGGATGGCTTGAGGGGTCCCAGGTAAAGCCAAACCATGGGGCAGCCAAGGCTGCAGGTGTGTTCCAGAGATGGGGTTCGGAGCAGGGCCTGGGTCTTCCTGCAGGGATCGCACTGGGCCCTAAAAGAGAACTTAGGTGAAAAACAAGAAGCGGAAACGTCAGTCATCTTCAGGGTATTCACGCGGTTGTGCAACCATCGCCACTATCTAGTTCTAGAACATTTTCATGACCCCAAAGGGAAAGCCTGTACCTATTCCACATTCCACCAGCCCCCGGACCCCCGGCAACCACGACTGTGCTTTCTGTCTCCATGGACTTGCTTATTCTGGACATTTCCTATAATTGAGGTCATACAACATGTGGCCTTTGTGCCTGGCTTCTTTCACTTAGCACAGTGTTTTCGGGGTTCATCCATGTTGTAGGGTGTATTAGTACTTAAATCCTTTTTATGGCTGAATAAATCCCATTGTGTGAATATTCTACATTTGACTTACCCATTCATCCATTGGAGGGCATTTGGATTGCTTCCACTTTTTGGCTATTGTGGAGAACATTTGGGTACTAGTTTTCGTGTGGGTGTGTGCTTTTCAGTTCTCTTGAGCGTATACCCAGGAGCGGAATCACCATGCACACCTTCTCGAACAGTCAGCGAGAATGAAGCTCACGGACATCCTTGGGGAGGGATCCCAGCTTTCGGGCCCACCAATGGCCCCCTGGCAAGGCTGTGGCAAGGACACAAGGAGCCATCGACCGATGGTGGGGGCCATGCTTCCCATGGGTGGCGGAGCTGGACCGTTTAGCTCCAGCCTTCAGCTTGGCAGCCAGGGCTTCCCCTCCAGGAGAGGCCGTATCACCAGGGGCCCTAAGTGTGGAGCCGGGAGTGCAAGAGCCTCATGGCCTAAGGATGGGGAAGTGAAGGCCCCTGGCCCATGTCCAGGCTTTTTTGAGTGTAGGGGCCAACCCCAAAGGAGGTGGATTTGGGAGCTGAGTAGAGGGAGAGCCAGTGGAAGCCATTAAAAAAGATGCACAACAGGGACAATTAGCAGGTCACGGGCACCCCTGCCAAGAGTGGCACTGGCAGAAGCCATCTAGAACATTCTGTCAACAAGTTTGCTTTTGCAGGCAAGTCTAAGGCGAGATTCTCACTTGAGGCCACCCAAGAAAAGGCTGTGAATTTGGGGGAGGGGGACCTGGGCAGGGGGGATCTGAGAACCCCATGGGCACCTTATGGTGCCACCCCAGGGCAGCTGGCAGGGCTATGAGGAGAGCCTGGGGACCAAAGGAGCTGCCACTCAGGGAGAGCAAAGGTGGGGGTGGGGGTGGAGGTGGGGGAAGCTGAAAACCAGAATCACCACAGAATCCCCTTCTGTCCCACCCAGTCAAAGCCTGCACCCCTGCCCCAGGGAGAAGCCCCCCAACGGCCCAAACAGCACCTCTTTGGGCCACCCAGTCTGCCCCGCCAGGAAGCTCCAGTTCCAGGCCTCAGCCCTGAAAAGTCTCCCAGGCCCCCACCCACCAGGGCTCTTGGGGGACCCAGATCGGGGGAGGTGGATTGGGGCTTGGGGCTGCTCCCCCCCTCACCCCAACCTGAAAACCCCAACCCTCAGATCCACCTCCCGTAAGAGAGGGCTCTGGGCGGCAGTAGGCTGGGGCTTCAAGTTCGGTTCCTAGCAAATCCCTCTGAGCCGCCCTCAAACCAGGAGGCAAGAATATTTGGGGGGGGGGGGTCTAAGCCCCGGGCCCAATTAAGAGATCAGATGGTGGAGGGTTTGGAGAGCTTTGAAGGTGAGGCGGCCCTGGCTGATCCCACAGGCTGGTATAAAGCACCCCGGCTCCCAGGCGGTGCACCAGGCCTGGTGGGTGTCACAGACGGGGCTTTCTGGAGCCATGACCCAGTGGTGGGGCCCCCAGAGGCTCACAGGCGGGCAACCACAACAGGGCGACGAGGACAGCACCCAGGCAAGTGTCTCCGTTTACACTGACAGCAACACCACCAGAGGTGAGTGAGCAGGTGCTGTGTGGTTAGGCCGGGCCGAGCTGGCTGAGCGCCGCTCCTCCTAGGCCACCAGGCCGGGGTGGCTGCCCTGGGGGCTGCCGGCCAGCCACCCCCACCCGAGGAAGTCTCTCTCCGCACGTCCCCACCGGCCAAGAAGACTTTCTGCTTTAGCTTCGATGTTGAGACAAGGAGTTTTTCCTTTCCAAGTATAAAAGCACATCAGAATATCGAGTATGCATTTTCAAACCATGGAGACTTCCCTGCCCCTTTAGAGAATCCCTGTCCTAGGAGGAGTGAATTCTTTCTTTCTTTCTGGCTCCTAGAATATTCTTTTATATTGCTGGTGAGCACTTAAGGCATTAAATTCTAGTTGCTTCTCTCTCTGTCCCTGCATTGTCCTGAGCTTCCTGGGAAAGGAGCATGTGTGACTTGTCTTGGCATCTCCCACAGCTGGAGACAGGAGGATTGGCCTGGAAGCAGAGGACAAGTAGCTTCCAGAACCTCAGGGTCAGAGGCGGCTGTGGCAGTCTCTTCTTCCAGGGGGAAGAGGCATGCTCGCCCTCCAAGGCAGCCTTCCCCCTCTGAGCAGACCTGGGAGAGAGGGTTTAGGACTGACTGAAACCCATAGCCTTGAAACTCTCATCCAGGGCAGCCCAACTTCTGCCAGTGGGAGTTGCCCAGTCCAAAACCTTGGCATGAGAACCTTCCAAAGAAAGAGCCAGAGACACTGGCAACCCCCCAACTCCCACCCCGAGGCCCTCCTCCAAACCAAAGGCCCTCAGTTCCTTCAAGAACTTCTTGCATGCTGTGGTTTCCAGAAGCCATACTACAGCTCCTTGAGTTGGTCGATATTCCCCAAGTGGGCAGGCCTGGGCCAAGCAGCAATTAGCAAGATGGTGCCCGGGCCAGACGTCTGAGTGCCCTGCAGGTTGCCTCTAGATATGAGTGTGCATGTCCCAAAATCTCCTCAGCAGAGATGCAGCAAAGCTCTTCCTGGAGGCCCCCAAGGCTTAATCAATGGATGGGACTTCTTCAAAAAAATCTCTTTCCCCCCCGATTCAAGCATCTACAAAAATCAAGTGTGAGCGTCCGTAATGGGCCTCCGTGGTACATGTCTCCTGATCTTTGGGAGCAAATCCAAGACACCACATCATTTCCTCTGCAAATATGCAATATGTACCTCGAACAGAAAAGAACTCTTAAAAACATAACCATGATGTCATTATCACACCTGAAAAATGTAACTATGTCCTTAATATCAAATATCCAAAGTTCCAGCTGTCTCATTAATATACATTTTCCCAGTTGGTTTGCTTGAACGAGGATGCAAATAAACTCCATGCATTCTGATTAGCTGATGTCATTTAATTCTCTTTTCATTTGTAGGTTCCCCCCTCTATCTCTTTGCAATTTATTTGTTGAAGAAAGCAAGCCATTTGTCCCTTGAGTTTTCCACAGTTCGGGACTTTTCTGACAGCTTCCCCGTGATGTGGTTTCTTGTGCTCCTTTGACCTAGTTCGTTATTTTTCTGTAAATTGGTAGCTGCTCTGAAGGTTTCATCGGCCACGGGTTTCATTAGGAGAACCTTCATGTCTGGGCGTCTCGATTTCTGGGATGTTGGCGGCTGTCGAGCCTCGATGCCCAGACCTCTTTTGTCACTGGGGATGGCAAAGCTGGTGACATTTAACACTCGCACCCTGTCTTCATCTATTAGCTGGGATGCTTCAAGAAGGGACACATGCCCTCATCTTCTACGTGGTTACCCCGGGGTACAGTGTGTATGTGGGAAAGAAAGGACAAATGCCTGCTTCTTTCCTTTTGCTCACTCATTCTCAAAATAATGAGTTAGTTTACCAATGGAGCCAATTAGTTTTTACATCTGTGTTTCCTTTCTCCCTTGCTAAGAATCCCTGGTTCCTGAGGACTTTGGGAATAACAGAATTAGAATATCATAAAATTATTCATTTGCTTTATCTCAAGACACTCACACGGTAATCTTCAAATAACCTCAAGATTACAAAAATGAAATCTTTGCAGGTCTTTTTTCTCTTAGGGTATAACCCACCAGGCCCTTGTATTCAAACTGTGTTTGCAAGTCCCTTAGAGACGTTCTCTCTGTGTGATTATGCCACCAAGTGGATGCACATTGAGGTTCATTTTTTTTTATTTTCAGGGATTTTTTTTAATTTAATTTTGTCTTATAACTATGTAATAAAATATTGACAATGTTCCAAGTTAAAATCTAGAAAATAAGGTATAGTTGAAGACGTTCTCTCCCTGCCCTCTACACCTGCTTCCCTCCCTCCCCATCCTCCTTATAATAACTCAGCCTAGCAGTTGATGGCCATCATTTTCCCTTGCTCATTTCTTCATGACATTCGTTCCGGAACTTTCCAGTGGTAGGAGCAGGCCTCCTGTATCCTCCCCCACACCTGCATGGACCTCCTCTCCCCCTTGCCCCTCTTGGCCCCGCTGTCCTGGAAGGGTGCTCCGGCTCGTCACTCCGGCCCTTTGCATTTGCCTGCAGACTGGAGTCAGAATCCCCCCAGTTCCAGCTGCGTTCTCCAACCAACCTGCATGGCTTTCTGGGAAATACCGGTGGGCTGTGGCCTTACAACCCCTTCAGCTGTCCTGCCAAAAACAATGGTGGTGCAAAAGGTTCTGCTGACACCAAGAGGAGCAGGGCCACTGGATCAGTGTTGGGATTAGCAGCTCTGTCTTCCTGCTCAGTCAGGCATGCACTCACTCACGGAGGGCCTTTGGCAGGCCGGACACTGTACGTGAAGATGCATCAGACGTGGTCTCTAGTGAGGAAGACAAGACTCGGGTGCTGGGACCTCTAGTCCGTGGTAGAACATGATGGAGACGTGGGCTGGGGTGGGTGGCATTCAGAAGGGGGCGAGTCGACTGGTGGCTGGGGAAGGGGAGGCTTCTGGAAGGCCAATGCACCTGAGCTGGGCTTTCCTGGAGGAAAGGCTTTGTCTAGAGATGGGACGAGGACTCGCATGAGGGGACAGCAGTTGCCACAACGGAAAGACCTGGAATGTGCCCTCCCGGGAAACAGCACCTGGAAGCGTGGCTGGTGTGAAGGGAGGGGACAGTACGAGGGTTGTCCAGCAGCGTGCAGAGGACTGCACCCAAGGCGCTGGGAGGGGCACTCCAGGGGATGGCACCTGTTATGCTGGGGATGGGGTGTGTGGGAAACCAGACAGGGAAGCAGTGCACGGCAGGGGGACAATGAGTTCTGTTTTGTTAAGTTCGGGACCCCAAATAGGTGTGCAGCAGGCAATGGCTCCAGCTTGAGAGACAGGATGGGGGAGGAGGTTATCTGAGGATGGGGAAAGCCGGATCATGTTTTGGTAGAAGGGAAAGAGCCAGTTGCAAAGGAGAGGGCAGCGGGCAGGAGCAAGGGGTGGGGTGGGGGGAGACTTGGCAGAACAGGGAGACAGTGGGACCCAGGGTTCAGGAGCAGTGGGTGACGCCAGTTCCCAGCTCCCCACCTCTGGAATCTCTGCCCAGGCCAAGAGGTGGCTCATGCCCCACCGGCCCCTCCTGCATCTCCCATCTGTCTCCCCATCCAGGCCCCTTCGACGGTCCCAACTTCCACGTCAGTCCAAGGTGGGTGTACCACCTCACCAGCGTCTGGATGATCTTCGTGGTCATCACGTCCTTCTTCACCAACGGGCTCGTGCTGGTGGCCACCCTGAAGTTCAAGAAGCTGCGCCACCCTTTGAACTGGATCCTGGTGAACTTGGCCGTGGCTGACCTGGTGGAGACCGCCATCGCCAGCACCATCAGTGTTGTGAATCAGATCTACGGCTACTTCATCCTGGGCCACCCTCTGTGTGTCGTGGAGGGTTACACGGTCTCCCTCTGCGGTAAGCCGGCCGGGGTGGGTGGGAGTGGGGGTGGGGGTGGGCCAGGCTTGGGGGAGACCCACTCTGTGTCCACACAGCCAGCATCCTCCCAGCAACCCCAGGGATGCGCCCAGGCAGCACACACGAGGCACAAATGCGAGGGGTGACAGAGGCGCCTGGGGATGCCAGGCCAGGTCATCCCGGAGGGGTTGGGAAGGGCCGGCAGGGATCCGGGGGCTTCGGAGTCTAGCGCCCACTTTCCACTCGGCTCACTTGAGTCTGACACGGCCTGAGCACCTGTTCTGAGACGGTCTCTGCCTGGGGTTGGGGAGGAGGCCCAAGGGGAAAAGGATGACAGGCAGGCGTGACGAGGACTGGGGGACTCCTCTAGGAGCCCCTGCTTCAAGCTTCAGCTCTTGATCCGAGAGGAAGGAGAGCTAAGGGGTTAGACGTTGATGTCCTTCCAAAAGGCCAGGGGGCCCAAGGGCTGTCAGATCCCCTGGCGTAAGACCAGCCTGCAGTTGCTCTCCTGTTTTCAAAGCTTCCCAGGATGACCTGGTCACTGGTCCTGGGTCCTTTAACTCCTGCCCCTGACTCAGGTTTGTCTCTTTGTAGCCTAAACTGATCTCCAGTTCCAATGCCAGGAGGTAGGCAATAGACAGAAAGATGACAGACAAGGGCAGATTGGGGCAACGGGTTGGGCCCTGGCTGCCAGTCAGCCCCAGATGGGAATTCCGGGCAGTGTGATCTCCACTAAACTACTCTCCTGCTACCACCCTCCTCCATTTTCCCATCTGTAAAATGGGCACAGTGCTGTCAATTTCAGATGGTTGCTCCAAAGATTTACAGGGGCACATTGAACCCATCCACAACCCTCTGAGGCTTGCTTTACACTGGAGGTGACCGGGCCCCTCTTTGAGCCACCACCTCCCATTTTACAGACGATGGCCCAGCCTGGACAAGGCTCTTTGCTGAAAGTCCCCGAAAGCACAGAAGGGGAGTGACTAGGCAAGGGGCCATGCCCTCCCGAGTGCTCTGCCAGGAACCTGCTGGCCTCCGCTCCGGCTGGCAGTTTTCTTGGGTCATGCAGGTGCCAAGCGTCCCGAAGAGTCTGGTGCTTCTGCAGCGGTTTGGGGGGCCCCGGCCACCCTTGGCCCTCCGGTGGAGCCTGGGGGACCCCTCCTCAGGAGAAAGTTTGCAGATGCATGAAATGAAAGGCGCAGGCTTACAAAGGATGTCAGTGATGCTGAAAGATAGTTAGCAAAATACTAAAAAATTTAGTGACACAGTACTTCTTGAAAGGTCTAAGTATTCAAAGTGTTTATAAAAGGCATCAGTGACACAGTTCTCCAGTGACAGATTAAATAACGGGACGGGGCCAGCTGGTCTAACCACCTCGGGGATTTTGAAGCAGAGCTGAACCTGAGTGATATTTCAAAATATCTGCTGCAACGGTAACGTGATGGGGAAATCGCTGTGATTTCTCCTGGTGACCGAGTCAGAGACAGGGAGAATTTCCTTTTCTGGGCTTTGCTGCCTGCATTCCTAATGGAAGGAAGTGCTAGCTTTCAGTTGGGGGTTAGTGGAAACAAAGAGGTGGGTTGTTTTTTAATCCATTCTGGTTCCTGGAGCCCTGAATTGTAGCCCCAGATCTTTGGGGTCTGAGCAGAAGAGGGAGACGCTGTCCCGCCCACACCCCCATCTCCTGCAGAACGGTGGGAGTGGAGGGAGGTCTGGGAGCCCCCTCAGAAGCCAGGTTGACGGGCTCGCCCACTTTTCTGCTCTTGGCTGGAGCGACAGCACCGCTGTGTGGTCACACTGGTCCCTGCAGGGCCTCCAGGAGCTCTGTGGATGACACCCCCGGAAGGGCTGGTGACAAGAGGGCAACGAGTACTGGCAGGCTCCCTGTGGTGACCAGTACAGGGCCACGGGCTACCTTTTTGCTTTCTCTCTCTCTCTCTCTCTCCCTCTTCCCTTCCCTTTCCTTCCCTTCCTTCCCTTCCCTTTCTAGCTTTCTCTTTCTTCCTTTTTTTTTTCTCTTTCTATTTGTCCCTCTTTTTCTCTCACCCTGTCTTTCTCTCTCTCTTTCTCTCTCTGTTTTTTTGTGGTGGGTGCCTGGAGTTCTAGGGCCCCAGCTTCAAGATTCCATGACTTGATCGGTGAGAAACTCATTGGCCAAACCAGGTGCTCGGAGCTCCTGCTCCCGAGGGAAAACCATCAAGGCTAAGAGGAGAAAAAAAGAAAGGAGGAAGAGAGCTGGAAACTGGAGGGGGAGCCATGACCCCACTGGGGCCAGTGGGGAAGGGAGAGAGAGGCCGGGTAAAAGAGAGATGGGGAAGGGACAAAGGGGCCGGGGCCAGGGGGGTGGGGTAGAGGGCACCGCAGAGAAGGGAACGAAAAACCAGCTGTTAGAAAAACAGAAGGGAAGGGTCTGGCCCACAACCGAGCAACATAGGTGTGGGGGTGCTTCTTGATCCTGAAAGTTGTCAGGCTGGTCCGGAGTGGAAGAGGTGATGGCAGAGGCCATTCCTGCCACCGAGCCCCTGCCTGCTCTCTTCCCCTAGGGATCACGGGTCTCTGGTCCCTGGCCATCATTTCCTGGGAGAGATGGCTGGTGATCTGCAAGCCTTTTGGCAACATGAGGTTTGACGCCAAGCTGGCCCTCATGGGCATCGCCTTCTCCTGGGTCTGGGCAGCTGTCTGGACGGCCCCTCCCATCTTTGGCTGGAGCAGGTAAGTGTGCAGTGGGCAGGAAGGTGGCTCAGGTAGAGCCAAGAGGAAGGCTCACTGTCCTCACTCGCTCGGAGACCTTGGAGAAAAGCCCAGGCACAAAGTGAGGGGATGAACCCCACTGTCACTGAGATAGTGCCAGACGTGGAATGTCTAGGGATGTGTGACTGTCCACCTGCTGCACAGCAACACCCCAGGGTACACCAGCATTTGCAGAGGTCCGTGTCCCCCAAGATCGAGCAGCTCCCGGTGGCACACACTGAGAACTGCCGGCAAGCTCGGCCATCAGTGCAGCTGGGACCCCTGTTTGGATTCCAGGTCTCCTCGTGCCCTCTGGGGTCCCCCTTTTGGAGACTGCTTGGGTTGCAGGTCCACCTGGCTGGTGGGTCATCTGTGACTGGCCTAGCTGCCTCTTGGGGAAGAGACCCCAACTCTCTGAGTAAGCGGCTCAGATGTTTGAGTGTAAAGGCCAGGATGAGGCATTTCGTCCTCCCGGCCGCCCTGGGGGTGTGCCCTGAGGCATTTCGTCCTCCTGGCCGCCCTGGGGGTGTGCCCTTCCTTACAGTCGAAGCTCTGAGAGGTGGCGGGAGCTGTCCAAGGTCCCGAGGAAATGAAGACCCCAAAGCCTAGTCTCTAATAAATGCTGCTTTCGTCTCTGGCCGAAATCGAATCAAATCAACCCCCATCATTCTGGATGACAAAACAAAGTATAGACCGGATGCAGTTGCCCTGCAAAGGGCAAAAGCAGCTGACCTACAGGACAACTCTACAAGCTTTTATGAGCCTTGCCTGACAGGGGAGGAAACCGAGGCCGTGAGACCCCAAAACGGACAGGGACTTGCCGCAATCCTTCCACCACCCAAGTCAGGGGTGGGGGTGGGGGCCGGGGCTTCGGGACGAGCTGCCCCCCCTTCCGCGGCAGGTACTGGCCCCACGGCCTGAAGACCTCGTGTGGCCCGGACGTGTTCAGCGGCGACTCGTACCCCGGCGTGCAGTCTTACATGCTTGTCCTCCTGGTCACGTGCTGCGTCACCCCCCTCAGCATCATCGTGCTCTGCTACCTCCGAGTGTGGCTGGCCATTCGAGCGGTAAGCCCCATCCCCGCCCTCCCGGCCAGGGTCTCCCCCACCCCTGGTGTTCGGGTTTGCTAATGCTGCCATTATGCAAAATACCAGAAATGCATCGGCTTTTATAAAGGGGGTTTACTTGGTTACAAAGTTACAGTCTTAAGGCCATAAAGTGTCCAAGGTAAGGCATCAACAATAAGGTACCTTCAGTGGAGAAAGGCTATTGGCGTCCAGAAAACCTCTGTTAGCTGGGAAGGCACGTGGCTGGCATCCACTTGCTCCCAGGTTGCATTTCAAAACGGCATTCTCCAAATTGTTGCTCTTGGGACGTTTTGTCCTCTCTTAGCTGCAGCTCCTCTTCAAAATGTCACTCTCAGTTGCTCTCTTGGGTCCCTCTGTTTGTGATCTCTTTTTATAGGACTCCAATGATTAAATCAAGACCCACCCTGAATGGGCAGGGTCCACATCTCCATGGAAATAATTTAATCAAATGGTTCACCCACAGTTGATTGAGTCACATCTCCATGGAAACACTCAAGCAATAGGTTCCAACCTAATCAACACTAATACATCTGCCCCCACAAGATTGCATTAAAGAACATGGCGTTTTGGGGGACATAATACATCCAAACTGGCATACCCAGTAAGGTCTCAAGGGCCCAAGGTCTCTGTGCTGGCAAAGGCACCCTGTCCATTCCCCTGACTCCAAGCTGCACTGCAGCCAGACTAGTCCAGGGAGACTTAAACTATTTCTTGATATCCTCAGATCAGAGGGTCCCACACAGTCTAGGAAAATATTAAGACATTAATCAGGCACTCGCTTTTGGGAGCTGCTTTGGGATCCCTGCTGCGGTCGCAGTTTTGGTCTTCACCTCTTTGGGGAGGAGGCCAAGAGGGGAGCGGAGCCCTGCCTTTCCCCCTGACTGAGGACAGTGCTCCTCGGGGCGGGAAATCCACCTCCCCCTGGGAGCCTGCTAGATCTACCAAATGAAATCTGCAGATCAAGGGGTGGAAAGGCTGCCACCAGAGGGCCTTGTCCCCTTGCCGGATGGGCACCTGCCTGGCACAAGGAGATCCTCTCTCTCCAGCAAGGCACTTTGGGGTGGCACCGTTCCCCCGTACAGCTACTTTCACCCACCATCAGTTGGATTTGTTGCACTGCCCAGGGCTGAAGGCCCCGCTCAGGCCACTTCGTTGTCCACGGATCAGGACCAACTGAGCTGGCTCATGCGAGCATTCAATCCACAGCTCCAGAACACGGGCCCTGCTCAGTAGCCTGGCAACAGTCACCTCCGCGGCCCCCCACCCTCCTTGGACTCCATCCCTCACTTGTCACCCTTTTGCGCATGTTCAGCTATCTGTGTCTTTCCCAGCCGGTCCCTCTGCCTGGGGTCCCACCCCTCCTTTCCCCTTGCACACAGCAGGTATTGACTTTGCCAGATGCAGAAAGGAGCTACCCCACCCCAGCTGTCCCCATCTCTGTTGGAAGCAGCAGGGACAGGAGGGTGCCTGCAGGCTGGCCAGTCCCGGTCTAGAAAGGGGCCTGGGGCCCATTGCTCATTGCTTGGGGATTGCCAAGATGGCCCTGCCACCAGCCACCAGCCTTTCCTTAGCTAAAGAAACCCCAATCACTTTCACCTCTACCACCATTTTCCATATTGTTCACTCTTTTCATTCTTAACTCTTTCTCTGTAATAATCCATTTAGGCTTCCATGCTCAGACCCTAGCATCCCATCCTAACCTCCTGCTGGGAGCACGGCTAACCCAAAGAGCGTGGAAGGCCCCTGACACTGGGTGGTTGACTTGGGCCCAACAGGGAGTCAGGGAGGCCGCCAGGGGTGGTGGCGGAGGCTTGGGGACAAGGAGCCGTGGGGAGAAGGGGATGGGCTCTCCCTCCTGAGTCAGGCCGGGCCTCTCCCCCAGGTGGCGAAGCAGCAGAAAGAATCCGAGTCGACCCAGAAGGCTGAGAAGGAGGTGACGCGGATGGTGCTGGTGATGATTCTCGCCTTCTGCCTCTGCTGGGGACCCTACACCTTCTTTGCCTGCTTCGCCACTGCCCACCCTGGCTACGCCTTCCACCCCCTGGTGGCAGCCCTGCCGGCCTACTTTGCCAAAAGTGCCACCATCTACAACCCCATTATCTATGTCTTTATGAACCGACAGGTGAGTAATGCCGTCAGCGGGTTAAGTTAGTTAGAAATACGCCACGGACTAGACCAGCGATGGCTCCTGACAGGAATCAGGTCTCAGAGGTGGGGTGGGGAGAACCTGGTAATGACCCTCCAGGACAATCAGCTGAAAGGACTAGGTCCATGACCAGACCCAGATGTACCTCAATTGAGTGGTTAGCAGCAGACTGAGTTGCCCCCTTCCGGAATCTTCTCCTATTGTCAGTTTGAGGGCAGTCATTCCCCTAAATGTTCAATGAGCCATGTGTTCTTGGCTTCGACTGGCTGTAGAACCACCGCCATCAGGCTTCAGGGGATGGCCGATTGTTCAAACGCCCTCAATTTCACCAGCGTGTGTACATTTACCTGAGTCATGTCCTTGGTTTTATGGACATGGCCCTTCTCTGTACCTTCACCTTTCCACATGGGAAGCCTGACTTGTTGAGTTTGTCTCCACACCAGAACAAAAAGGGGCCCTTCTCTGAGCTGCTGTGTGACTTTGCTGAGCTCCTGTACCAGCTCAGGGGGACCCGCTGTGCTCCTGACAAAAGCAGGACAGTGCTTTCTGCTTTTTGGCCAAATGGCAGCCATTGTCAGCTGCCACATTGGGCCCCAGCAGCCAATTGACCTATGACCCCCACACCCTCTTGGTAGGTTCCAGGTGGCCATTCAAGGCCCATCATTTTATAAGTACAATTTGCCTTATTCTTCTGCGACTCCATCACATGCAGCTGTGATGTGACTTGATGGTGACCAGAAAAGCAGTCAGAAATACCTCACCCCAGGGGCCTCGCCATTTTTGCCCGACACAGTGCATCCCTTGGTGGGAAGCTCAGCCATTGGCCCGGGGCCCCACCCTTCCCCTCTGTGTTTCCCTGCTCTGCCATTTTATAGTCCCCAGTTGGCTCAGTTCCCTCCACTCGGCCAGACTCAAGTCCAAGAGTGTCAAGCTAGGTGTATCTGTAGAGTTGAGTTCTTCCAGGTACTTTTTAAATATGAAATAAGGCTAGCCCCACACTTCACTCCCAGGACCCCAGTGTTGGCACTCAATGCCCAGAGAAAGGTCGTTTATCCCTAACCCCCATTTCCCTTTTATGTCTGTTTTTTCAGTTTTGGAATTCTAGCCTATCTTGCCAAGTACCATCTTTTCTTGATTCCCTCCCTTCTCTTCCAGAAATCCCCCCTTCTAGACAGGTGTCTGCACTTCTGGATCTTTCAACCTTGGCTCTCCCACTTGCTACATTGTTATCCCTTTCTGCTGCATTCTCAGAGAACTTACTGGAATGTCAGCTCCCCGAGAGAAGGGGATTTTGCTTGCTCCTGTATCCCCAGCACCTCGAACCCAGAGGGTGCGCGGTAGGTAGATGTTGAACTGATTTGTTGAATGAATTCCTCGGCTTCATCTGCCAGCTCTTCAGCTGAGTCACTTCTGCTGTTTGGCCCGTTTCCTGTTATTGATTTCAACCGGTGTGGTTTTCATCTTTGAGAGTTTTGATGATGGAGGGAGCTGGAGGTGGTCAAGAAGAGGCTTGGATTAGTCAGGAAACCCCTCTGGTTTGGGCTCTCAAAGCCTTATGGCTGGTTCAGTGGGGACAGGAGAAAGAGTTTGAGAGGGCTCTCCTTCGGGGCCAACCGGCATGGAGAAAACCCCTCCTGGTACAGGCAGAAGGAAGAGTCTCTTCTGATGGAACAGATGAGGGAGGTGGCCGGACTGTCATTTACCCAAGGCCTCACCTTCCCCCTCTGAATTGATGCGATGGAAATAAAACAACCATCATGTTCCGTTTCACCAAAAGGCCGGAGACAGCTCACTCTATACATGGGCCCCATAGCTGGCCCCGCGTTGGGCTCCACCAGCTGCTACCTAAGATCAATTGGGTGACGCACCAGTCAGGAATAGACCACCCTACGGGCAAGGACTCACCTGAGCCCTCACTGGTCTCCTCTTAGGTCTCAGAGCAATAGAAGGGAAGGTTTTAAGTCATCGATGCCACACCCAAACAACACCTTCCCGAGACTACCACCCTCCTCTGCTCAACAACACTTTCTCTCCCTTCTAGTTTCGGAACTGCATCTTGCAGTTGTTTGGGAAGAAGGTGGACGACAGCTCTGAACTCTCCAGCGCCTCCAAAACGGAGGCCTCTTCTGTGTGTTCGGTGGCACCAGCATGAGGGCTCACCAACCCTGACAACAGGAAAAAAACAACCCTCTGTCCCCCTCACCAGCTTTGGCTGCCATTCTCCTCCCTCTTCTTTCTGATCCTTGTGAAATCAATGTGGTTTCTCTTTGCCAAAAAAAAAAAATAATAATAATATTAAAAAAAAAGAAGTCGCAAAGGCTGCCAACACAGTTTGGGGGCTCCTTTCTAGCCTGAGTGTTGAGTCATTTGGTCTTGAAGGGGGGGAGTGTGGGGTAAAGAGGAGAGCACCTCTGCACCTCATAGACTTTATTCTTTTCCAACCTCAATTCTACAGATGGTTCTGCAGGATCATGGAGAGATGAAAGTGCAAGGTAGGTGGGCATGTGTGTACATCACATTGGGCCAGTGGTAATGGAATCAGAAAGAGGGAGACAAAGAGTGGCTGTCTTAGGAGGGCCCACTGGAGACCCTCGAAACCCCAAAAGATGCCTGCGGCCCCACCTGGCCCTTTAAGTTCCATCAGATAGAGGCCTGAAGACCTTGGAGTAGGCTCTCCATTTGGCAGTAACCCATGCCTGCCAGTCCTCGGCAGGGACGGTCTGCCACCTCTGCCAGGCCAGCGCCCCAAGCCCGATCAGCAGGATGGTGGTGCATATGCGCAGGCATGTCTTGATGAGGGGCAAGGGGCAGGAGCACACAGTGGACACGAGGACCAAGAGGATGGTGGTCAGTGTGAGAAGCAGGCTCATGAACTTGAACAGGAACTCCTGAGGGCGGTGTCTGAGTTCCTGCATCATCTCCAGTTGGGACACTTGCTGTAGAGTCTCCAGCTTGCCTATCCGGCTCTTGAAGGTCTCCATGACCTCCTGCAGGGGACAAAACACACACGCTCACCCAGAGGCGGGGCAGAATTGTGGCCATTTAACTGAGCTCCTGATGGGGGCCCAACAAATATTACTGAGTTGATTATTCTAAGAAGGAAGTTAAGAAATTTGAGCACCTACAGAGAAAAGCAAGAAACCTGCTGCTAAGGGCCCCGTCTTGGGAGAGAACACTTCTCATGCTGTTGTCCAGGACCAGAGAAGGTTCCATCTGACTCGACTGCCCTCAAGTCCAGTTGTTCCTGTGACTGAGATCCTGGTTGTGAGACAACTAAACAAGGACAGGAGTTGGATGTGAGGGAGCAGAGCCGAGTGAGGCTGGCTCATCGACAGGGGAGGGAAGCTCTTTACCAGGTGCCAGGTGACCAGTGGTCTAAGTGGTGATTTTCAGACGGTGGTCCCTGGACCAGTGGCGCCAGCATCCCCTGGGGACTTGTCAGGCCCACCCAGATCCACCAAGTCAGAGACTCTGGGATGGGGTCCCACGGCTCTTCTAACAGGTGGTTCTGGTGCCCCACCACCACCACCAAAGTGCGCAAATCAGGGCGCCAAAGCTACCAAGCAAACGAGGCCAGATGGTGGGAAGAGCATAGAGTGGGAAGTAAGACGTGAGCATAGAGATCAGACCCTGCCAGCTCTAAGACAAATGCATGTGTTGCCGTTGAACCCTCCGGAAGGGAAGAGCTCCAGGCCCCATCTTCCTCTCCTTTGTTTGGGGCCTGAGACCCGATTCTCTTCTAAGCAATATGCCCTACGTTCTTCTCTCGACCTGGGTCCCGGCAGGCTCCCCTTGAGGTTCTCACCCATATCTCCTTGGCTCTCTCATAGGACAGGTAGGCCATCTTCTCCTCGGTGCAGGCCAGATTCTGTTTGAGGTGGTAAATCTCATCCAGGTGTCCCTGCAGGTGGTCACTCACCTGTTCTTCTATCAACTTTTGTCTTGGGAGCAAAAGAGAAAGTAACACTCCCTCAGTACCGTGCCCAGTGCTCGTGCTAACAGTGAGTTGTCCTGCATCTACAATGCCTGCCTACCTGCTCTCTTCCCAAGCTCTAGCCAAACCTACCTGCTCCTCCAGGGCTTCCTGGGAACACCCTAAACACATCACACACACGCACACCCACACTCACACGCACACCCTTATATTCATACGCATTTTATCTACATTTACTTTTCAAACAGCTTTACAAAACAACTATAGACTAGAAGTTCTAGAAATTCAAAGCGAAACTATATGTGTAGGCTATGAGATACCACAAATATCCCCAGTACTGTGTTTGCCACACAGTAGTAGAGCAATAAAAATCTGTTGGGTATAGGGATTGAGCAATCACAAAAGACCACATATTGTATGATCCCATTTATCTGAAATGTCCAGACTAGGAAAATCCATAGAGACAGAAAGCAGATGAGTGATTTCTAGGGTTGGGGGGCAAGGGGAGTGGAGAGTGACTGCTAATGGGTTTGGGGTTTCCTTTTAAGGTGATGAGAATGTTCTGGAATTAGAGCATGGTGGTTGCACAATGCTGTGAATACTCAAAACTACTGACTTGTATACTTTAAAGGGGTGAATTTATGGTATGTGACTTATAGCTCAATAAAGCTGTTATTTAAAAAAAACAAACAACCCCCAAAGAGGGGATTATGATAATGGTTGCATAACTCAGTAAATTTACTTAAAATCATTGAAATGTACACTTAAACTGTACATTTTATGGTATGTAAATGACACCTCACTAGAGCTGTTTAAAAAAAACACAAGCAAAACATCACTACACGTTGTCTATGGCTACATACATAAGAAGTAAAAGTATAAATACATGCATGGAAGCGACAAATACCAAATTGAGGATAATGAAGGGAGGAAGGGGGTTTGGACAGGGTAGCAAGGGAGCTTCAATGGACTCTTTTAACATTTTATTTTATTTCTTAAAAATAGATTTGATGCAAATATAGCAAATGGTACGATATGAGAATGCTGGGGGTGGATATACAGGTGTTGAGTAGGTTATTCTCTCTGCTTTCCCTGGTTTTGAGATGTTGCATAGTTAAAAACCCTTACGTAAGTTCCTCATTTGGGCGCCGTGCAAGACAGAGGCCAGGCGGTCAGCCAGGGGGTTGGAGCATCATCATGCAGCGAAGAGCCACGGAAGGTTTGACCCAAGCTGGCAGCAGCGACACTGGGGAAAAGGAGAGGCGCTGGGGAGCGATGGAGAAGATAGAAAGCCGGCCCCGGGCCTTCAGAGATAGGGAGAAGGTGGCGGGGGCAGTGGCCATGCTTCTGGCTTGGCCAAGCACAAGCAGTGATGCTCTTTGCAGAGACAGGGAATGTGAGAGAAGGAGCAGGCTTGAGAGGAAAGACAAGTTCGATTTGGTCGTGCTCTGCAGATTTCACAGACACACGCCAGGTGGCTAAGAAGCTGAATGCCCAGTGACTGAAAGCCAATACCTCAGAATCCAATTCGGAATACTCCATCTGCCTCTGCCCCGGCTCCCTGTTGAGAAAGGGGGTCGGCTGACAAGTCCACCTGGGCTTCTGCTCCCAGAGAGGAAGACGACACGGTGTCCATCCCAATTGTATCCTCATTACTAGCTTTTCAATTACATGAAGGACCTAGCCACAAGAATATTCAAGATATTTGCTATGTTCAAGTCTATATGCAGGAATATATTCTTCAGGAATACAAACTGATAATCTTGGTGTTCTAGTTTGCTAATGCTGCAGAATGCAAAACACCAGAGATGGATAGGCTTTTATAAAACGGGGGTTTATTTCACTACACAGTTACAGTCTTAAGGCCACAAAACGTCCAAGGTAACACATCAGCAATCGGGTACCTTCACTGGAGGATGGCCAATGGCGTCCGGAAAACCTCTGTTAGCTGGGAAGGCACGTGGCTGGCGTCTGCTCCAAAGTTCTGGTTTCAAAATGGCTTTCTCCCAGGACGTTCCTCTCTAGCAAGCTTGCTCTTCTTCAAAACGTCACTCACAGCTGCACTCCCTTTCCTCTCCTTGAGCCAGCTCATTTATATGGCTACACTGATCAAGGCCCACCCCGAATGGGTGGGGCCACGCCTCCACAGAAATATCCCATCAGTTATCCTCCACAGTTGGGTGGGGCGCATCTCCATGCAAACAACCTAATTCAAACGTTCCAACTTAATCCCCACTATTATGTCTGCCCCACAAGATTGCATCAAAGAATATGGCTTTTTCTGGGGGACATAATACATTCAAACCGGCACACTTGGTTAATATATTCATACAAATGAATGCATTAAAATATTCTTGAATCAATTATTGAATAAGAAGATATTAATAAACAACATTGTCATGAGAATATTCTCTCAGTCTCCCCTACCCTCTGCCCCCAGCCTCTGTGACCTCTGGTGACAGCCTCCTGGGCTGCCACGTGGCTGACTCTCTTCCCTTCTTCTTCCCTGGTCCAGGACCCCTCTGTCCAGCTTTCTGCAGTCACAAGGCAAATGGAACACTCTGGAACATGCTCTTATGAAGATAAAATGGCAACCGGTCAACCAAAATGCCACCCAAAACTTCCAAAGCTGTTAGAACCACTCTTTCCAAGACAAATTGTTCTAACTTAGGCCATTTGTCAGAAGAAGATATTCTCAGCTGATGGGTTTTCTGACAGCTGTCTTGCAGCAAACTGGGCTAGAACAAATGGGTCTGCAACTTGGAGGAAAGGCACAAGGTAGAGACCGGGCTGTAGGCATGGATGACGGGTTAAAGCAGCGGGAAGGGATGAGCTCATCCTTGGCAACATATAAACGGAGGGACCCGGGAGGGGGGCAGAGGAGAAAGGAAGCAACAGCCAGTCGTGGGAAAATCACCAGAAGAGCGGGGCTGCCTGGGAGCCAAAGTTAGGAGGTGTGTGAAGAAGGGAGAAGGGTGAGCTGCAAGCAAATATCACAGGACAATGAAACAAGGAGGTGACTCCCCATCCAGGGGACAGGGCAGCGGCCAGACCGCTGGGGGCTGAGGGGCGAGTGAATGGGAGGTGAGGAAAGCAGGAGGTGGCAGTTGATAGCAACAACACTTCAGAAGTTTCTCTGGGAAGTAGGGTTCGGTATTTCTTGCTGAAAGGAAGAATCTAAGCGAGTCCGGGATTGAAGCTACATGAAAGAGAGGCTTGACTCACAGAGTCCCCAGGAAGCTGACAGAGATGGAACGCAGAGCCCAGGAGAGGCTTCACCTAGGTATGGAGGCTGGAAGGCACTACTGAGGCTGGAGGGAAGAATGGAAGATTTGGGGGTTGTGGTGATGGGGGGTGGTAGGAAACTCTTGGCCTCTGTTGCCCCCATGAAGCCAGAAGAAAGACTGTGGAGGATGTTGGTAAAAGAGTGGTTGAACTTAAGGACCACGGGCTTTACCACAGGAAACGGGGACAGTGAGAGGTGTGGCCAAGCGGTGTGGGGGACTGGTTTGGGGGTCAAGTTGCCCTGGGTTTAAGTCGCCCCTCTGTGCCTCAGAGAGGTTGATGAGGAGGAGGAGGATGATGAGAGTAGTAATAATAATAATCCCTACCCATTAGCTTTGTTTACATATTAAATGAGATAGTACATGCAAAGTGCTTGGCACCGTATCTGGCATAGAAAAATGTTTATTGAATGATTGTTGTTGTTAAATAACAGGGTCATAGTTCTGAATGTCTTAGTAAAGGATGAGGGGCAGATAAAGTAGGAATGGGAGATCCAAGAAGGACAAATGGGAGTTGTGGCCAGAGAATAGGAGAGTGGCATTTCAGATGCCCAAGATTAGGACGGTGTGAGGAGGGGCTGACAGGTCCGTGGGGTGATCATGAAGCAGGTGACTGAAAGGGAGTGGAGGTGAAGGGCCCGGCCCCGAGAGCCCAGGCTGGTAGAAGGCTCCTTCACCTGAAGACACCTCCCCCTTCAAGATCAGCTGACTCCAGACTATATCTCTCAGCCAGACCAGGCTGTCCCACTTATCCCATAAAGAAGTTCCCCATCACCTGGTGGCAGCAGAGACGCGGCAGCAGTACTATAGCCACCAGTGGCCACCCAGGACCCTGTGTCCCCTGGTTCCTCCTACTGAGCATCTGAGATGACCCAACAGCTGGGGGTTGTCTACTGTGACATTTTTTTTAGAAACAAACCATTTTTTTTAGAAACAAACATGGATGTATTCTTTATTCTGAATATTGGGAAAGCCTTTAAAATTATAACTCAAAATCTCATTGCAATAAAACATTAATAAATATAATTACATGGAAATTTAAAAAGAATTTCTATGGCCTTTATATGGCAAAATACTCGGACAAATGACAAATTGGGAGAAAATATTTTTTCCTTGTAAGAGTGATACAGGACTCTTAACAATTGAAAATAAGTTTAAAAATCCGATACAAAAATGGTTAAAATCATGAAAAGTTAAAGAAAAAATACACAGATGAATATTGAAAGATGCTCGATTTCATTTACAACATGATAAATGCAAATTAAAACTATGCCCCTTTTCACCAGCCTGACAAAATTTCAAAACTTTGACAGCACACTGTATTGATGACGCTTTCCCAGAAACTTGTGCGCATTGCTGGTGGGGGAAGCTAGCACTATTAATAAATCTACATATAAGTTTACCCCCTTGATTCCCAAATTCCAATATTAGGAATTTACCCTAAATATAATACACCTCCACAATCATGAAATGACATGTGTGCCAGGTCATTCAATGTGGGCTTCTTTATAATTGTGCTTCCCTTTTGAGGGTTGGTAGAACCCCATGGACCAAAACCCCCAAACCTCTAGTGTCAGTCGGAATCAGAATCAATGGCACAACCTGGTGACCGGTGAAGGGGGGTAAGGAAAACAGAGAGACAGAATGACTCCCAGATTCTTGGCATGGGCAACTGGTGTCATTTTCTGAGCAGATAAAGACTGGAAGGCAGGCAGGGTTGGTAAGGAAGATGATAAGTACAGCTTGACTCTGGGGCATGTTGAGTTCGAGATGCCTGTGGACCATCCGAGTGAAAACACTGAGCAGTTGGGTGGACAGAGACTCGGGGCACATTGGGAATTGACAGCATCTAGATGGTAACTGATGGTGTGGCTGATTCCCCAGTGAGAACAAAGAAAGTGAGCCACACACACACGAGGAGGAGAAGCTAGCAAAGGGGATGGAGAAAGAGCGACAGAAAGAGAGGAGTAAAACCAGGGGACTGGGATGTCACAGAAGCTAACAAAGATGAGTGCTTTAAGAAAACAGTTGTCAGCTGTGTTGAAAGCACCTGAGCGCTGAAAGGAGAAAATTACTGAAAAGCATCCAGTTTACCTCTAACATGGAGGACTTCCATGATCCAGGCCAGAACAGAGGGGAAAAAGAAGTCGTTGGAGGTGGAGGTAGGGACCAGGGATGGTTTTCTTGTTTTCTTTCTCGGTTTTGATAAGATGGAAGATGTTAAGAATTTCAGCAGAGAACTAGGAACTATAAAAAGAATCAAATGGAGATTCTGGAACTGAAAAATGCATTAACTGAAATTAAACAGTCAGTGGATGGGTTTGAGAGCAGATTAGACCCATCCAAACAAAATATTAGCAACCTGGAAGAAAATATTCAGAACAAAGCATAGAAAGTCAAAAGGATGGAACACACAGAAAAGAACATAACAGACAGAAAATAGAGACAAAAGATGTAATGTACCTGTAATCGGGATCTAAGACAGAGAGAAATGTAAAAGGAGCCAAAGGGGGGGAAAAAAAAGACTGAGGCCGCTCAGAGGAGCAGTGGTGAGACTGACAGCGAGGCCTTTTCCACAGAAACCATGGCAATCAGAAGACAAATATCAGAATGATATTTTCAACATGCTGATTATCTCAAAGAAAATAAGTGCCAACCTAGAATTCTATGCCCAACAGAAATGTCCTTCAGAAGCGAGAGGGATGTGTGACAAGCATGAGGCAAGAAGGAAACGCTGACTGGCGATTTCATGATAGTAAGGAATTGTGTCATCATAAAAATTGAGGTGTAGTATTTTGGTTTTGTTAAAAAAAAAAAAGATTCATTCAGAGAGGTGTTGAGCAGTCTCCACAGCAGGATGCCTGGCTTCAAACTTCGCCTTCTCACCCCTGCCAGGCGGTGGAGGTGAAGGGCCAGGAGGGCCTGAGCCAGGCTGGGTTGACCCTCAGACCTGGCTGAACTTTCAAGACTCTTCCAGTGGGCCAGGAGTTGGGCCAGGCACTGAGGTATAGAGGATTCCCCTGTGCCCCTGCCGTCTGAGTTCTGCAAAGGGATGGCATTCTGTGGGCCTCAGGTTGGAGTGGGGCTGGTGCCCGAAGGCTGCCTGGAGACCCCTCGGTCCGAGGGCAGGGCAGGGGTTGGGACTGAGAGTGACTCCGAGGGGACCTCCCCTGAGCCCTGCACTGCCCACCCTGGTGCTCTGAAGCTGGACAAGGAGAAGCTGGAGCAAACCCCCCAAAGAGTCCCAGGACCTCAAAGCTCTGCAGAAAGAACTTGAGCAATCTGCCAAGCTCCCGAAGCAGAAGACGATAACCCTGGGGTACACCCAGGCCAATGTGGGGCTCCCCCTGGGGGTTCTCTTTGGGAAGGCGTTCAGCCCGACGACCATTAGCCATTTTGAGGCTCTGCACCTGAGTTTCAAGAACATGTGTAAGCTGTGGCCCCTGCTGCAGAAGTGGGTAGAGGAAGCTGACAGCAATGAAAACCTTCAGGAGATGTGCAAAATGGAGATCACCCCCCACCCCTGCAGCAGGTCCTAAAGAGAAAGCAGATGAGCATGCAGAACCGAAGGAGAGGCCACCTGGAGAATGTGTCCTGCAGGCCCCGAAGCGCATGTGGCTGCAGATCAGCCACGTCGCCCAGCAGCTCAGGCTGGAGAAAGACGTGGTCTGAGTGTGGTTCTGTAACTGACATCAGAAGAGCAAGCGATCCAGCAGTGACCATTTACAACTAGAGGAATTTGAGGGTGCTAGGTCTCCCTTGGGGAACCAATGTCCTTTCCTCTGGCACCAGGGCCCCATTTTGGTACCCCAGGCTATGGGGGCCCTCGCCTCACTACTCCATCCTCCTCTGTCCCTTTCCTTGAGGGTGAAGGTTTCCCCTCTGTCCAGGTTGCCAGTCTGGGCTCTCCCATACATTCGAACTGGAGTGCCTGACCTTCCCAGAAGTGGGGTGGGGGGCAGAGGAAAAGGGAGAAGCTGGGGAAAGGGGACCCTGGGAGTTGTAACCAGGGCTTTTGGGATTAACGTCTAAATTCACTAAGGAAGGAATTGGGAATGTAAGGGAGGGGAGGCAGGGAGATTTGGGGAAAACCAGGTGGAAGGAAGATGAAGTTCAATAATGCTCTCGATTTTAATCCCACATCATTCATCACTTTGTTCTTAAAAAAAAAAAAAGACGCATCCATCCACTCCCTAGTTTATACCCCAAAGAATTAAAAACAGGGATTTGAATAGATACTTGCCCACCAACGTTCACAGCAGCATTATACACAATTGCGGAAGCAACCCAAGTGTCTACCATCAGATGAATGTAGTATATACCCACAATGGAATATTATTCAGCTGTAAAAAGGATTGCAGTCCTGATGCATGCGACAACATGGATGAAGCTTCAGGACATTATGCTGAGTGAAATAAGCCAGGCACAAAAGGGCAGATATTGTATGATCTCATTTAGATGAAATATCTAGAAGAAGCAAATTCATAGAGACAGAAAGTAGATGAGAGGTTACCAAGGGCCAGGAGGGAGGGGGAGGGGGAGTTATGGCTTAAAAAGTACCAAGTTTCTGTTTTGGGTGATATAAAATTTTGTTTGGGTAATGGATGGTGGTGATGGTGACACAACATTGGAAATGCCATCAATGCCACTGAACTGTATACTTAAAAACGGTGAAAGTGGCAAATGTTACGTCATATATTTGTTACCACAATATTTTTTAAGATTCATATTTCAGGCACACGTGGAAATATTTAAATAGAAAACTACATCCCAAAGTACCAGGATATAAATTCTTCTCTAGTGCCCATGGGACGTTTTCCAGGATAGATCATATGCTGGGACACAAAACAAGTCTTAATAAATTCAAAAAGACTGAAATTATTCAAAGCACATATTCTGATCATAATGGAATGAAACTAGAAATCAACAACCACCAAAGAACCAGATCTTTCACAAATAAATGGAAGTCAAACAACACACTCCTAAACAATCTGGGTCAAAGAAGAAATTGCAAGAGAAATTGGTAAATATCTAGAGACAAATGAAAATGAGAACACAACATATCAAAACCTGTGGGATGCAGGGAAGAGAGTGCTGAGAGGGAAATTTATAGCTCTAAATGCATAGATCAAAAAGCAAGAAAGACCCAAAACTAAAGACCTAACTGAACAACTGAAGAGGCTATAGAATGATTAGCAAGCTAATCCTAAAGCAAGTAGACAAAAAGAAATAACAAAGATTAAAGCAGAAATAAATGAGCTGGAGAACAAAAAAAACAATAGAGAGAATAAAATCAAAAGTTGGTTCTTTGAGAAGATCAACAAGATTAACAGATCTTTAGCTAGACTGACAAAATCAAAAAGAGAGAAGACCCAAAAAAAAAACAGAATCAGAAATGAGAAGGGGATAATTCCTACAGATACTGAAGAAATTTTAAAAAATCATAAGAGGATACTGTGCCAGTTTGAACGTATTATGTCCCCCAAAACACCATGAACTTTGATGCAGTCTTGCGTGGGCAGGAAACATTGGTGTTGATTGGGTTGCAGACTTTTGATTGGATGTTTCCGTGGAGATGTGATCACTCAACTGTGGGCGAGATCTTTCACTGCATAATTTCCATGGAGGTGTGGTCCCTCCCATTCAGTGTGGGCCTTGATTAGTTTACTAGAGCATTACATAAGCTCAGACAGAAGGAGTGAGCTAGCTACAGCCAAGAGGGACACTCTGAAGAATGCCCAGGAGCGGAGAGAAGCTGCAGATGAGAGACAGTTTGAAGACAGCTGTTGAAAGCAGACTCTTGCTCCAGAGAAGCTAAGAGAGGACAAAGACCCCAAGAGCAACTAAGAGTGACATTTTTGAGGAGCTGAAGCCTAGAGAGGAACATCCTGGGAGAAAGCCATTTTGAAACTAGAACTTGGAGCAGACGCCAGCCACGTGCCTTCCCAGCTAACAGAGGTTTTCCAGATGCCATTGCCATCCTCCAGTGAAGGTACTCAATTGTTGATGTGTTACCTTGGACACTTATGGCCTTAAGACTGTAACTGTGTAACCAAATAAACCCCCTTTATAAAAGCCAGTCCATTTCTGGTGTTTTGCATTCAGACAGCATTAGCAAACTAGAACAGATACTATGAGCAACTGTATGCTAACAAGCTAGACAATTTAGAGGAAATAGACAATTTCCTGGAAACCCATGAACAACCTAGACTGATCAAGAAGAAATAGAAAACCTCAAAACAAAGCAATCACAAGCAAAGAGATCCAATCAGTCATCGAAAAATCCACCTAAAATAAAAGCCCAGGGCCAGATGGCTTCACAGGGGAATTTTACCAAACTTTCCAGAAAGAATTGACACCACTCTTGCATAAACAATTTCAAAAAATTGAAGAAAAAAGAACACCTCCTAACTCATTTTATGAAGCTAATATCACTCTGATACCAAAACCAGATACAGACACTACATAAAAGGAAAACTATAGGCCAATCTCCCCAATGAATATAAATGCAAAAATCCTGAACAAAATACTTGCAAATCAAATCCAAAGGCACATTAAAAGAATATACACCAGCCTTTCTGGAGGACAGTGGAGTGGTTCCACACAAAGCCAGGTATATGGGTGCCATAAGGTTCTACAACCTCATTAGGGGGCATTTATTTGGAGGATCTGAGAGCAGGGACTTGAAGGGACATTTGCACACTGGTGTTTATGGAGACAGTATGCATGATTTGCAATGGGTGGAGGTGGCCTAAGGGTTCATCCACTGAGGAACAGAATGGTGAACTGTGGTATGTGCTTACAATGGACTAATGAGCAACTGCAAGAAGGAGTGAAGCTGTGAGACACGTAACGAGGTGAATGGATCCTGTAGACAGCATTTTGAGTGAAGTACGCCAGAAACAAAGGCAAACACTACAAGGCCTCACCGATATGGACTAAATACAATGTGTAAACTCAGAATTGAACCTTGGAGCACAGCTTATCAGGGGAACGCTTATTCTAATGGTCCCTAGATTGAAAGCTCTTACAGCAGTCACATCTATTCCTGAATTGCAATAGCTATCTCCAGATTCTGAGATGTTGATCCCTTTGTGTATAACCTGATCGATTCCTGGAACTTTGGGTAGCTGTGTGATACCTGAAACTCAGAGCTAGAATTCAGCAGATATGAATGTCAATGTTAGCATATATAGCAAACTGTTAAAAAAAAAACTTGAAAAACAGTCCAGACTTCAACTAGAGATATGAATGAAGCAGACATGGTCAGGACTAGGGCAAATCAGGCCAAGCGGTAAAGGACGATACTGACTGTGTTTTAAAACTTCAAATTCCATGTGAGACCAAGCGAAGAGATGTTTAGTTGGTGCAAGACCTATATTTCCTAAACAATTTAACTTGTACAGTTTGTTCAAATACCATAATTACATGAAACTTTGAATAGGAAGTGAGATTTGGTAGGTTTGCATAGCTTAGTTTGAAATAGTGAAACATCCCAAAGTAATTTGGGCAGAGAATAAAAATATATATGCAGGGCCCCCCTGAGGAGCTGGGGGAAATGTAGAGGTGTTGGGCTTCCTCACCTGGATTGTTGCTGATGTTCTCACAAACATTGAGGACTGGCGGTTTGACGTGCCAAGCCCTCTATCACGGGACTTGCCCTTATGAAGCTTGTTACTGCAAAGGAGAGGCTAAACCTGCTTATAAATGCGCCTGAGTCTCCTCCTGAGGGCCTCTTTGTTGCCCAGATGTGGCCCTCTCTCTCTAGCTAAGCCAACTCAGCAGGTGAACTCAATGCCCTTCCCCCTACATGGGACCTGACTCCCAGGGGTGTAAATCTCCCTGGCAATGCAGGATATGACTTGCAGGGATGAATCTGGACCCGGCATTGTGGAATTGACAACATCTTCTTGACCAAAAGGGCAATGCAAAATGAAACGAAATAAAGTTTCAGTGGCTGGGAGATTCCAAATGCAGTCAAGAGGTCACTCTGGAGGGCATTCTTATGCACTATATAGGCATCCCTTTGGAGGTTTTAATGCACTGGAATAGCTAGAAGCAAATACCTGAAGCTGTCAAACTGCAACCCAGTAGCCTTAACTCTTGAAGGCGATTGTATAGCAATGTAGCTTACAAGGGGTGACGGTGTGATTTTGAAAGCCTTGTGGATTGTACTCCCTTTATCCAGTGTATGGATGTATGAGTAGAAAAATGCGGACAAAAACTAAATGAAAAATATGGTGGAATGGGGGGATGATTTGGGTGTTCTTTTTTATTTTTATTTTTTATTCTTATTCAGATTCTTTCTGGTATAAGGAAAACGTTCAAAAAATAGATTGGGGTGATGAATGCACAACTATATGATGGTACTGTGAACAACTGATTGTACACTTTGGATGACTGTATGGTATGCGAATATATCTCAATAAAATTTAATTAAAAATATATATATACATACACAATGACCAAGTGGGGTTCATCCCAGGCATGCAATGATGATTCAACGTAAGAAAATCAATTAATGTAATTCAACACATCAACAAATCAAAAGGGAAAAATCAGATGATCATCTCAATACACCTGTTCTAGTTTGCTAATGCTGCCAGGATGCAAAACACCAGAGATGGATTGGCTTTTATAAAAGGGGGTTTCTTTGGTACACAGTTACAGTCTTAAGGCCATAAAGTGTCCAAGGTAATGCATCAACAATCGGGTACCTTCACTGGAGGATGGCCAATGGTTTCGGAAAACCTGTTAGCTGGAAAGGCACGTGGCTGGCGTCTGCTCCAAAGTTCTGGTTTCAAAATGGCTTTCTCCAAGGATGTTCCTCTCTAGGCTGCAGTTCCTCAAAAATGTCACTCTTAGTTGCACTTGGGGTATTTTGTCCTCTCTTAGCTTCTCCGGAGCAACAGTCTGCTTTCAAAGGCCGTCTTCACACTGTCGCTCATCTGCAGCTCCTGTGCTTTCTTCAAGGTGTCCCTCTTGGCTGTAGCAAGCTTGCTCCTTCTGTCTGATCTTATATAGTGCTCCAGAAATTTAATTCAGACCCACCCAGAATGGGCGGGCCAACACCTCCATGGAAATTATCCAATCAGAGTCATCACCCATAGTTGGGTGGGGCACATCTCCATGGAAACACTCAAAGAATTACAATCTAATTAACACTGATAGGTCTGCCCATACAAGATTACATCAAAGATAATGGCGTTTGGGGGACATAATACATTAAAACTGGCACACCACTGAATTGGTCACTTCAAAATGGTTCATTTTATGCTATATGAATTGCCCCTCAATTTTGTAGAAAATGCCTTTGTAAAAGAAAATGGGTTGAACTGTGAGAAGCATATCAGGACTTTGAGATTAAAATCTTGGATGCTGAAGCCCCGGAGAAGCTGTGAAAATCACCATGAGCTGAACGCATACAGCATGTGTGTTTTCCTATGTATGCGAACAGCTAGCGTAAAGGGTTTCCAAAAGATTTTAATGGAATATTAAGTTGAAAAAGCGTGACAAACTCCTGTGTGCCCCTTTCTTAGCGTACGAAGTCCAACGGCCAGCATGTGTTGGAGTGTCCTGGGCCCTGCCCTCACCAGCCACATGCCTGTGGGTGCCTATCAGAGGGTCTGTTTCCCCATCTCCTAAGTGGGCATCTGAACCCAGCAGGTGGAAGAACGCTTGGGGCTCCTTGTTTTCGTTCTCAATTGGTAAAATCATCTTCAGCCCTTTCTCCATTTCTCCCAGTAAATCTGAGCTCAGCAGAACTGCCTTTTTTGCTTATAATATATCAGTCAGGGTAGGCAAATGATTGTACCAAATAATCCGGACAATCGCAGTGGCACAACCCAACAGAAGTTTATTTCACACTCGTGTCACAGTCCAGTGGTGGAAGCTGATTGAGAAGCACAACTTTTAGAATTCACATGAGGAGTCTGCGAGAGAGAAAGGGGCAGCCCTGCTCCCCACGGTTACCGCCCTGCACCTCCCACCAGTGGAAAGGTCTGATTCAATAAGGTGTAGGGTGCGTACCCAAGCCAGCCAGTCTCGTCCTGCGCAACTGAGCCACAGACGGGGATGCCCGTTAACTCCTACCAAGTTCTGCTCTTGCTTAATATAAATCTGACCTTGGAAATTGGAAGTGGGGTCTTTGCAGATGGAATCAAGTTGAGATGAGGCCCTACTGGCTTAGGGTGGGCCCTACAGCCAAGGACTGGTGTCTTTATAAGAGAAAGGAGAGGAGAATCTGGATACAGAGGCACACACACAGAGAAAAAGGCTGTGTGGAGACAGAAGCCGAGATTGCAGAGATGAAGCCACAAACCAAGGAATGAGGATTGCCGGGAGCCCCCCCAAAAGCTGGAAGAGACGAGGAAGGTGTTACAGGTTGAACTGTGCCCCCCAGAAAGATGCATTGAAGTCCTGACCCCTGGTACCTGCAAATGGGACCCTGTTTGCCAACAGGATCACTGCAAATGGAATGAGTTCAGTCAAATGAGGTCATACTAAAGTCAGGTGGGCCTTGGATCCAACTTGACTGTTGTCCTGAGAAGAAGGGGAGAAGACACACAAAGACAGACCGCCATACAGAAAGAGGCCAGCCACGTGACAATGAAGGCAGAGATGGAGTTGGGCCACAGGCTAAGGAATGCCAGGGATTGCTGGCTGCCACCAGAAGTGAGGAGTGTGGCAGGGGACAGATTCTTCCCTAGAGCTGTCAGAGTGAGTGTGGACCTGCCCACGCCTCAGTTTTGACTCTGGCCCATGAAAACAGGAGAGAATAAATTTCTCTCGTTTTAAGCCATGCAGTTGGCGGTCATTTGTTATAGCCCCAGGAAACTCATACAGGTTGCTGCCGTCCCGTGGAAATAACCTCCGAAAGAAACCTGTAATTCTGGTAAGTTCTTACTCACAACTTGCTGCCCTGGTAACAATCTTTAACTGCCCCGCCTGGCTTCCTTAAGCTATGTGTATGCTGGGAAGATTGCCCTGTGGAAACAGGAGAGGCTACTTCCCACTCAAGTAGGTACTAAAGGGACTGCAGGTTTCTTTTCCTAGAAATGCTGGGTGCGGGACACTGATTACGCGCTTTAACTTGGCGGGCCTGGGCTGGGGGACCGGATCCACCCCTGGGGAGGGTAGTGGGTACGGGTGAGTGCGCCCTCTACAGCCCCCCGGGCCTGGGAAAGTGAGGCCGGAGGCAGGCCCCATTTCCTCACCCAAAATATACCAATGTTAGGGGAGGCTTGCCGGAGGGAACCACCTTTTCCCCACCCCCTTATCTTGCCCGGACACTCCCCGTTGCCAGCGCAACTCCCATCACCACCGGTGCGCATACATTGTTGCCGGACACCGTTACGGGAGCAACTCTCGCCCCTTTTCAATCAACCTCCGCGCCCTCTCAGAACCAATCCAAGCCTTTAACCCCTACAGCTACCCCGCCCTCTAACCGCCCGATATAAGCTTGTACTCTCCCCTAATAAACTCTCTTCTCTTGGTTTCTTCACCCTAAAAGAACCGTGTCCCGCCTGTTCCTTTCTCGCCGCCCTCCATACTTGCACGCCTCCCGCCGGGGACCTGGCCAAGTCCCCCGCCTCGCCCTCGCCTCCGGGAAAGAGCCCCCGCCGCCGGTACCCTCGGAGCAATCCTGAGAGCCTAGGATTTAGCAACCGGCCGCCACCCTCCCCCAAACGAGTCAACTGCGACCGCACTGGGTGTCTTGTCTCATGCAAATGAATCTCTCCTGTCTGTGCAAGGTTGTTTTAAGGACTGGAAGGACTGGAAGGACTGCCGTTTCTGGCGTGGGAAAGAAAGGAATCCTCTTTTCGGACATCTCCCACTTTGCCTTTATTTCTCTAGTGGTGGGCCCTAGTCTCATCATAAACAAAAATAAAATTGGTCCACTGCACAAGGGAGAGAAAGAGTTCACCAGAAGACAGCCAGTTTTTGAACAAATACCCAATACTTGGTCTGCTGCCCGAGCTCAGCCATGAGTGCTGGTAGAAAGAGCCAGAACCAGCAGCAGCCAAGCAATTTTGTGCCCGAAGTCAAAGAAACAAAGTAGAAGACTAGAAAAGTACCTCCTTAACTAATGAAGGGAGTCTGCTAGAACCTGACTGCCACCACCTCCACTACCACCTCGGCCACAACAAAGGTAGAGGTGCCAATCGTGTGCCCTGCTGCTGCGACTGCCTGGCCAACCAAGCAGCCCCTGGCTGGACCCAGCAGCCCCTCCCCGGCCCCGCCTGCCAGCAGACAACAGGAAAAATGGAGGAGGAGAGCCACCCAACCTCCTCGCAGTGCGGACCTGACTGGGGCAGGACAAACAGACCTGCCCATCCCCGCCTGCCTCACCCTCTGGCTCATCCAGCTCATGTCCCAGGCTCCCTTTCACCCTCCCAGTGACTGTCCTTTGAGTTGGCCTCTTCCAATCCCCAGAGCCAAGGGGACAGAGGGGCTCGGCTCACCTGCATTTCTCCTCCTCAAGGGACTCCAGCCACAGCTGTAGGTCACTCAGATACTTCTCTTTTAGGCTCTGGTAGGAGACCCGAAGGCTGAGGTGGAACCCTTTGACTTCTTTCAGCTCCTTCTTCATCTTCTGCAACAGCAGGTTGTGTTGCTGGACCACCCGCTTCGCCTCTGACTTCCTTCCCTGCAGCACACCAGGGAAGCTCTCCGGGGTGACGTATCTGACAGCATTGGGCAGACTGGCAGACCGGCTGTCTTCCTCACCCGGCTTGGGGGGTTTCGGAAGCGGGTCCTTCTCTCTGGGCAGCTTGCAGTCGTCCAGGCTGCCACCCGACCTCGGCGCACAATCCTTTGGCCGGCTGCCTTCCTCCAGCTCCTGGAGCTGCTGGTGACACTGGCGGAGCCGCTTCTCTATCTGGGCGATGGTGGCGGAGGTGCGCTGGTTCACTCTCTCAAAGGCCTGCCGGATTTGCGGGGCCTGGTGCCGGTCGGCTTTGGACACCAGCTTGAGGTAGCCCACAATGTTCTCATCCCGACTGGACTTCTCCATCCTCAGCTGCTCTGACAGGTAGAGGATGCGGTGCTTGATGCTGTCGTGTAAGTTCCAAGAGAGCTCTCCATCTGAGAGGCTGGGGCCATCCTCACTGGACGCCAGGGATTTGCATGATGGGACGTTGGAGGGGAGAGTTGCGCTTTGGCTCTTCGTGTAGTCCGCCTGTGTTGGGAAGCAAGTGATCATAAAACAGGACAGGTCATGGCTTCGCTCTCTAAAAAGACTTACACATTTGTGCATATACTTACTTGGTGGTTTGAATCTATTATGTACCCCCAGAAAAGCCATATTTTAATTCAATCTTGAAGGTGTAGACTTATTGTGGGTGGGACCTTTGGATTAGAATGTTTCCAGGGAGATGTGATCCCGCCCATTCAAGTTGGGTCTTAATTAGTTTACTAGAGTCCTTAAGAGAGCTCAGGGAGCTGACACACACCCAGACGTTTGGAGATGCTAAGTTAAGAGATGAAGCCCAGAGTTTGCCCCGAAGAAGCTAAGAGAGGACCCACAGATGCTTTAAAGAGAAAGCCACTGGAATCAGAAGCTGAAAGCAATGCAACCCAGGAGCAAAGGACCAGCAGACGCCAGCCATGTGCCTTCCCAGCTGACGGGTGTTCTGGACACCACCGGCCTTTTCCTCAGAGAAGGTATCTACCTCTTGATACCTTAATTTGGACATTTTCATAGCCTTAGAACTGTAAATTTGGGAACTAATAAACCCCCATTGTAAAAGCCAATCCATTTCTGGTATATTGCATTTTCAGCAGCTTTAGCAAACTGTAACACTTACATATGCAAGGTTCATGCATTCAAGATGGGCCCAAGGAAGACTGGGGAAGGACAGTCTGTCCCCCATGCCCCTTTCCCCTCCTTTTCTGCACCCTACTCCCTGCTCTATAGGGCATACCTTATTCCAGTCCTCACCCCAGATGGTTAGAATTCCCTATCCCAATCTCCCCCACCTGCTCTTGTACCGCTCCTTCCTATTTTCTCTTCAAAGATTTTCTATGTGTTTCATTTAATAAAGAGCTGTTGTGGAGTATGGAATAAACTCATTCACACTACCCGACATGGCTTGCTGTGTTGCTACTCCCGGGGAGACAGGAGAGGTAGGCAGGGATACTTGCAGTCAAACAGGTTCATTCATTCATTCAACAAATATTTATACAGTGCCTGCCATGCGGTACAGAATACAGACACATTCCTTGCTGCTGACCGTCCGGGGTGGAAAATTCTATTTTAACATAAAAGAATGACTCTCTCGTGGTGATGAGGTAACAGAAAGAGCACTGCCTTGAAGATAGAACCCAGTTCAAATCCTGGCTCTGTGGCTGTGTGACATTGGGCAAGTTCATAAACCTCTCTGATCTCTGTTTGTCATCTCCAAAATAAGGAAGGCAACACTGGAGCTGGAGCACAGTGGACCAAGGGCATGGCAGAGGGTGATGAGGTATGTGGGGCCAGATCAGGTACAGCCTTTCCCCTGATTCTACTTTGAAACTGTAAGCACCTTCAGGAGAGTTTGAGATATGAAAATGCTCTCCCAATGGCCTTATACTGTAAGAAACAGCTTGTTTCTGTGTATTTTATTCATGCAAATTATATCTCAATTAAAAAAACACAATTTGATACCACTACACACCCATCAGATTGGCCAAAATCAGAAAGACCAACAATAATAAGTGTTGACAAGGACATGGAACAATGAGAACTCTCAATCACTGCTGGCAGTGCAACCACTTTGGAAAAGCATTTAGTAGTATCTTAAAGTCAAAGATCTGCTTAGTGTCTGGCCTAGCAACTGCAGCCCTAGGTATATCCCCCAAAGAAAAATGTGACCATGTGCCCCAGGAGACAGGCACACTAGTGTTCCTAACAGCCAACAACCAGGAACAACCCACCTGCCCATCAACAGAAGAATATGAAAGTAAACTGAAGGATAGTCATAGAACATAGTACAGCCAGCAATGAAAATGAACTACAGTCTTGAAAAACATGACTGAATTTCCCAAGCAGAATACTGAACAAAAGAAGTCAAGCCCAGAAGACTCCATGTTATGTGGTTCTGTTTGTATACAGTTCAAGAGCAGGCAAAACAAATGATACTCTTCGGGGGTAGGGGGCATTCATGGGTAGGAAATCTGTAAGGAAATGCATGGATATTATACCATAAAGGTCAGAGCAGAGGTTCCCAGTAGGGTGGAAGGAGGGACTGGGATTGGGGAGGGGTACACAGAGGCAGGGGGTGACTGACCTGAGTAGTGGTTAAATGTGCATTCACTTTATAATGCTTTATTAGCTGTATGTTGGCACTGTATGCAACTTTACAAACATATGTCAGATTTCACAATTTTAAAAAGTTTTAAAATATCCAATAGATGGATTTAGCGGTTTGGATATGGCTGGAGAGAGAATCAGTAAACCGTAAAAAAAAAAAAAAAAAAAAAAAAAAAAAAAAGATGACAAAAAACACTAAAGAAGGTATCCAGAATACAGCATGGAGGCACAAAGAAATAGAAAAGTCGAAAATTTTGAAAAATAGAAGACATAGAAGAGAGACTGAGAAGATTTAACAAAAATCGAATTGCAGTATCATCAGATGAAGACAAGAGAGAATGAGGCAGCGGCAATATTTTAAGTGACCCTAAGAATTTTCCAGAACCAGTGAAAGGCACAAACCCACAAATTCAAGGAGCCCAACAAATCCCAAATGGGAAAAACAGAATTAAGTCCACACCTGGACACATCATAGTTAAACTGAAGAATATCAAATATAAAGATCAGATCTTAAAAGCAAACCAAAGGCAGGGGAAAAACTGACTGCCTTTAAAGCCATGACTTTTAACCTGAAAGTTGACTCCTCAACAGCATCAGTGAAATCCAGGAGACAGAGAAATAATATCTTCAATACGCTGAGAGAATAACTGTCAAAGTGGAAAAAAATAGGTCATACACAAAGAATCAGAAATTAGAATGCTCTTCAGTCTTTTTAGCAACACCCTGGAAACTAGAAGACGATTGATGAGGTAGCACCTTCAAATTTCTGAGGGAAAAATGATTTTCCAACCTAGAACTCTAAACCCATATTGTCAACTGGGAGGTTAGACTAAAGACATTTTCTGACATGAAAGGACTCAAATAGTTTGCCTCCTATGCATTCCTTCTCTGGAAGGTGCTAGAGAAAGTGCACCACTTAAACAAGGGAGAAATCTAAAGGAGAGAGAAAGGTGTGCTCCATTAAATGGGGGACCCAAGCCAAAAGAGAGGCAAATGCAACCTCCAGAAAAACAAAAGGTTGGGAGAGAAAGGGGAAGTAATCATAGCAATAGGAATGGGGGGGGGGTAGATGTTGCTTGATGGAGGCAGATGAAAGAAAGCTACATCATCATCTTTTGCTGTGAGAGGTCAATAGATAATTCCTAATATATTTATATACAATACATATATAAAAAATAGCACTACATCAGATTAGAGAATTGGAAGTAAATACCAAAAGAAGCAGCTAAAAGGGTTGGAAGTTGTTGATTCTGGGGCATGGGCAATGAGACAGTTAGAGGCCAGGGATTGCTGGTTTTTACAATAAGCCCTGTCAAACCTTTAAATTATTTGAACCAGGGGTTGGCCAACTACGGTGAGCTGTACAAAAGCACTACATCTTTTTTGCATTTTAAAATGGCTTTTACATTTTTAAAAAACATTTAAAATGGTTTAAGCCTTTTCAAAAATTTTTTTTAATTTTTTAAATGGTTGGAAAAATTCAACTGAAGAATAATATTTTGTGAAACATTAAAATGATACAAAATTCAAATTTTAGCATCCAATTCCCATTTCCCCTTACTAATGGCTCATTAGGGTGTATCAGAACCCACTGAAATAATCATCTTAATAAACAAAGAGGTAATAGATTCTAAAATCCACAGGACCCAAAGAAAATGCCATCATGATGGTCCGGATGTGAGAATCCAGTCCTTGACATTAATTTTGTAAAAATTATGATCCAGAGCATGGATATATGAAAACTTTTAGCTAATTTCATACTTTTAAAGATTGCTGAATTTTTCCTACAAAAAAGGGGACACAAGAAGTATTTCTGTTCTCAACATAAACCTTATATTTTACGAAATATTGAGACATTGCTTTACCCTAAATAGAAACCAAGAAAAGTTGTCTTCTCTCATAGCTTCCATATTAGATAGACATAATGGTGGACTTACATGGTATAATAAGTCAGAGAGGAAAGAAAAAGAAAACTTGGGGAGAAAAATGAAACTTCTTGTTTGCAGATGGCATGTAGTAACCACTATTAAATGTGCAAAAGGAAAAAAAATTGGCATCCATTAATAAAAGTTCATTGGAACACAGTCACGCTCATTCATTTATGCATTGTCTACGGCAGAGTTGAGTATTTGTGAGAGATCGTGAGGCTTAAAATATTTAGTATGTGAGGCCCTTTACGGAAAAAGTTTGCTGATTCACGTTTTAAACTATGTTCATGTATACAATTGAAAAACATAAAAACTAAACAATTCTTAAAAAGGGAAGTGAGAAATGGGAAGTAAAAATTTGCCAAAGACTTTTTTTAGTGGGGATTTTATGGGTACAATATAAAACTAGGAATTGAGAGGAAAATATTTAACTATGTTGATGAAAAAATTAAAGGTAAGCCGTAGAAGAATGGAAATCAGGTATGTAGCATCCAAAGAACCAAGGGAAAAAAAAAAAAAAGGACCTTAATCCCCCAAAAAAGAAAGTAAAAGAGGGACAGAAAGAAAAAAGATATCAGGGTAAATAGAAAACATAAAATAGTATGCCAATACTGTGAGTCATTGATTGTATACTTTGGATGGTTTGTATGGTACATGAATATATCTCAATAAAATTGCACTAAAGAAAAGAATAAAATAAACAAAGCAATGCAAAAAAATAGTATGCCAATAAGATGCAATATTAATGACTACATACTGCATTCTTGATGAGAAGACCCATTATAGCAAAACAATCAGCCGTCCACATATTAACCTACAAACTCATGAGGTTTGTTCTAGTTTGCTAATGCTGCAGAATGCAAAACACCAGAGATGGATAGGCTTTTATAAAACGGGGGTTTATTTCCCTACACAGTTACAGTCTTAAGGCCACAAAGTGTCCAAGGTAACACCTCAGCAATCGGGTACCTTCACCGGAGGATGGCCAATAGCGTCCGGAAAACCTCTGCTAGCTAGGAAGGCAGCTGGCGTCTGCTCCAAAGTTCTGGCCTCAAAACGGCTTTCTCCCAGGACGCTCCTCTCTAGCAAGCTTGTTCCTCTTCAAAACATCACTCCCAGCTGCACTCCGTTTCCTCCCCCCAAGTCAGCTCATTTATATAGCTCCACCGATCAAGGCCCACCCAGAATGGGCGGGGCCACACCTCCATGGGAACAGCTCATCAGAATCATCTCCCACAGCTGGGTGGGGCACATTCCAAGCAAATCCAACCAGCACAAAAACTTCTGCCCCACAAAACTACAAAGACAGTGGCATTTGGGGGACACAATACATTCAAACTGGCACAAGGTTCCAACTAAAAACTCAATGGGAATGTCTTATGGCTCTTAAATTAGCTGATTCCAAAATTCATGTGGAAGAGAAAACGCAAAAGAGCTAAGAAAGTTCTGAAAAAGAATAATGGGATGGCATGAAATTTGCCCTACCAAATTTATAAATGTATTCTAAAGCTACGATAATGAAACAGCCTTGTATTAATGTATACATCTAGGTGGATGCAACAGAATGGAATCCCAAACCAGACTGATATTGGAATCCAGTTTATGTGACAGGGTATTTTGAAACAGTGAGAGAAAGATAAAGTATTCTAAATATGGTCTGGGGAAAATGGGCTGTTTGAAAAAAAAAAATTAAGTTAGAGTGCTACCCTTTCATTATATACAACAAAAGTCCAGAGAGAATCAAGAACTAAACCTAAACAGCAAAACTACAAAAGTATTAGAATGATATAATAGGAAATGTTTTTATAACCTGGTGGAGAAGACTCTCCTCAGCAAGACTCAAACCAAAATGCCATAAAGGAAAAGATTTACATATTTTACTCACTTTTTAAACCATATAGAAAAAAACCCATCAAGTTAAAAACAAGCAACAGATTCAGAAAACATATCTGCAATATCTCTAATAGATAAAGGGCTAATTAGCGTAATATATAAAGAATTCCCACCAATTAGTGACCTAAAAATAATCCAATATAAAAACAGTAAAAGACAGTAATAGATCATTCACAAAGGATAAAATATGAAGAGCAGTAAACATATGAAAAATACACAACTTCAAGGTAATCAGGGAAATGTAAATCAAAGCAATGAGTAAATACTATTTTCTTATCCATCAACACGCCCAAAATTAAAAAGACTAACAATACTCAGTGTTGATGAGGATGCAGGGAAACAAACACTCACATACTCTGCAGGTGTGAATATAAATCAGTTCTTTCTCTTATGAGCAATTAAGTGGTATCTATCAAAATGTTAAATGCACATACCCTTTAACTCAGCAGTTTCATTTCTAGGAAACTATTCTGCAGAAATACACATATATGTTTACAAAGGTACGATTTCAAGGATGTTCATTATGGCCTATTGCACTCTGGGTATTTTCCTCCCTAGAATCCTGTGAAAGTTAGGAGGTGGCTGCGGCAGGACACGGTTTCGATTTTCAGGATCCTGCGTCCTTCACCAAACCTACAATTCTAGCAATGCCTCTGGGATTATTTGGCAGCCTCTTCCCCTTTTTGAGGCCTCCAACTTTCCCCACTGTTTTGAGGATAAAAGGGGGATGAACTGCTAGTAAGATCTGATCTTTCTTGGGAACCACTGGGTTTTGAAGGACTGATGGCAATTTCCCCTCCAGAACCGGTGACAACACCTAATCTGGCATCATGCGGATCCATTGGTTGGACAGAACCTGGCCAGCAACTCCACCTTGAGGGTCTCAGACCCCCATTCCTTTGAGGACTGCCTGGACCAAGAGCTTGTGGGATGCCAGTGAAGTGAATGAATTAAGTATCATCTTGGAAAATAATGACTTTCGGATTCAGAAGTTCTTCTAAGAGAGTCCTCTTTAAAGACCGGAAGATGGCCTGGGCATAAGACCAGCCAAATAACATCACAGCATCTTCCTATCGCCCTCCACATGCTCAAATACACCCCCCCCAACTCCGCGCCTGCAAATACAAGAACAAGGATATAAGCTCCACGAAGGCAGGCCTTTCTTTGGTTCACTGCGGTCTCCCCAGAATCTAGAACAGTGCCTGATGCAGGTGACCCTTAGCGAAGTTCCCACCCAGGAAGTTGGGATTTAGGAATAAAGATGCAGCGCTTTGGGGCATCCAGGGGGGCTGAACTTACCGTGCCCAGGAGCCGAGACTGGAAGTCGGGCAGACCCTCGAGAGACGACGTCCGGGTGGGCAGCAAGAACTGTCAGAGCGTGCCGGCCGGGTCGGCAGTGACAGGGGCGCCTTCGGGCTGGGCGCTATGCTTGCGGAGCTGCCACTCGGGCTGATGCCACCTCAGAGGAGCAGCTGCTTCTGGGCCCGGCCCTGCCCCCACCACCGGGAAGCGCTGCAGGGTGTAGAGGGAGGGGCTGCCCGTCAGCACAGGAGGTGGTCTTCCCTCAGCCCGGGGGGGGGGTCACCCCTCAGCACGGCGGGGGCTTCTTCCGTCAACATACGGGGGGTGGGGGGATGTCTTCCCTCAGCACGGGGGGTGGGTCTTCCCTCAGCACAGGACAGGGGGTGTCTTCCCTCAGCACAATGAAATTCCTCACGGCCCTTTTTGTTTTTGCGGCAACACATACCACGCGCGGCGAGCTCTCTGACTGAACCCGCCATCGAGCGGAGGCTTCGCGGCTGCGAGCACATGCACCAGGGCGGGCCGCCGCCCCCACGCGGCTGTCCCAGCGCGGCGCAGGGGCGCATGCGCGGCGGGAGGAGGTGGGGCGACGCCGGGGCACTGAGGAGGTCACGTGTGGGCGCGAGAACGCCGGCGGCATTTTCCGAGCTGACTGGGCTGTGAGCGCAGCCATGGCGGAGGCAGCGGGAACCGCGGCTGACGAGGAGGCGAGGCCCGACGTGAAGACCCTGCAGGCTCTGCGGGACATGGCCAACCGCCTGCGCATCCACTCCATCCGGGCCACCTACATCAGCAGCCCCGGGTAAGGGGCCCGGGATGGCGGCCTGAAGCCGTGAGGGGGCGAGGGGTCGCGGACGCCATTGCTCCCTGAGGCCGCGGGGCCGGGCTGGACAGCGGTTGTGGTGGGGGGGGGGTGGACCCCCGGGGCCTCCCTGGGAGCAGAGGAGACCCCAGAAGCGGACGCGGGAGGGCAGGCGGCGTCCCTCGGGGTCGTCCGGCGCGTCGTCTGCGGTTTCCCGAGACACGACGCTGCCCTGGTCCGCGGTGGCGCTCGACGCCAGGGATGCCGTTCGCTGCCCTCAGCCCCGGCAGTGAGGGCGAGAGAAACAGGGTTGAGGAGAAAGCGGCGGGCGGCGAGTGAAAAATTGGCGCCTAGGCGGCCCCGGTTCGTCCCGTTCGTCGTCTGCCGGCCGCTTTTGGCCCGGAGTCCGGCCTATCGTATTAATTTCAAAATCTGGCAATTTTCGAAATGCTTTATGCCTTCTGTTTTGCATCCTTCACTTTCGAAATTACTAGCGGGAGGCTAGCCGTCCCTCAAGGGCCCTCCGTAAAGGTTTTTTAGTCCAAATTACCCACTTAGGGGACATGAGCGACTCGAAAGGTATAAGCCTGTTTTCTAATTTAGGAAATTGGAAAGGAGATCGTTCGTAGGCGGGAGGGGACCTCAGATCTTACTCTTCTGACTGGGGGCAGGGCTCTAGTGGGGTGGGTTGCCCCCGTTTCCCCCCTTCCCCCCGTTCCCCCTTTTTAACGACGGAGGGACTGGCCGGCCTCCTGGGCAGGCTGATTTTTAAGGGTGTCCGTCGTTGGGACATTCAGTGAGGGCCTCGAGTTACTGGATCATGAGAAATTTCTAGAAAGAACATTTGAGGGAGCTGATTGGGATTCTCGCGGGAAGTTCTAATTCTCGCGGGCAGAAGGAGGACCTCTCGCGCTAGTCAGGGTGAGAGGTTGCGAGGTTCCTGGGTTTTAAAGCAGCCTTTGGATCCTGGAGCTGGGGTGGCGGTGGTCTGGGGTCCCCTTTCCTTGAACTGGATTCTTCCCAGGCTGCGGAGACCGTGGGCCTGGCAGGCTCTGCCCCTGGTGCTGCCGGCCGTCTCCCTTGGGAGTCACCGGCCTGTGACAAATGTTCCGTGCCTTGTCTGCCTCCCAGGCACCCCTCGTCATGCTACAGTGCCGCCGAGGTCATGTCCGTGCTCTTCTTCCACACGATGAGGTACAAGCAGTCGAATCCTGAGAACGTGCACAACGACCGCTTCATCCTCTCCAGGGTGAGTGGTAGTCAGACACTGGCTTTTTTTTTTTTTTTTAATTTTTATTAATGAAATTGTAGGTTTACAGAAAAATCACACAAAAAATAGAGTCCCTTTATACTTTCTCTATTAGTGTCTTGTATTAGTCTGGTACATTTGTTACAACCAATGAAAGAATTTTATTACAATTGTGCTATTAACTATAGTCCACAGTTTATATTAGGGTTCTCTATTTGTGTTGTACAATCCTAAGGTGTTTTTTTTTTTAATTTTTTTTATTCTACTAATATATGCAACCCAAAATTTCCCCTTTTAACCACAGACGCTCACTGCTGGAGCTCATTTTGGAAAACTGCCACATGGCCTGAAGTCGGCTCCCTTTATGGTTTGGTTCTTCTTTCTTAGCGTGTGGACCCTCTAAAGGGCATGTTAGTGAGGGCTGCTCGAAGCCGCATGGCTTGCATGCCAGGAGCGGTGGCCCTTGGCTGCCAGCTGCCCTTCCTTTCCACTGCTGGTGCTCTGCCCACTCCACCTAGAGGGCCATGCTGTGCCTGTCCCCTGTGCTACCTGGGCAGAGGCGGACAGCATCAGTGAATCTACCTTGCTGAGCTGGAAGAAAATTTGGTTGGCTGCCCGACGCCTGTAAGGCAGTGTTCTCCACTACTTCTCTGTGAATTTGACCTGGTACCGTTTCATTAAATGGAATGCAATACCAGGTCCTTTATGGCACTGAGAGACAAACAAGAAAAGGAACTCCAAAAGTGGGGACAATCTGAGAAAACGAGCCGCTGGTTTGGCACTCTTCAAAAACTTAGCTTGTAGAGCAATGGGTACAAACAGAAATTAGGCAGCAGGAATTTGTTTAAAGGCAGTCAATATTCTGGTATGGCTGAAGTACCTGGGGGTGGTAACTGCAACCCATCTTGGTGTCCAAAACGTAATCTCAAAAGGATTGGCAAAAATAAATAAATAAATAAATAAATAAAATTTGGGAATGGAGAGAGAGGGGAATATGAAGCAATTATCTATTAGTAACGGTTGGTGAATCTGAGTGGAAGTTACGTGGAAGTTCATTTTTTTTTTTTAGTTAGTAAATTTCAAAGAATGTTGGAGGTTTTTACAGTTCCACAATTTCAGTTATTTCCCTATTGTGATATATAATATATATTCAGAAAGATGATAACTTTTAAAGTATAATGTAAGAAGTAGTTATATAGGTGATTTCAAAGAATGTTCTGGGTTACAATTCCACAGTTTCAGTTATTTCCTTATTGTGAAATATAAGATATATACAGAAAGGTGATAACTTTCAAAGCACAATTTAACAAGTATCTATAGAGCAATTTCAAAGAATGTTCTGGGTTACAGTTCTACCATTCAGTTATTTCCTTCTAGCTATTCTAATACCCTAGCGCCTATATGTATATATGTGTGTGTGTATATATGCACACAGACACATATACACACACATATATATACACCCATACATATATATACATATATAGCACACACATATATATATTTAGTATTGTTCTTACAACTTTCCCATAAGTTTGAATTTTCTTCAAAATAAAAATTGAAAAAAAATACGGTATACTAACGAAATACGGCTGTTGGATCTCTGGTTTAAAAAAAGGAAAGCTAGCCAGACTGATCGATAACCAGCATTCAGAGCCGCCCACCGTGGAGGGAAACAGACTTCCTAACCTTCCCGACAAGAGCTCCCGAGGCTGGCTTGGCCCACGAGCGTTCCTGTCGGCCCAGTACTCGTCTCACCCTGGGAACTACAGGCCAGGGGGGAGCCCAGGGTCGCCCTTGCCCCTGAGGCGGTCTCATTCCTTTAGAGCCGCCCGTTGCTCCTTGCCAAAGGCTTCCCTCCACAGCAGGCGTGGGTGGGGACTGGTGATCCCCACCAACCCCTCACCTTTCCATAAGTGGCGCCAGGCCTTTGGTTTTGTTTAATAAACTTGTTTGTTTTCTCCACCAAAGCAGGCCTGACATAACCAAAGGCCTTTTTATGCACTCGTTTCTCAAAGCACACTTTGTACTGAAACAAAGACAAGAAGCCCTCCTCTTGGTATCGCCAAGGCTGGGCCTCAGGCTTGATCACAAGCATTGGGCGTAGGTAGGTGAGGTGTAGAGGAAATCACCCAGCGGAGGGGCCGCATCCTTCCTGTGGTACGGGGACATCAGGATGAGGAGTAGCCTGCACAGGGCACCGGGGGTTGGCCCCATGCCTGGAACCTACGCCACTACTGGGGTTCATTTGCTCTTTCCTCTCTTACAGAGGCTGTCGTTTGTTGAAGTGCTCACAGGCTCGCTTGGGCAAGAACTGGGCACTGCCTGTGGAATGGCTTATACTGGCAGGTATTTTGACAAGGCCAGGTGAGACATTAGAGTAGAAGCCACTTAAGTCGTCCTCTCACACACACAAGCACTTGGGTTTATTTTTGGTTTATTAGTTTGGGAAGGCAGCAATTGTTTTACCCAATCACTGGTTACCCAGGTATTCACATGGTATGGAAATCACGTTTCCTGAGACCATTCTAGCATGTCTGGTTGGGTTCTCAATGCTGCCTACACTATAAAAACCAGGTTTTTTTTTTTTTTTTTTTTTTTTTAAGACTATTGTCTTTTCTAAGAGAAACATGTTCTGTGTGTTTCACCGTAGAGTGATCAGGTGGCAAGTTCGCCCTTTCATTGGGGCACCCCTGGTTAGTCAATATTTGAAGGTCTCTTTTTCTGGGGTGGTTCCACTATTCTGGAGACGAGCAGTTTGGTCTCTTTCTTACAGGGGAATGTGTCTGGCTGCTGACGTGGGAGGCAGGCAGGGGAGGGTGCTGAGGGGCTCCAGGATTGGGTGTCTCCAGGGCCCAAGCAGAGGAGGGTGGGGCAGTGACCTGGCTTCACAGGGTGAGGGAGGAGCCCTGAGGGGACCCGGCCACCCAGTGTTAAAAGACTTCTAGCCGGCACCCTTGGGAGCCCTCCCTTTTGACTTCCTCCACAGCTGAGCCCGTTACCCTGCCCTACTTAATTTCCACTTTCCAGAAGTCTGTTGAAAATTGTCATCTATGGTTGCCTCTCTTGGTCCCTGTCCTTGTGGTTAATAACTTAAAAAGAAAAAAGAATCTTCCAGCATTTTTGTGGGGCCTGGGTTGTGTTTTATTGGTATAAATGGTTCCCGTTGTCATTTCTGCTGCAGAGGAGTTTGCCATTTACAACAGAACATATGCTGCTAAGGCAAATTGTTATGATTATTGTAAATAAATTGTATCAGATCAGAAATAGAAGGCAGTGATGCTTTACAATGGAACTTACCAGGAAAACGTGCATATCTAAATGTTGTTTTGGGTACATAAGGGAGTTGTTTTTTTCTTGTTCCCCTCCTCTCCTCTTGTTTTTGACCCCAGAGAAGTGGCAGAAAAACACAAAAATAGCCTTCCCAATGAGAATTCAAAGGTTATCCCAAGGCGAAGTCCATCTCATGAGTACTGAGCTACAGTTCCTCAGCTGTTGGTATTGGGCAGAGTTGACTCTGAAAACAGTCTTAGGAACACGATGATCTGAAGCAGCTTCTCTTTTTGTTTCTCTCCATGAATTCTATGTGCTTGACTGGCCCCTGTGAGCCCTAAGCAGAGTCCTAAACCTCCCTTGGCTTACTCTAGCTATCGGGTCTTCTGCCTTATGGGAGATGGCGAGACCTCAGAAGGCTCCATCTGGGAGGCTTTGGCCTTCGCGTCCCACTACAATCTGGACAACCTCGTGGCAATCTTCAACGTGAACTGCTGGGGAAAGAGTGGCACCATGCCCCCGAAGTACTTCCCAGAAACCTGTCGGATGCGCTGCGAAGCCTTTGGGTAACCGGGTTCCCATTGCATCATCTTCTTCCTGCCCCGTCCCCTCTTCGTCTCTTGTAACTAGGCCTTCTCTTCTGGCTGACAGGTGGAATACTTTTGTCGTGGATGGCCATGACGTGGAGGCCTTGTGCCAAGTGTTCTGGCAAGCAGCTCAGGTGAAGAACAAGCCCACGGCTATAGTTGCCAAGACCTTCAAGGGCCGGAGGATTCCAAGTAAGCAAGCGTTTCTTTCCCGGTTTGGGTTATTTAAAACATCTGTCTCCATGACAGAATGTGTGGAAGAAGGCTTAGAGTGGCCAGGCAGGCTACCCAGTGAACAATTATCATGCCTGTCATACATGCGAGATCCAGGAATACAGGGTTCCAGTTCGGCTAGAATCCAGCCCCCAAGTCCTGAAGTCTGGTGGGGGAGATAGAGCAGTGATTTCAGTACAGGGTGATCAGTGCCTGTGAGAAGCAGGTCCCAAGGCAGAACTAGAATGGCTGGCTCAGCCCTCGGGAAGAGACAGTTTCTCAGAGGTGGAAAAGCTGTTCGGGGCTGGGGCACTTGGCAAGACTCGCAGCAAGAAAATAGCATGATCCCGATGTTGGTCTCAGAAATGTTACTTCCTGGAGGGGCAGATGGCCAGCTCCCGGTCCCCAGGCCTTAACCCTGATGATGCGGGGCCTGCATGGAAGCACTAGCGGGGTGGGGGTGGGGGCTGGAGAGACACCAACCAATTGTTCCCTCAAACCCTTACTGCATGACATGTCTTGTTAGAGTAGAAGGAGGAGCCCCAACCCCCAGCAAATGAACGGTGATTCTCGACCTACACCAAAGAGTTGCTAGGATAGTCCTTCAGTGGCCGTTAGCAGAGGGCTGATAGGGAATCCTCCACGGTCAGTATGGAGTCAGAAAGGGCCAGGTGCAGATGGCAAGGCCAGCGGGAAAAGTGTGCCACCCGGCGTACAGGCAGATACCTAAGTAAGGGTGTGTATGCACCCATGCTGGCCTGTGCACGGACTGTCTGGAAAAAGACACCAGACTCATAAAGGGTCGCCTCTGGGGAAGGGCGCGGCAGAACTGGGGGCTGGGAGTTTTGAAAGACTGCAACTCCACGCTCATTTTAGATATGCCATCTGAAAGCGTTCGTCTCAAGTTTAAAGAGTCATAAAGGATACAATTCCTGGTGTCTTTTAAACAATGACATTTTAGAATGAGACAGCAATATCACTCTTTTAAATATACCCAGAGGAGTTCAGTGAGGTTGCAGCATCACAGAATTTGCTGTCCACCAATAAGCTCTTCTCAGCAGATGGAACTGTTAGAGGCCGGCTGTCCCCTTGAACTCCCACTTCCATTCCACTCCCCTTGCCAGATTTTATCGTGAGTATTCATCCAGGCATCTCAAACTCAACAGGCCTCAGTAAACATAATCCCACCCCACCCCACCCCAAATACAATCTGATGCTAGGACCCCCGGCTCAGGAGATGACAAACTCTGCCAATTTGCTTCTGGCAGAAACTTCCTCTCCCTCTCTACTGCCCAGTCCTCCGTCACCTCTCCCTAACTACAACAGCTTCTTAAATGGCCTTTCCAGGCACAGCTCATGTCTGTCCGATCCAGTCTGCAACCTGATGTTCTGGTGATCTTTCTAAACTATCAGTCCGACCAGTCACTCCCCCGACTCAAAACCTTCCATTGGTTGCCCGTCTTGCTCAGGCTCAAACCCAAACACATTATGGGACCTAGACACCCTTGCATTGATCAGTCCAGGCCTGTCTCTGCAGCCTCATCTGTTCCTGTCCCTCCTTGTGTCCTAGGCTGACATCTTTGCATTAGGATGGCTTCCTGATGACCTAACGGGTGCCTATTGAATACTTGTTGAATGAATAACTATTATGTGTTTGGTTGTAGACGTTGAGGATGCAGAAAACTGGCATGGAAGGCCAATGCCGAGAGAAAGAGCAGATGCAATTATCAAATTGATTGAGAGCCAGATACTGACCACCAAGGAGCTCATACCGAAACCCCCTGTTGAAGACTCACCTCCCGTCAACATCACGAACATAGAAATGACTTCTCCAACTACTTACAAAGTTGGCGACAAGGTAGGCAGTAAAGGTAGATGATTGAATAAATCATGTATATTGACTGCTTTGATTTCAAATTTTCTTCCCAAACACACAGGAGTTTTTGTGTATTCTGGTCCCCAGGGATGGACAGATAGTAGCCAGTATGACATTTAACTGTCATAAGCCACAAAGATGGATTTACCTTCTCTCTTACTATCTCTAATATTTACTCTCTACTTTTGCCCATACTCAAGTCTAAATTTTCTTACTGTTCAGTTCGTCACTTATTAGCACCTGCTACCCTGTTCTTTCCTAACTTTAGTTCATGGCCTTAAAATTGACTGTGCATTCTACTGCCAAGGCACTGGGCCTATTCTAACAAAAGCTTGGGCTGGTCTTTTGAACTTCCTCTGTGGACTATAAGGAAGCAGGCAAGTTCATCAGAAATCAGTTCTTAAAAAGGGGATCAGATTAAGCATGAAACCCTGAATAGAAAGCCTTTTAAGTTTTGGGTTACCATTTTTATACTCTGTCTTCTCTGCATATTATGGCAGAGCTGGAATAGGCTGAGCCTTCGGGACATACGGGAAACAAAGCTGTGAACCTGTGAGGAAGGAATTATTTTCTGACCCTTATTTCTTCTCTTTATTTATCTGGGGAAATTGCGAGTGTTGCTTGTGTTTTCTTAGTCTGGTAATGTGGGTTAAATTACATGAGTAAGCAGAAGAAAATTTTATGGCTTTAAATACTTTCAGGAATGAAAAAGGAAGAATAAAAACAACCGAAAAAAAAAAAAAACAAATGCACAGTCAACTTGAGAAATTAGAAAATAAATTAGGAAGGAGAATAAAGAGTTAATAAGGGAAAATCACATATTAATGTATTATGGTACATTTTTTTTTACAAAGGGCACTTTGGCAATATGTGTAAGCATTTTAACTGTTCACCCCATTTGAGCTAGGAATGCCACTCGTAGAGGTTTATCCTATACCAAAGTAAGTGTTGATCTCTGGAAGGTGGAATTATAGGGACTTTTCATATTTTAAAAAGAAGTATATATATTTTATGAAGAGGAAAAATATTAATGAGTTAAGGAAGTAGGCCAATTCATCAAAAAATCAATAAATTCAAACCCAAAATGTTGTGTTAATATGGAAATCTAAGAGCTGGGCCTCTGAATTTCTAATATAGTAGATAAACCATTAGCTAGCCTCAAGGAGAAACAAGCCATAAATATATAAAGTTAGTTACTAGAAAAAAGATAACCACAGATGCGGAGGGCATTCAAAGAATTATGAGAAAAATATAAAATTCTGTGCTAATTGGTATGAAAACCTGTAAAAAAAAAAATACCATTTTATAGGAATACATAAAACATTTAGATTGACTTATGAAAGATACAGAAAAGTCAAATAGATCGATAGCTATGGAAGAAAATTGAGAAAACTATCAAAGTGCTATACCTCCAAAGCCCCAACACCTCACCCAGTTACAAGAGTGACATTTTTTTTTTATTTTAAGCATTTTATTTTGAAATACTTTCCAACTTACAGGACAGTTACAAAAATAATACAAACCCCATACAGAGCACTCCAACAGCAGCCTCTGCCTCCAGATACCCAGATCCACCAATTCTAACATTTTGCCACCTTTGCCATATCATTCTCTCTCTCTCTCCGACAGTCTATCAGTCCATCTCTCTCTCCATCCCTCCATCCCTCCATTCCTCCATCCCTCCATCCTTCCATCCTTCCATCCCTCCATCCCTCTATCCCTCTATTCGTTTTCTGAACACTTCAGTGTAGGGTGTACACATCCTGCTCCCTAAACATTTAACGCTGCCATGTCCATTTCCTAAAAACAAGGATATTCACCCATGTATCCACTTATCAAGTTCGAGAAATTTTTGACCAGTCTTTGTCTGGAATGTCCCAGGTCTGTTCATCCTCACGGATGGTTTCTAATGCTCTAATTTTCTCCTTTGCCTGGGTCATTGCTACCTGTTTCTTTGTATGTTTTATGATTTTTTTGTTGAAACCTGGACATTTTGATATATATTAGTGTGCTATCGCTAGAATTTAGATTCTGAGGCATCTGTTTCTAAGCTTGTATCCAGCTAGTGTTATGACAACACTTTCCTTCAAAGACAAAAGCATCCCAGTTCTTTTTTTGAAGCCAAAACATGACAAAGCAAGCCCAAAGGGAAAGAGTACAGACCAGCTTCACTTGTGAATATTAATGTGAAAATTCTCAATAAAACATTAGCCAGTCTCACCTCCCTTAGTACATTAGAAGAAGTATATTTCTGACTCAATGAAGTTCAGATCAGTAATGCAGAGATTGAGTGGTATTAGGGAACTTACTAACAGAATTCATCACTTTATTAGGTCAGAGGAGCCGGGGAAAACATGAGCATTTTGATAGATGCTAAACAAAAGCGGTTCATAAAATTCCGCATTCATTTCTTTTTTAAAAAATAAAACTCTTAGTAAAACAAAATAGGTTTGGGAAGGTATTTCTTCAAGCCTAGAGCTAGATCTCTTAATCGTGGAGCCATTCCAGCTATTCATACCTAATGGTAAAAGCATTCTCATTGTCAGATGGAGACCATCTTCTTGACCAAAAGGGGGATGCGAAATGAAACGAAATAAAGTTTCAGTGGCTGAGAGATTCCAAATGGAGTCAAGAGGTCACTCTGGAGGGCATTCTTATGCACTGTATAGATAACCCTTTGTAGGTTTTAATGCATTGGAATAGCTAGAAGTAAACACCTGAAACTATCAAACTGCAACCCAATAGCCTTGACTCTTGAAGATGATTGTATAGCAATGTAGCTTACAAGGGGTGATGGTGTGACTGTGAAAGCCTTGTGGATCACATTCCCTTTATCCAGTGTGTGGATGGATGAGTAGAAAAATGGGGACAAAAACTAAACGAAAAAATAGGGTGGGGGGGTGATTTGGGTGTTCTTTTTTACGTTTATTTTTTCTAGTACAGGGAAAATGTTCAAAAAATAGATTGGGGTGATGAATGCACAACTATATGATGGTACTGTGAACAATTGATTGTACAGTTTGGATGATTGTATGGTATGTAATATCTCAATAAAATTGAATTTTTTAAAAAAAGCATTCTCATTAAACAGGCAGAGATATTCAGCATTGCTCTGGAAGTTCTAGCCAGGATGGTTAAATAGGAGAGAATAAAGGAATCCAGGCTGATGAGCAGAAGGTAAACGTATCGCTGTTTGCAGGCGAGACTGTCGTATATCCGGAAAACTCAAGAGAACCAACTGCAAATTACTGGAAACAAGCGTCCAGTAAGATAGCTTAGAGCAAAGCTAGTATATAAAGCGTCATTCCTTTCTTATATTAACAATAACTCATTAGACATAGTGGCGAGCAAAGTATCCCTTTTCTAATAGCAATAAAAATTAAAGGCAGTAACGAAAAATAAGCTTAAATACATAAGATCTATGTTAAGATGCTTATAAAGCCAGTTGCCATTTGCCTCTGGGGAGCAGGGCGGGAGCAGAAGGAAGACTCTCCTCACTCTATATCCTTTTATTTATAACTTTTGAATTTTGTACCGTCTACATGTATTGCCCATTTTAAAAATATCTTTTAAGAAAAGATTTTTTTTTAGTTAAAGTATTTGCTTGTTTTATTCTTATTTTTCTTTTATAGAGTACACAAAATTAAGTGTACTACTGTTTAGTTAAATACACAAATTTAAATGTATCACTTAACATGTTTGAACAAATGTATATGACCTATGTAAGATGTTTAAATCAACATCTCTACAGAAAATTCCATCCCCTCACTCCCATTCAAGCTAATCCCTGCCCCAAGTTCCTCAAACACTGTTTTGACTTTTTGTACCATGGATTAGTTTTCTATTATAGACATTTAAGTAGTGAAATCCAAATGTATATACTAAGAAAAGATATTTTTTAAGTGCTTGGATGAATGACCGAAGGCCTAAGTGAAGAGGCAGCCATGTTTATAACCGCTTTATTGAGCTATAATTCCCATACCGTATAATTCACCCCCTTAAACTGTACAGTTCAGTGGCTTTTAGTATAAATTCAGAGTTGTGTGACCATCACCTCAATCTTGCCACATTTTCATCAGCCCAGAAAGAAACCCCATACCCTGTAGCAGTCCCCTCTAGTTCCTCCATTTCCCCCAGCTTTAGGCTTCCACTAATCTACTTTTTGCCTCTCTCTATGGATTGGCCTAATCTGGACAATTCATATAAATGGAATCATGACATTTGTCTTTTTGTGACTCTCTTTTACTTAGTATTTAATGTCTTCAAGGTTCATCCATTTTGTTCCATGTATCAGAATGTCATTTCTCTTTGCAGCTGAATAGTATTCCACTGGGTGTTGAGGCCACATTTTATTTATCTGTTCATCTCTTAATGGACATTTGAGTGGTTTCCACTCTTTGGCTCTTAGGAATAATGCTGCCATGAACATTCATGTACAAGTTTTGATGTGGACATGTGTTCAGTACTCTTGGGTATGTACTTAGGAGTGGAATTACTGGTCATACAATAACTCCATTTAACCTTTTGAGGAACTGCCAAACCTTGTTTATATATATGTATTTTTAAAATAATATTTTAATGCAATTTTATTGAGATATATTCACACACCATACAATCCATCCACAGTATACCATCGGTGGCTCCCAGTATCATGACATAATTGTGCATTCATCACCACAATCATTTTTAGAACTTTTCATTACTGCAAAAATAATAATAAAATAAAAATATAAAAGAAAACCCAAAACATCCCATACCCTTAATCCCCTCCCCCCATTGTTGATCCCTAGTGTCAGTGTGGTACATTTGTTACTGTTGATGAAAGAATATTAAGGTATTACTGTTTATTATAGTCCATAGTTTGCAATAGGCACATTTCCCCCCAAATACTCCTCTATTGTTAACACTTTGTAATAGCGTCGTATATTTGTTCTAGTTTATGAAAGTTTTTTTTATATTTGTACAGTTAATCACAGTCATTGTCCACCACAAGATTCACTGTGTTATACACCCCCATGTTGTCACCTCTAGCTGTCCTTCTGGTGATACACATGACTCTAAACTTCCCCTTTCCACCACATTCACACACTGTTCAGTACTGTTAATTATTCTCACAATAACCTGCTACCGGCACCTCTGTCTGCCAGACCTTGTTTTTTTTTTTTTTTTTTTTAAATTCAGTTTTATTGAAATACATTCACACACCATACAATCATCCATGATATACAATCCACTGTCCACAGTATGATAACATAGTTATGCGTTCATCACCACAATCTATCTCTGAACATTTTCCTTACATCAGAAAGAACCAGAACAAGAATAAAAAATAAAAGTGAAAAAAGAACACCCAAATCATCCCCCCATCCCACCCCGTTTGTCCTTTAGCTTTTGTCCCCATTCCTCCACTCATCCATACACTAGCTAAAGGGGGTGTGATCCACAAGGTCTTCACAATCACACTGTCACCCCTTGTAATCTACATTATTATATAATTGTCTTCAGGAGTCCAGACTGCTGGGTTGGAGTTTGGTAGTTTCAGGTATTTACTTCTAGCTATTCCAATACATTAAAGCCTAAGAGGTGTTATCTATATAGTGCATAAGAATGTCCACCAGAGTGACCTCTCGACTCCATTCGGAATCTCTCAGCCACTGAAACTATTTCGTCTCATTTTGCATCCCCCTTTTGGTCAAGAAGATACTCTCAGTCCCACGATGCTGGGTCCACATTCATCCCCGGGAGTCATACTCTGCGTTGCCAGGGAGATTTACACCCCTGGGAGTCGGGTCCCACGTAGGGGGGAGGGCAGCGAGTTCACCTGTCGAGATGGCTCAGTTAGAGAGAGAGAGGGCCACATCTGAGCAACAAAGAGGTACTCAGGGGGAGACTCTTAGGCACCATTACATACAACTTTAGACTCTCCTTTGTGGTAATGAGCTTCATAAGGGCAAGTCCCATGCTCGAGGGCTCAGCACATCAAACCGCCAGTCCCAATGTTTGTGACAACATCAACACCAGTCCAGGTGAGGATGTCCAACACATCCGCACCTTCCCCCAGATCCTCGGGGCTGGGGAGGGGGAGGCTGTAAATATATTTTTTATTATCTGCCCAAATTACTCTAGGATGTGTCACTATTTCACTCCAGCCTATACTAACCTACCGTATCTCACTTCCTATTCAAAGTTCCATGCAATTGTGGTGTTTGAACAAATCGACTGTAGAGTTGTACTGTTTAGAAAATTTAGATCCTGTACCAAATAGATATCTATTCCCTTGGTCTCATATGAAAGTTGAAGTTTTAAAACACAATCAGTTTCAACCTTTATCCTTTGGCCTGGCTTGCCCTGGTCTTAACCAGACCTGCTTCATTCATATCACTAATTGAAGTCTGGGCTCTTTTTCAGCTTTTTTTTTTTTTTTTTTTTTTTGACAGTGGTTGTATGCACTAATACTGACATTCATATCTGCCGAGCTCTAGCTCTGAGTTTCAGGTCAGACCTTGTTTTTTAATAGGAAAACTCAGTAGGGTAAAGATGTCAGTTCTGCCCCACTCTCAAACAGTATCCCATTGGGATTCTTTATTCTTGGTGTTCTGGTTCTGGCGTTCATTTGGAAGAAAACACAAGCTAGAAGAACCAGAAGCATGCACCCAGTGTGGGACCTGCTCTGCCAGGTGCCGCCACACTCCAGAGCTGTGGGGGCCAGGTTAGGGACAGGGAAGCTGGCTGGCAGAACTTTATTTAGAGTTCACAAAGAGTCCCAAGCATAAATGGACGCTTCATATAGGACAAAGTGGGCATTCAATTAAGGAGCAAAAGATGAATTTTTCAATGGTTTCGAGCTAGCTAGCTATGTCTATTTAAAAAAAAACTTGAATCTATCTTATTCCACAGACCAAAGCAAAGATAGAACGGAGATTTAAATGTGGAAAATAAAACCATACAAATACCAAGATGGAATATGGATGAATACTGTTACAGTCTTTGAGTGAGGAAGGTTATTCGCAGTAGGGCATAAAAGCTAGAAACCCTGAAGGCTTCTAGCTGATTGATATGTGTACATAAAAATGTAAAACTTCTGTAAGGCTAAAGAGAATCCATAGGTTAGAAACAAATGCCCAACCAGGAAAAATACAAGGTGTGTAACAACAGATTATTGTTTGTGAAACACAATAGTTCTTACAAATCAATAAGAAAAATAAATACCTTGATCGGAAAATAGGCTTAGGACATGAACAGGCAGTTCACAAAAGACAAAATAAGAACCACAAGGAGATATTTGCCTTTTTCGTAATCCACCAAATGCCAATAGAAAAATAAATACCTCGATAGGAAAATAGGCTTAGGACATGAGCCAGGCAGTTCACAAAAGAATAAACAAACAGGAACTGTGAAGAAATGTTTGCCTCTTTGGTATTCTAATAAATGCCAGTCGAAGCAACAGTGAGATATTATTTTCGTATTTGCAAAGATTAAAGAGATTGGCGCAACCCGTCATTGACGAGTTTCTGGAGAAGGGGCCTAGAAGGACGCTTGGCTGCGTATGCGTGCACCTTCCCTTTGACCCGAGTCCCAGAGCCGGGAAGTTATCCCTTGGAGACAGTTGGGCAAGGTGTGTTTAGGTAGAAGGACGTTCATCACAGCCTGGATTATGACTTTGAGTAACTAGAAAACAATCCTTAGGGGCCTAAATAAATAAATAAGTTGTGCTTCCTCTATGATGGATTCTCACACTTGCACTGGCATCCATCGTCTGGAGTGTTTGTGAAAACACAGATTGCCACCCCCCTGAGTGGGGCCTGAGAATCTGCATTTCCAGCAATGCCCAAGGGATGCTCATGTTGCTGGTCCAGGGACCCCACTTTGAGAACCATTGTTCTATTGAAAAATGAAGTAGAGCCACTGCTAGGAAAGAATTTTACTTCGGTGTTTACGTTTTTCCTGTATTTGCATTTTTTGGCCACATGTATTATCAGTTTTGTAACTAAAAAGTCATAGAGGCTTTTGCGTTTTGGAAGATAAATTTTTTAATGCACTGTATACATGGAGCAGAGGGAATAATTTGGTTGAGACCTGTGTTTCAAATAAAATGTCATATGTCAGTTATTTTATATTCTGCCATAGAAGTAGACCAATTAATATACCAAAATAATTTTAAAGATGCAATAAAGACCATTAAGATCTGAAATCATCCAGTGAGTTGGGGAGCATTTTCCTGCTTAGGAAGAGGGGGCAGGGGATGGCTGTGAAATACCAGCCATATGTGGGACATGTTTTTGAGAAAATGACATCCAAATGAGTCGATTACGGATTTAAGATCAGCTTGCCATCCGTTTTTACGACCCTAAAGGAGATTATTGGTGATTTACAAAATTGCTCTCTCTTCTTATCGATAGAGACAAAATTTGTCATTCTCCAAAAATGTACCATTCTGCTAAATCCATTGGGAGAAACTTGACAGCTTGACTCTTTGTTCCTTCTAGGTGGCTACTCGGAAAGCGTATGGTGTGGCTCTGGCTAAGCTGGGCCATGCGAACGAAAGAGTCATTGTCCTGGACAGTGACACCAAGAACTCCACCTTCTCTGAGCTCTTCAAGAAGGAACACCCCGAGCGCTTCGTCGAGTGTTTCATTGCTGAGCAAAACATGGTGAGTGTCCCGTGGAAGTCTCTCTCGGGTCGTCTCACTGGGCCGTGGCAGGTCTGCTGAGCAGTCCCATTTTTCTTCCCATTTCTGTGATGCAAAGGAATTGGAGAAAAAGTCTCCAGGGAAACAGGTGGAGCGTAGCTGGGATAGAGTCTGGGGACTGGATCCCAGGACCGCTAGGAGGGCACGAAGCAGCCCCAGGCCCTTGGCGGCCTTTTAGTAGCTGGGGGACTCTAGGTGGCGTCACCCTTTCTGCACGGCCCAGCCTACAGCTAGGCAGTCCTCCCACCACCCAGAAGCAGACCCATTGAGAGAGCCACAAGGGACTGTTTTCTCTCTCCACTCTGGCTGGAGCCGAGCAGAGGCCCCCATTAGAGGGGGAGTTCACAGCCAGCTGGTTGCAGTCCTGTACTCTGCTGGCCCACTCGTCTGTTTATGGGGCGGACCTGCCCCTGTAGGTGTTGGAATTTAAGCATCCCTATGTCTTTCTGGGGGTCTTGTGAAGCTATTTTCATTTTGAATGGAAAAGCTGCAACCCTTGATTTCTTGATTTGACCTGCCTGTCCAGAAGCTTGCTCCTCAACTCACTGATTCACTCAGTCAGCGATCAGATACTACGTGCCTACTGGTGTGCTTGAAACAAATGAGGCCCCTGTTCTCTAGAAGAAAACTAGTAAATAAGGGAATGAATAGCAGGTGGTATTTGAGGGCTATGCTGACAACAGGTGGAAGTGATGAGAGCAGGACCAGGGGTGCTCTTTGAGATCGGGCAGTCAGGGACAGCCTCTCAGAAGAGGTGACACATAAGCTGACACCTAAATGACAGGGCGTCTGCCATGCCCAGATCCGGGGGACAGCATTCCCAGCAGACAGCACAGCCAGCTCTGAGGCAGGCCCAAGCATGGACTGTTTCAGGAGCGGAAGGGAAGCCAGAATGACAGAAGCATCGTGAGCACAGCAGGAAAGGGAAGGAGATCAGGTCAGAGAGGTCACCGGGGGCCAAATCACCCGGGGTCTTACTAAGCAACCAGTGGAGGGCTTGAAGCAGGAAAGCAACATGGCGTGTTTCAGAAGACCCTGTGGTGTGGAGCGGAGCTTGTTGTGGGCAGCAGGGTGGCAGGGTGGAGAGACTGAGTGTGAGGCTCTTTAGGCCACAGAGGGTGATGGCCTGGAGCCGGGCAGTAGCTGTAGCTGCATTTGGGAGCTGTTCTGGCAGGAGTGTCAGCAGGACTTGTTCAAGGAGTAGATGTACGGGGGAGAATCAAGGAGGAAACTAGGTGTTGTTCAGGGAGGCAGACAAGGCTGGGAGAGGAGGGGGGATGGGGGGGCAATCAGGAATTCTTCTTGGGCCGGGGGTCTCGGGGGTACTTGTTAGGTAGGTGGGTGGGCAGGGGGGTTGTCTCTAAATGTATTTGCTCTCAGAACCTCTAAAAGCGTTTACCTAAATAACATACCCTTTTGCCCTAGTTTCAAGTTAGCATTGAAATCCTTTCATTACCAATTTAGAGTTGCAGAGGATGTAATTTCTAGCATAGTGAAAATTGAGGCCTTTTAAATTAATGGTCAAATCATCCAGTTAAATAGTACATGAAGCCAGTCTTCTTTAACAGTGAGAAAGTAAACCACTTTTTCTATTTGAATTCTCATTTCCATTCTGTTTCTCCATTTCCTCAATATATTTTTACTCATGAAAGCATTTTATTGATCATGCCATTGCTCCTCTCTGCAACAAAAGCATGCATGTAAATTTTTTGTTTTTGTTTTTGTTTTTTTATTTAGCATGCATGTAAATTGACCATCTTTTAAATCTCCTCTGTTCATAAGCCCCTGGGCGTTACAGCTTCTCCCTTCTGGATCAAGGTATTGTTACGAGTTTGGGTATCAATGGATAAATATTACTTATGGTTTGAAGGAGGCAAGATTTGGAATAAATTTGATTCCTTTTTCATTTTAATGATGGCAGTGCTTAGAAACCTACATTCATAGATGGGAATGGAAGGAGTTTTGTTGTAGGACTGTCGCTCAATTCTTTGAATTCCTTCCTAGTTAGAAGCCCAAATTCACATTGGGATCTTTCATGAAAAATTGTTTGCACAAATTATCTGTGAAGCATTCTCTTTCACTTTTAATGAAAGAAAAGACTTGGAAGCCCCCTGGCTGGCAGAGGGATTTGCTATCCAGAAGGGGACATAGAGGCCAGGGGAGTCTGTGAGCTTGTCGTGAGTCCCTGACACCGGCCCTGCCCACGTGCCCCTTGGAAAGTCTTTGTTTCCTTCAGAGTCCTGCACATCCTGGTTGAAGCCAGCTGGGGTCTGTGAGTTTGGAGTTCCAGGGGGAAGTTGGGAAGGGTGATAGAAAAGCAGGGGTCATTACATAATCCTGGGCACATGAAAGCTGCTGGACTGGCCATGATTTCCCAGGGAGAGTAGGCAGAGGAGAAAGGCTGTGGGGACTGAGCCAGAGCACAGCAGGGAAAGGAGCTCGGGCCAGCCAAGGGCATGGGAAGCCTGTGGAGGGGGAGGGTGACTCCGGTCGCTGGGTCATGGGGGCCTAGCACAAGAAACACCTTGAGAAAAGGGGATGACTGGCTATGCCAAATGCCAATATGATGCAAACGGAGGTCAGTCGACCTCTTGGATTTGGCAACCAAGAGGTCACTGGTGGGGATGGAAGTCAGATGAAGGAAGCTGGGAGAGAATGGAAGCCAAGAAAGTGGTGACGACTCTAGACAACTCTCTCAAGAAGTTTTCTACCAAGGGAATGATCTCAGGAGGGAGGAGGCCAAGGCCGTGGTGGGAGGGAGAGTTAAGATGGAAGGTACGAGAACATATTTGAATGGCAAGAGGAAGATCTAGGAGAAAGGAAGAAGTGGATTCAATATAGGAAAGGAGGGGATTGGTGCATGATCAAAGAAGCCCTTGAGAAAGCAAGGAAGGGGCAGGCTCCGGGATCACAAGCGGAAGAGTGGGCCTTCGTGGGTGGCAGGCCACTCCATGTCTTCTCACGGTGCAGGGAGGAGGGGTCCAGCAAGTGGGCAGATTGGAGAGGCTCCCCATCTGTTTCCTTCTCTCTTCCCGGGGAAGTACAAGGCCAGGGAGCTAGGGGAGGAAGGGGTGTGGCAGGATTGAGGAGAGAGGAGGACGACAGGGAAGCAGACGCGAGACACACACCAAGGGAGCAGAGCAGTGCTGAGTGCCTCTGAAACATCCCAGGTGCAAATTTGAACAAAGACCCACCAGCCAGCCCAGTTCTGAATTTATTTTCTGGCAGTGCTCAGCCCCTCCAGGGAGGGCAGAGAGGAGACAGCCAGGTGGGTATGTGCCAGGTTTGGGATTTTACCAGGTGAGTGCCTGGAGAGTGGGGTTTACAAAGCAGGGTTATTATGGGGGGCCCTGGAATCCAAAGTGGGTAAGGAAAACCATGCGGGGGAGACAGGGCAAGGCAGCTGTGGGGTTAAGAGGTTCTCAACCACTTTCCTTGTGTTGCAGGTGAGTGTGGCCCTGGGCTGCGCCTCCCATGGCCGCACCATTGCTTTTGTGAGTAGCTTTGCTGCCTTTCTGACCCGGGCGTTCGACCAGATCCGGATGTGCGCCGCCTCTGAAGCCAACATCAACTTTGTCGGCTCCCACTGTGGCGTGTCCGTCGGTATGAGCTCTGGCTTCCCTCAGCTTGGCAGCATTTTTCCTTTACAAAGAAAGCTTATTGAGATTTGGTTCTATAGAGTTGGCTTAGCCATGACTTCTTTAAAAACAAAACAAAACGAAAAAACCACCTCCCTATCATGTTTGACAAGTTCCCAACACTCCAGGTGACCTTGGCAGTGGCCCCCTTGGGGTTACAGCAGAGTTTCCATTCGTTCAGTCCCTGGGAAACCGTTGTCTTTCTGCAGTGCCCGTTGTGTGTCAAGCAGGTGGGCATTCACTGGGCTGTCAAGAGTCCCAGAATGGTTTGCTGCCCTCCCTGGGGTCACAGGCTGCCTGGGAGGGAGCACTTGCCCCTTCAACTCTGACTTAGCCAAAGGCCTCGGAGAAGCTGCGGGTGGCTTGGGGAGCGTGGAGGCTTTGGGGAGAGGGGCAGGAGGGGAGGCTGGGGGGCCAGGCACATCCCCGCCTAGACATTCAGTGCTCATCCTGAGGGCAGTGGTTTTGAAAGCCCCCCAGGGTGAATCAGGGTGGGTGTGAGACAGAGGCAGGCCAGCAAGGCAGCAGGAAAGAAGACGGGTGGCTTGGGGAGGTGGTGAGTGTCAAGGGCATGGAAAGAGGGGAGGGAAGGGCAGGCTAGGAGGATCGGATCTGCTGAGGGGTTGGACTTGAAGCAGGCTGGGAGGGCCCCTGCTCCCAAGTCCAGCAACTGGGTAGGCAGAGGCATCATTCACTGTGATGGGGCAAGCTGGAAGGGGGTGAGGTTGGGGCTGGGGGAGGGAACGAATTCCTCTGAGGACAGGTCCCTTCTCGCTGCGGGACCTTGGGCAGCCCGGTCACTTTTCTGAAACGGGAACAGGCCTTGAGGGGTTCAGAGCAGCGAGGACACTCCTGTTGGGATAAACTGCAGGCACAAAGAGATGTGATAAGGACTGGGGTGGGTGGGGGGGGCATGATGCAGGAGAATAATGCTGATGAAAGCACGGGTTTGGGAACATTAGCCGGGCAGGATGGGTTAGAAGAAAGCAACAGGAAACAGGGAGGACAGAGGATTAAAATAAGGTGTGAGTTACCAGTTGGATCAAAAATAATGAATCTGAGAGTGTCCAAAGAAAGTCCAAATTGCTGAAGGACTGGAGCATCTGGAATTGCGTGAAAAGCAAAGGACAGCTCTCCAGCTGCTCCTGGCCTGGGAAACACCAGGGAGCTGTGTTTGTGAGTGGCAGAGATGAGGCCATCCGAAAGCTGGGTGGCCTGGCAGGCCTGTTCTGAGGGTAGAGAGAGGCGTTGGCAGTGAGCATGCAGGGGAAGAGGCGAGAGCTGGAAGTGGACTTTTGGGAGTCATCCACTTCAAATTGGCCTGAAGGATTCGACGAGACGAACAGCCTCTTGAGGAAGTGAGGCCTGGACCAGATGTCTGGAGCCGGGGGTCCTGGCATGGCCAGAGAGAGAGCAGAGGAAGGGCAAGACCAGAACTTGGGGGCACAGCCAGGAAGAGGGTCTGGGAGAGGGGCCAAGAGTCCTGGCCTACTGCTGGATCTGGGGTAAATGAGGCCCACTATGGGGAGCAGTAGCTTGGGGTCCACCCCAGGGAGGAGCCAGGGTTCTGAGGGTAGAAGGTGGGGCCAGGCGCAAGGGCACCTCAGAGGTATGTTGTGCTCAGCTACGTTGAAGGTCTTGAGAAATGACTAAAACCACATAACCTGGGGGGGAAAGAAGGTCTCTTGATGGAGAAAAACAGAGAAGGAAGGAGAAAGCCTAAGGGGCCCCTCCAGATGGAGAAAAGGGCAGGCTCGGAGAGCTGGTGGTACTGACTTGGGTCACAGCACTGAGGGAGAGAACACTGCAAGTAACCGAGAGACAGTGGTGGCCAGGGCCAGGAAAAGACCGGAAAGGTCAGTTGCAAGCCCAAAGCAAGTCATTTCCGTGGCAGAAGGCCAACAATAGGGGATTTTAAAAAGGATGACTAGAGTTGGACAGAGATGGAATCTGGGGTATTACAGGGGGACGGCAAATGAAACAGACCCTAGAGAGCTCGTTACCCCTGACGATTTTATTAGAATGATGTTGCCATCATCATCGCAGCTGGTTTTACTTCTCTGCGACAGTTTTGGGCCCCTTGTGGCAAAAGGAGTGGCATTTATAGATAGGGTGGGCAGAGGGCAAGCTCACCTTGCATTTGGTTCTCGCAGGCGAGGACGGCCCCTCCCAGATGGCCCTGGAGGATCTAGCCATGTTCCGAACCATCCCCAATTGCACTGTTTTCTATCCGAGTGATGCTGTCTCGACGGAGCATGCAGTTTATCTGGCCGCCAATACCAAGGTACGTTTAAGGGAATGTTGGTTCAAGACAGAAAACACTTCTGGGCTTGGTAACTCGTTTTGTACTTATTATTGGATGCTTTCCCATTACTTTCTCTCAGCACAAAAGTAGTGGATTTCATGGGAGAAAATTTGGCCATAAGATTCCTTTTAAAAATATGATCATGACAGGAAATGTTGGTGTGGATGGAATACATGAATACATTCTCCTTGTAAAAGCTTCAAACGCTAGAGAAGGAGCCTGAGCAAAGCCTCAGGGTCTGTGTCACTCATGACTCAGTGCCAGAACAGAGAGCACGTAGGTTTTTTAAACAGGAGGCGGATTTCATGGAGGGTGATTATGAAGTCACGGGGAGGGCTGCAGGAGTGGGCTTCAGGCTGGGTCCAGAAATGACCCCCAGAACTATGAAGGGTAGACTCGCCAGCTGAGCGTCTCCCTGTGAGGTCTTGGGGAGCCTGCTGTAGTTAAGACTCGCCCCTGTGGCTGCCACCCGGGAGAAGGAAGCCCCTGCCGCTGTCTCTTGGCATCCAGACAGCTGGCGAGTAGGCAGCGGGACGTGACCGCAGACAAACCCCGTGCTCCCCGGCCCTGCCTTACCCTCAGAAACCACGCGGAAGGGCTAGAGGCTGACTTCCGCTTCACTTCCTCCTTCTGAAACCTCACGCAAGTGCATCAGGAGAATAGAATCCCTTGCCCGTCCAGAGCCTACCACAAAGGAGCTGGGGGACATGGTCTTTCCCTTCCAGCTTCTCCAACTAGAAGGCAACTGGGGTGCAGGAAGAGCTAGCCAGTCCCTCATGATCACCAGGCTCCCCTCACCACCACAGGCAACCACTGTACATTTGGGGTGTATCATGCCAGTTCCCTTTCTGAGCCTTTACAATGCGTGCACATGTGTGCTCCTTCGATTCTTTTATATAGATAGATTCACACTGTACATGTAGTCCTGTGCTTGCCTTCTTACTCCCTACATTGTAGCGCTGTTTTCATACCTGTGCAAATATAGAGCAACCTCATTCAGTTTTACAGACCTCACGGTATTTCATTGTACGGATGTACGAGCACCAATTTAACCACTTTGCTACTGATGGACACTTAGGGTGAACATTCTGCTGATGGCAGCAGTGCAAGGAATGTCTTTGCACACACTTGTGTCCATGCCCTGATTCCTAGAGGTGGGGTTTCTGGACTGAAGGTATAGGTGCTTTAAATGCCAGTAGATGCTCGTAGTTGCTTCCCCAAAGGCTTTACCAGTCTCTACTCCCAACAACAGCCTAGAAGAGTTTGTTATTGGATCTTTAAAGCAAACTGAAGAGCCATGTTTTGAGAAGCTATATAAAATAATTTACAGTTGGCAGGAATATGGCTTTCTGGAAGGAATCTAAAGGGCTGACCAGCTCCTTTGGTTCCTTTGTTTGGAATTTATGGGGAATGTGGCTTAGGTCTGCCGAACTAGTCATCGTTCAGTGACGGGGCACTTTGACCACGTGCATATGCAGGTGTGCGCCAGAGACATTCCTATTTCCCAAACTGGAAGCAATCCAAATGTCCTTCAGCAGGCGAAGGGTTAAATGTGGTATGGTGCAATCCTACTGTGGAAGGCCACTCGGCCATAAAAGAGACAAACTGCTGATCTGCCAGGAGTGGAGTAGAGCACAACAACCTGGCTGGATCTCCAGGGCTGCTGCTGAGGGAAAGGAGCCAGACACAAAACAAGCTATCTGCTCTGATTCCATCTCTGTCCCTATAAAACTCAGGGTGCTGGCTAACTCGGGGAGGGGGGAAGGGGTTGAGATTGGTGAGAGACACCTGGGGGACTTCTAGGGTGTCAGTGGAGTTCTGTTTCTGGACCTGGAGGTGATTTCGTGGGTGAGCATCCACTGGACAGTTATTTGTTAAAATGTGCATATCATTTACACGCACTCTTCTATATATTGGACTTTATAATTGTAAAGGGATGTTATAAAACATGCAGGAAGATAAACAGCTACATTGTGGGCATCACAGATATGTACCTACAGGAAAATTCTAGAACACTGACTCTAATGAGTTTGGGAATAGGCTTATAGAGTTGGGGATAATATTTCCAGTGACATCCTCCATAGATTCAAAAGAGCCATCTTTTCGGCAGCTTAGAAGTAAAGGTGAGTCAAAAACTAGTTCACAGAAGGACAGAAGATACTGATGTCAATTCTATGATTCGTGCATTCTGCCCCATCCTGATCAAATCCCTAGTGGGATTTGTGGTAAAAATTGACAAGCTGATTCTAAAATGTATGTTGAAATGCAGCCCGAAAACAGTCCTAAAGAACAACTGAGCTGGAGGACTCACTCATGCTTCTGGTGTCAGGAAATAGTACAAAGCTACAGTGACTCAGACACTGGTGCTGCCCTAAAGGTAGACAAATAAATCAGTGGAACAGAAGAGAGACCAGATCCTCTCCTTGGAGAAACGGGGAGTCATTTTATATTCGGGATTATAGGCTTTACAGTAAACATAAGTCAGTGCTTCTGCCCTGAGTTTATACCTTGGGGAGGGTGAATTAGGGAAATCTTTCCTTGGTTGATAAACACAACGGCACTAAAGGCTGTCGGCGAGGGGCTTCGCCGGGGTCCTGCTCAGTCGGGTGCCTGGCTTGGAGAAGCTCTTGGCTCAGTGAGGGCCTGATTGTGTCTGCCACCGGTTGTAGAAGCTCATCCCTCCGTCCCACATGGCTTCATTTTTAGTAAAAAGAACTGGTCAGCGCCCCCCCCCCCCATTTGGTTAAGGTTTAGTAGTTGAAAATTAATAGTTTGATTTTCTTAACCGTAACTCTGGTTTCCGTGTGTGCCCCAGGGAATGTGCTTCATTCGGACCAGCCGCCCAGAAACTCCAGTGATTTATACCCAGTATGAGAGCTTTGAGATTGGACAGGCCAAGGTAAGAGCTCACGTTCTCCAAGATTTCCTCTTGTTTCATGGGAAGAGAACTCTGTTCTAAACCTCCTCACACTCGGCCTCACCTTTGCGTTGCCCTAGTTTCAAAAAAGAGTTAGTGGTGGCCTTTGCCTCTTTTTCCTTAGAAGGAACATTCTGCCTTGTTCAGCTTGAACTGAACTTTTTCCCTTTTCCAAATAGAGTCACTCTTTGTTGAACTTCTAAAGATTAAGTAATATCAACTTGAGGGCCCTCAAGTTACTTGACTATAAACTATCACAGCCTCAAGCTACACAAAACAATAGAAACCATTTCAAATGGATAACGGAGCCGTTAGGTGACAGATTTTACCAATGTCAGGCCAGGAGGAAAAGGGCACGCTGGAAATTCTGTGGCCAAGTGGGGGGGTTGCACTTGGGATGTGGGGTGCTGGCTGAGCCGGGCACTGTGCCTGTGCTGGTTTGAGTGTATTGTGTCCCCCAAATGCCATTATCTTTGTGGTCTTGTGTGGGGCAGACATTTTTGGTGCTGGTTAGATTTGCTTGGAATGTGCCCCACTCAGCTGTGGGTAATGATCATTTCGATGAGATGTTCCCATGGAGGCGTGGCCCCACCCATTCGGGGTGGGCCTTGATCAGTGGAGCTATATAAATGAGCTGACTCAGAGAGAGGAAACTAAGAGAGTGCAGCTGGGAGTGATGTTTTGAAGAGGAGCAAGCTTGCTAGAGAGGAACGTCCTGGGAGAAAGCTGTTTTGAGGCCGGAGCTTTGGAGCAGACGCCAGCTGCCTTCCTAGCTAGCAGAGGTTTTCTGGACGTCATTGGCCATCCTCCGGTGAAGGTGCCCGATTGCTGATGTGTTGTCTTGGATGCTTTGTGGCCTTAAGACTGTAACTGTGTAGTGAAATAAACCCCCGTTTTATAAAAGCCTATCCATCTCTGGTGTTTTGCATTCTCCAGCATTAGCAAACTAGAACAGATTTTGGTACCAGAGAAGTGGGGTGCTTTTGCTGCTGAGTTTGCAAATACCAAACATGTTGGAATGGCTTTTTAAATGGATAAGGGGGAGTTTCTGGAAGAGTTGTGAGGAGCTTGATAGAAAAGGCCAAAACTGCTTTAAAGAGACTGTTTGTGGAAATATGGACTCTAAAGATACTTCTGATGAGGACTTGAGCAGAAATGATGAATGTGTTGTTGCAAACTGGAAGAAAGGTGATCCTTGTTTTAAAGTGGCACAGAATTTGGCAAAATTGAGTCCTGGTGTCAGATGGAAGGAAGAATCTGGAAGCAACAACCTGGAATACTTAGCTGAGGAGATCTCCAGACTATGTGTGGAGGACGTATCCTGGCTTCTCCTTGCAGCTTATAATAAAATGCGAGCAGAGAGAGATAAACTTAGAACTGAACTCTTGGGTTCAAAGAAACCAGAAGTTGATGGCTTGGAAAATTACAGGCTTCCAGGGGGTGGAATCCCAGAAGCTACAGCCCAACATGAGGATGTAACCAAACGTGGAAGCCAGCCACCATTTCAGTACAAGCCAAGATTGGAAAAGGAGTTAAGCAGAAAGGATTTGTGGAAAGTCCTATTGTCTGATGGCTTTGACCCCTGCATGCTTCATGCAAAGCCAACAGAATTTTTGCGAGATCTTTATAGACAGAGCCATTGCCAGTCTGGACTGGAGGAGACAGACAAGGAAAAAATTAAAGGAAAAATCTCTTCAAAGACAGAGCCATGGAGGTTGAGGTCTGGAGTCAGGAGGTCTCGGGCTGGGAGAGTGGAGCAGCCCACATGCATGGAAAGGGTGAGTTTGCCCTGGAGGTCGAGGGCGGGCTTTCCGCCTCGATGCTCTGGAAGAGTTTTGCCACCTCAGGTCCCAAAGAGGGTGGAGCACATTTCCAGGGAATTGAGGAGAGCCTGGCTGCCACCACACTGTTCTGAAGGGGTTGAGCGTGTGCCCCGGAGATGGAAGGGAATCCGGGAGCTGCCCCGAGGTTTGAGGAGGGTGGAGCCGAGAAGGTGGTCTCCCCAATGTGTGGAAGTGTTGGAGCACTCACCCAAGCATTTGGAGAAGAATCAGCTGCCAAAAAGGCCCTTGGGAAGGGTTAAGCTCCCGCTCTCTCAAGCCCCAAGGATGCAACGTCGTTCTGTTAATGACTCTCAGACTTTGAAATCTAATGGAGTTTGTCCTGCAGATTTTAGGAACTGTTTTGGTCCTGTTAACCCTGTTTTCCTTACTGTTTCTCCTTATGGCAATGGAAATGTTTATCCTATGAATGTCTCTCCTTTGTATATTGGGAGCACATAATTTGTTCTAAGTTCACAGATCCACAGCTAAAGAAAAATTATGCCTTAGGAATGGCCATGCCTAAATTGATTTTGATGGGGTTTTGTATTTAACTTTTGTTACTGAATTTATTTAAGTTTTTGTGATATTGTGATGAAATGAATGTATTTTGTATTTGGAAAGATGATGTCATTTTGGGGTCCAGGGGGTGGAATGTGTCAGTTTGAGTGTATTGTGTCCCCCAAATGCCATTATCTTTGTGGTCTTGTGTGGGGCAGACATTTTTGGTGCTGGTTAGATTTGCTTGGAATGTGCCCCACTCAGCTGTGGGTAATGATCATTTCGATGAGATGTTCCCATGGAGGCGTGGCCCCACCCATTCGGGGTGGGCCTTGATCAGTGGAGCTATATAAATGAGCTGACTCAGAGAGAGGAAACTAAGAGAGTGCAGCTGGGAGTGATGTTTTGAAGAGGAGCAAGCTTGCTAGAGAGGAACGTCCTGGGAGAAAGCTGTTTTGAGGCCGGAGCTTTGGAGCAGACGCCAGCTGCCTTCCTAGCTAGCAGAGGTTTTCTGGACGTCATTGGCCATCCTCCGGTGAAGGTGCCCGATTGCTGATGTGTTGTCTTGGATGCTTTGTGGCCTTAAGACTGTAACTGCGTAGTGAAATAAACCCCCGTTTTATAAAAGCCTATCCATCTCTGGTGTTTTGCATTCTCCAGCATTAGCAAACTAAAACAGTGCCCTTGCCAAGAAGCTGCACGTCACTCACATTACCTCAGCATCCTCACAGATGCCCAGGGCTGTCCGCACCCCTGGTGTGCAGATGGGGGCGGAGGGGTTAAGTACCTCCCTTGCTCAATGGTCCACAGTTAGCACCAAGACCCGATTTGGGCCCAAGAACGCACCTCCGACCGCTGAGTTGGCCACCCCTCGCGCCATGCCTGCCCAAGGCGGCCAGGTGGAAGCCAGGGAAGTTGACAAAGCCAACAGGTGACTCCAATTCAGCACCTGGAGATAACCTTACTGATGTTTCTGGCATGTGTCCCTCCTGCCTTTTTGCCTCAGCATCTATTTATATTTCATATAGTTGAGACCACACTGCAGAGAAAAGTTTCCCTATCTGGCTCTTATCCTGTAGGCGCCTTATCATGTCATCAGGGTCCTTCCTAAATGGGTACGCTACCTGTGGCCACTCTGGACAGAGCCACCAGTGACATTTGACTGGACTGAGTGGGCTAGGCAGGCACGCGCTTGTGATCAGGGGCTCCAGAACTCCGAGTGATGATGTGGGCTCCAAATGGCCATCATAAAGCCAGTCTGCTCCTGGCCACCCGGCAGCTGGGAAACACTGCTGGTTTGAGTAGCAAGTGTCAGCTGCAGGTTCTCCTGTCCCCTGGGCTCCGACACTGAAATTCAAGGCCATGGGTTCCAGCTGTGGGGAGGGGGAGGTGGGTGTCTGGATGACAGTCACCTGGTTTGCAGAGGTTCCTCATAGCTCCCCCCACCCACCCACCCCATGTGTGTGTGTATCTCTGTCTCTCTCTCTTATATTTTATGGAAAATAAATATTTGCCCAGACCAAAAGAAGCAAATTTCCTGATGGTAAAGGACATGAGTTAAAATGCATGTGATGATATGCATGGCATGGGTAACTAAAGAGCCAGGTCTTGCAGAAGGGCTAGGGTTAGAGATAGGGATGAGATAGAGATAGAGATAGAGATTGAAGGCTAGGTCAACCTCAGAGGGTGGAGTGGCTTAGAAACCCGGAACACCTGTACTATCAGCAGCGGTTCATTGTTTCTGGTGGTGTTTTTGTTTGTTTGTTTTTGTTTGTTTTTTAAGCACTGGTTCTTGAACTACAGGAAGCCTATAGAGAGGGCTATAATTCTGGATGCCTTCAGAGGGTGACTTTGGAGGAAACAAGATTGTGAAAAAAGACAGGGAGCTCTGCCTTTGCGCTCAGAGTAGTAGGTTGCCGACATCAGACAGACTGGTTGCTGGTGGCAGCCCTGCCCGGCATTCGTGGGAGCTTGCTCTGAGATTCGGTTTCCCCCTCGGCAACATGGACCCACAGGACACATGCCCCACAGGGAGGTCAGAGCATGTGGCAGATGCTCAGAGAGGCTGGCACACACGTGAGACCAGTCATCAGCACCCACCCCTCAGTGGGTACAAGCTGGTGTGCGTGGCCATGCCCCAGCATGCGGGTGGACGGTTCAACCCATTTCCAGCCCTCTGCCCTCTAGATCCCAGTTTTAATCTCAAGTTCTTGGTTAGAGGGTCCTTCAGTGTGTGTATTATGTAAGAACTCCATCATTTGGTGCTGTGAATGAAGAGCAGAAGGAGACGAATTGGTAAAACAGATATGAAATGGGGCCTGTCACAAAGCACGTGTCCTTGTTTTAAAATGCATCTGGTTCAGCTTCTTTGCCTAGTGAGTGACTAAGGAGTGAAAGGATTAGCGCTGGGGAAATGGAGCAGGATTTCCTCCACGTTGACCTGCCCTTTGTACAAAGTAACTGTAGCATTTTGTTCTTTTGGGTGCTGTCGCAGGTTGTCCGCCACAGCGTCAATGACAAAATCACAGTCATCGGAGCTGGAGTGACTCTGCATGAAGCCTTAGCAGCTGCTGACGATCTCGCTAAACAAGGTCAGTCGATTATTTCCGAACAATGGGCGTCCCCGCTGGGGCAAGGTGGGGCTTAGACTGCCTCAGGGACCCTGATGGATCCTTGGATTTTGATCCCCACAAATTCTTTATTCTATGTCCACTTTCCATGATTGGTTCTCATTGTTCTTGTCGTTCTCCAGATATTCCTGTCCGTGTCATCGACCTGTTTACCATCAAACCCCTGGATGCTGCCACCATCATCTCCAATGCGAAAGCCACTGGCGGCCGCCTTCTTGTTGTGGAAGATCACCACCAAGAAGGTGCAGGGGGCCTGGGATTCTCGGGCAAGGGGCTTTGGCCTTGAAGGGTTCTGGTGGCCTGGAGATGGATCCGTGCTCTGCTGGCATCCCCTCCAGCCACCACCTTCATTACGACTCTCTGCAAATGCACTGATTCAGGGCTCGCCTGCACTTGCACTCCCCCCCACCCCTGCCATCTAGACAGGGTCCCTAAGGAGGGGGGACCTTGCCCACATTGATTTTTGTGTCCCCAGCACAGGGCACAGTGCCCGGTCCCCAGGGGTGCTTCAGTGGCAGCACAGAGGAGTGTCTGATCTGGCATTGTGGGTGGGGAGGGGTCAGAAAAAGCTTCACAGATGCTTTTGAGGTTTGAATGATGACTAGTTTGCCACGGAGAAAACAAGAGCAGGACTAGGGCCTGGCAAGCAGAGGGCACAGCAAATGCTGAAGAGAGAATGTCTCCCAGGGAGACGGGCCTGAGTGATGATTGGGCTGCGGATGGTGAGGTGGGGCAGACGTGAGACGAGGTGCTTCATACGTTGGCATGTCAGGGGTCCCCAGGACCACACCCATGATTGACGATTTGCTAGGACTCGACGATTTGGCATATAGTTACCCTCACAGCCGAGGTTGGTTACAGCGGAAGGCTACTTGACAGGGGCGGCTCAGGGAAAGAGGCACGGCGGGGTCTGGAGAGATCCACGCGCAGGCTTCCCATGTCCCCTCCCTCCCGCGAGGGGCACACTGGGCGAGCTCCTTCCTCCAGCAACAAAAATTGCCGTCCTGTGTGGGCGTTTCTGCCCAGGGGAGCCCGTTAGGGGCTCAGCACCCCAGGTTTTTATTGGGGTCTGGTCACAGGGCACCCTCTGCTGAGTGAGGACCCACATCCCAGGAAGGAAAGCACATGTTCCCGTAAACCACGTTGTCTGCACAAACAGCTTGGGCACACTTGGGAGCCTCCTTGTCGGCAGGGAAAGTTCTACCTCAGGGAACTTACCAGCCAAGCTGTGAGCGGCCCCTTCCGAAGGTGGTAGCCTCAGGCCGGCTGCTGTGACTTTTCTGTACCATTCATTTGTTCTGAGTATTTTGGGGTCCCTGGCAGCTATGAGAATCTGCACTCCATGGATCCCCACATCCCTGGAACCCTGCTCAAGAGCAGGCCCGCTCTGGGCACAGACGGAAGTGATTTGGAGACATGCAGACTAGGAGGGCCCTTTGGGCCAGTCAGAGAGTGCCTGTTTACATGAGTAAATGACTAGCCAAAAATATTTTTCCCTGAGAACCGGTCAACTCAGAGGTTTCCATTTATCATGGGGCTTTGAGGCTGACTGGCCCCTTCCAGAAAAGATCCAAACGTCCCTTGCTTCCCCAGGTGGCATCGGGGAAGCCGTCTGTGCAGCAGTCTCCATGGAGCCTGACATCCTCGTGCAGCAGCTGGCAGTGTCAGGGGTGCCGCGAAGTGGGAGACCCAGCGAACTGCTGGAGATGTTTGGAATCAGCGCCAGACACATCGTGGCAACTGTGAAGTGTCTTTTAGTGGATGAAACCTGCCGGTTCCTTTAAAAGTCACTCTGTTGGCTCGGGCCTTCCAACACCAGCATCTTTCTTCACATGTTCATGCTAGTTGTTACAAATCCCTGCCTGTGTACCTGTTTCTCTTTAAAAGCCAAACCAGTAAACACTTTTCTATCATTCCTAGTTCAAGTTAACTACCTCTGTTAAACCCTGACTACATATACAAAGGTCACTCTCATTTTTGAGTCATTAAAGCGTGTTACAAAACTTTAGGTAGCAGAAGAACAAACAAAACCATGACCAAATATTAAGTTTTCTGATAAGACCACAGATACCCAGCTGCCCCGTGGTTGGGAACCGAGTTGCTTAAATGTGTGTAATTTCCTTTGTAAGTAAAGAAAATGTGGATTAACTTGTGCCTGTCCGTAGCCCAGTGGGGAAGTCTCCACCCGTGTCAGACATACCACCGTCCCTAGCCCTGCCTCGCACGCAGTGCTGCCTACCTGCAGCCTCCTGAGGCACATGTGAGCACCGTTGCCTGGGAATCTCCTCCAACATTTGCCCTCATCTCCCCTCTCCAGTTCAGAGGCTGGAGAGCAGCAGCAGGAGCTCTTAGGGTGTGTCGTGCTGCAGGCGCTGCCTGCTCTGGAAAGAGAATTCAGAAGCATGTCATTTTCTCAGTGACCAAAGCAGACCACTCACCTTATTCACTTACTACAGTTACCAGTCAAAGTAAATGTTAAAGCATTTCAAAAGCAGCTGCTTCTCTGTGCCTTGCGTCTGTGTGGTTTGGTTTCTCCCTGAGCCCCTGAATCGGGAAGCTGCTTCTGTCTAAACCCGCAGCAGAGAGCCCCCGCCCCTGCCCCTGCCAAAGGAAGCCTGGGGCAAGGGAGTGGGTGGCAGGGCCACGGCTTGTGCACACTCCTTCCATTCCACTGTGGGGCACCGATTATGTGCCTGCAGTACAAGAGTACCAGTCAGAGCTGTTAAAGACAGGCCTGAGGGTGAGAGCCAGGCTGGAAATGACGCTGAGCACACGTGTCTGCATGTCACGGGATGAGTTCCTGATTGTTACTCTGCTCATTAAGCAGCTGCCTTCGAGCTGGTTTCCTCTTTTTGTAAGGGGAGGGGGATCGTTGCCCTGCTCGTTTCACAAAACTTAAAAATTATTTGGTAAAGATAATGACAGTTGTCATAGGGTCGTTGTAGAAAACAGAAAATGCAAATAAAAAATGTTAACCTCTCTGGTCTCACCATCTTGGGGCAATACTTTTTTCTGGTGCAGATTCTGATTTTTATAATGTCTATTGATAGGTGATTTACATATACAATACAATTGGCCCATTTAAAGTGTACAATTGCACGGGGTTTTGCATATCCACAAGGATGTGTAACCATCATCAAGGTCTAATTCCAGAACGTTTTCATCACCCTGAAAAGAAACCCCATACCCCTTAGCACTCATGCCCCATCGCCCCTGCCGGCCCCAGGCAAGCACTTTCTCTCCCTCTAGATTTCCCTACTGTGGCCATTTCCCAGAAATGGGCTCATACAGTATATGTCCTTTGCATCCGGATCCCTTCCCTTAGCATCTGCTTCCAGACTCCAAACCTGATCCCTGTTGTAGTGTGTCTGTACTTTATTATACAGCTGAACACTGCTCTGTGGTGTGGATACACCCCGTTTTGCATATCCATTCATTGGTTGATGGATATGCGGGTGGGTTCCTCTTAGGGGCTACCGCAAATAGTGCCCCTGTGGACATCCGTGTACCCGTGTTTGTGTGGAGGTGTTTGCAGTTCTCCAGGGGATCTACCTAGGCCTGGGATCCCTGGGTCTTGAACACCGTTTTGTGAGGGGTAAATAAGATAATGTGCCAGGAAATACGTGTGGCGTATATTAGAACCACTCTTTCTTGCATTCAGCTGTCAAACGCCGGGTTTGCTGATCCTCGGCGGAGCAACCAAAGCTGGTCCAGGATTAAACCCGAATTCCGAGAGGCAGTCAGGACTCCACGAGCCTGCTTTCAGGGAGCCCGGCTTAATTACGACACGACCTGGGTACTGGGAAACCCTCACGTCCAGGAGGGGGAAACACGCTGACCCCCAGGGTACCGTGAGGGCGGTGGGGGCGGGGGACACACCGGAGAAGCGGCAAGGGATCCCGGCAGCGGAGCACAGGCCAAAGGGGCTGAGAGCCACAAGGCCTGAGGGGAGACAGGACCCCCCAGGATCCCCCGCCGGCCGACCCCCTCTGCGCCCACCCCAGCTGGGCGCCTCTGCCTGCCTCTCCCCGCCCCGGCCGGGCCCCATGGGGTCCCCCCGCTGGTGCTTCACCCCTACCCACCATGGGCCACTGCCCTGAGCCGCCCCGCGCGCCTGTCCCCGCCGGCTGGCCCTTTCCCCCGGGCCCCGGCCAATCCGCGCACCTCCCACCTCACGTCACTGGTTTTTGTCCCGTCACGCCGCCCACGTCCACGGCGCCCTCGCCGGCCAGCTCTGGTGTCGGACACCCAGCGGGGAAGGGCGGGGGTGTGGCCGCAGGGAGGGGAAGGGAGGCCCCACCCCCACCCCGCAAGCACGTGCGGGCCCCGGGGCGCCTCGACAGGCACCCTCCACCGCCCCGACAGGCCGCGGCGGGGTGGGGGGCCGGGACCCCATCACGTCCCAAGTGGGATTCCAGATGTCAGTGAGAAAGAGAAGCCAGCGGAGTCACAGTCACAAAGCAGTTCAGGGACTAAGTGCCTGGGGGGCACAGGGGGAAAGTCCCCCCATCCCTAGCCTGGCAGAAGGGAGCCGAGGACACTTGAGCATGTGGCAGAGCAAACGAGGGATAAGTGTGCACAGGGTGTACAGGGAAGTCGACTGGGAAAGAAGGCAGGGGTCTGGCCAACAGCGGCTTGGAGCCCAGCAGGAGACAGTCTGTCCCGCCATGGGGAGCTGAGGCTTTCAATGAACCCCACTGGGTGTTCTTTTGGGTGCCTTCACCACTCAGAAAGGAATGGTTTTCAAGGAATTAAAAACCAGTTGACACTTAGGAGGATGGTATGTTATGTAAATATATCTCAATCAAATTGCATTAAAAAAAAAAAACCAGTTGACTGTGCATCCCTTGAGAGGGCCTCCCCCCCACCAAAGACTAAAAGAACTGCCCCCCATAAAACCCCCACGCAAACATGTTTCTGTGAGTTATCATATTGTTAGTAATCACATTTGCATTGCTCTTCTGAAAATATTAAAGATACAGGGTAAAATAACTCTGGGTTGGTGAACTCAAGAGCCAGTATTCTCAATGTAAAAGAAAAAGTGCAAATATAAGCTCAAATAACTAAGAGCACTGCAATCCTAACTTTCATTTGGGGATATCAGTGTGAACCCATGGGGACTTTTCCTCCAGAAAATTCTGTTGAGGGAGATGGTGCAGACGTGATTTAAGTAAGGTGGAAATGCTGGTGGAAGGACGGCGTTGTGCTTCACACAGAGGCAGGGGGCGACAAAACACACCCTCAGCAAGATCTTTGGCACATAGCCCCCTAGGGTGGTTTGAAGCTGGATGTACCCCAGAAAAAAACAGGTTCTTAAATCTAATTCATTACTGTGGGTGTGACCCATTGTAAGTAGGACCTTTTGATGAGGTGACTTCAGTTATGGTGTAACCCACCTCATTCAGGATGGGTCTTAATCCTATTACTGGAGTCCTTTATAAAAGAATGAAATTCAGACCAAGAGAAAAAGCCACGGAAGCAAGAAGCTGAAACCAACAAAACCCGGAAGAGAAGGGAGAGACCACCAGATGCCTTGCCATGTAACAGAGGAGCCCAGGATCACCAGCAGCCTGTCTTCGGGAAGAAAGCATCACTGTCCAAACAGATCTCACAAAAATCTTGTTGGCTTGGCATGAAGTACACAGGGGTCAAAACTGTCAGACAACAGGAGTTTCCACAAATCCTTTTGGGTAACTCCATCTCCAATCTTGGCTTGTACCGAAATGGCGGTCGAGTTCCACGTTTGGTTAAATCCTCACATGGGGCTATAGCTTCTGGGGTTCTACCCCCTGGAAGCCCAGAATTTTCCAGACCATCAGTTTCTGATTTCTTTGAACCCAAGACTTCAGTTCCAAGTTTCTCTCTCTCTGCTCACATTCTACTATAAGCTCCAAGGAGAAGCCATGCTATATCCACAACTTTTAGTTTCGAAATCTCATCAGCCAAGTATCCCAGCTCGTCGCTCTCAAATTCTTCCTTCCATCCGACACCAGGACTCAATTTTGCCAAATTCTCTGCCACTTTAAAACAAGGATCACCTTTCTTCCAGTTTGCAACAACACATTCATCATTTCTGCTCAAGCCCTCATCAAAAGTATCTTTAGAGTCCATATTTCCACAAATAGTCTCTTCAAGGCAGTTTAGGCCTTTTATATCAAGTTCCTCACAATTCTTCCAGAATCTTCCCCTTATCCATTTAAAAAGCTGTTCCAACATATTTGGTATTTGCAAACTCAGCAGCACCCCACTTCTCTGGTACCAAAAACTGTTCTGGTCTGCTAATGCTGCTGTTATGCAAAATACTAGAAATGGATTGGCTTTTATAAAGGGGGTTTATTTGGTTACACAGTTACAGTCTTAAGGCCATAAAGTGTCCAAGGTAAGGGGGTACCTTCACTGGAGGATGGCCACTGGTGTCCGGAAAACCTGTTAGCTTGGAAGGCTCATGGCTGGCATCTGCTTGCTCCCAGATTATGTTTCAAAATGGTGTTCTCCAAAATGTTGCTTTTGGGGCATTTTGTCCTCTCTTATCTGCAGCTCCTCCAAAATGTCACTCTCAGTTGCACTTGGAGCGTTTGTCCTCTCTTAGCTTCTCTGGAGCAAAAGTCTGCTTTCAAAGCCCATCTCCAAAATATCTCTGTAAGCTGCAGCTCCTCTCTCTGCATCTGTGCATTCTTCAAAGTGTCCCTCTTGGCTGTTGCCAGCTTGCTCCTTCTGTCTGAGCTTATATCATGCTCTAGTAAACTAATCAAGGCCCACACTGAATGGGCAGGGCCACAACTCCATGGAAATTATCTAATCAGAGTTATCACCTACAATTAGGTGGGTCGCATCTCCATGGAAACACTTAATCAAAGAATTGCAATCTAATCAACCCTAATACATCTGCCCACACAAGATTGCATCAAAGATAATGGCGTTTTGGGGGACATAATACATTCAAACTGGCACAGTGATGCCTCTATTTGGACATTTTCCCAGCCTCAAACCATGAGGGAATAAATTCTCATAGTCTAACCTGATCCATTTCATGGTATTTGGTCTGAACAGCTGAGAAAACTAAAACACCCCCTGAAAACTAAAACACCCCTGAACGTTCTGTAGAAGGGGGCATAGAATTTCTGTGAAACCTCAGTGGTCTGCATGGTGATTCCCCTCTAAGCCCACTGTGATTGAAATAACATAAATGATAAAGGAAGAAGATACTACCCCTAGAGCTAGGGGAACAGAGGGAAGATAGTGGAATGATCAAAAACCTAGAAGGTAGGATGAGGGGAATTGCAGAGGTGGACTCAGATCTCTGAGGAAGGGCTACTACTTTCTCAGTGGAGGAAGCAGCATGATCAGCTGAGAGTGAGAATAGGGCAGGAGGTAATTTCCTTGGCATCATCTTCCAGTTCACTGATTCTCTCTTCAGTAGTATCTAATTTGTTGTTTAATCCATCTGTTGAGTTTTTTATTTTGATGACTATTTTTTTATTTCTAAAGTTCTATTTATTTCTTTTTCAAATCTGCCTAGATTTTTTATTCCTTTTATCCTTTTGATTCCTTCCTTAACATCTTTATTTTGTCATATTTCAGAAGTTATCAAAGATTTGGAGCCCCTGTACATCACAATAATGCCAACAATTTCCAAGGTCTCATGAGAACTAGTCTATAATCTCATGAGAATTCAAAGATAATGCAAGTCTGTATTGGAAAATTCACCACAATTAAGCAGAAGTTTAGAACAGTTGTTATCTGCTGTCACCCTCCTCCTTTTTTTCAGTGATGGCCTGAGGCCTGAGGGGCTAGTCATCCCAGGCTTACCTCTACCTCCTTCGTGACCTACCAGTGTGCCGTGGCACACCATAGGGAATCTCTGAGCAAGGAAGGGAGTCAGAGGCAGTAGAACAGAGCTGTTAAAAGGAGATCCACCCAAAAGCATTGAAAGCAGGGATTCAAGCAGATACTTGTACATCAGTGTTCATAGCAGCATTATCCACAATAGCCCAAAGGTGGAAACAATCCAAATATGCTACAAACACACAATGGAATATTATGCAGCTGTGAAAAGGAACGAAGTTCTCCTACATACTACCACATGGAGGAAACTTGAAAAACATTAGACTGAGTCAGGCACAGAATGAAGAATAGTGTATGATCTCACCTACATGAAATACCTAGAATAAGCAAAGGCGTAGAGAGAGTGTGGCTTACAGGTTACCAGGGGCTGGGGGGAGGATGGGGCATTATTGCTTGATGGGTACAGAGTTTCAGTTTGGGGTGATAAAAAAGTTTTGGAGATGGACAGTGGTGTTGGTAGCACAACATTGTGAATGTGATTAATATCACTGCATTGTACACACGATAGTGGTGAAAATGGGAAATTTTGTTTTGTATATATGTTACCATGATAAATTTTTTTTATGGGAGATCAGACTCCAGAGCTGCACTTCCTTGACCCAAACCCTGGCTCTGCCACTTGCTAGCTAGTAACTCTGGCAAGCTACTTAACCTTTTGGGGTCTTATTTTCCTCCTTTACTCATCTCTGAAAATGGGGATAGGAGTAGCACCAACCTCTGAGAGCTGCCACAAGGATGGAATGAGTGAGTTTGGGTGAAGCAATATGCACAGCATTTGGCATGCAGAGACCCTGAGTGGCTGTTAGCTTGCATTATGCTCTGGGCCCTCTCGGATAACTGTACCCTCTGAACGTTTCAGTTGTCTGGTCGTACTCTCGGATGTATCGGCTGATTCTCAATTAGGGCAGCCCGTGCCTCGCAATCTTAGATTGTTGTCTCCCCACTTCGACTTTATCTCCGGGAATCCTGTGTGGGATTCCTGGTGCGGAAGTGCCCCCTTCCGGAGAGGTTGGGTTTGCTTCTGCCAGGAGCCCCAGCACGATTACAGCACTGAGCCAATCGAGTCATCCTCTCAGCTGGGGCTGGCACACCACGAAGGCCACATCAAGCCCCCTGCAGGTTTGTGCTTCAAGAATGCTCAGTGGAGGCTCCTCTGCCCACCACGTCAGAGTCCAAGCCTAGATGGGCCCGCTGCTTTTTCGCATTCCTGTGCCAAGGTGCCCATTTTGTCCCATCCTTCCTTTTCACCATGGCAGTAACCCTTCAAGAGTGCTGGTTTTGGGCTGGGATATCAGTTCCAACTCACTCCCTGTTCCAGTTTGCTAAAGCTGCTGAAATGCAATATGCCAGAAATGGATTGGCTTTTGCAATGGGGATTTATTACGTTACAAATTTACAGTTCTAAGGCCATGAAAATGTCCCAATTAAGGCATCAAGAGGAAGATACGTTCTCTGAGGAAAGGCCGATGGCATCTGGTGTTCCTCTGTCACATGGGAAGGTACACAGATGGAGTCTGCTGGTCCTTCTCTCCTGGCTCTGGTTTCAAAATGTCTCTGTGCTTCTGTCTCAGCTTCTCTCTCTTAGCTTCTCTCTTAGCTTCTCCCGGGGGCAAATTCTGGATTACATATCTTAGCTTCTCTTGGCTCTCTCTCTCCATGGGCTCTCTTAAAGGACTCCAATGAAGGAATAAGACCCACCTTGAATGGGCGGGGTCACATCTCCATGGAAACAACCTAATCAAAAGGTCCCACCCACAGTAGAGCTGCCCCCACAAGATTGGATTAAAAGAACATAGTCTTCCTGGGGAGGAATCTGGACCCGGCATCGTGGGATGGAGAGCATCTTCTTGACCAAGAGGGGGATGTGAAAGGAAATGAAATAAGCTTCAGTGGCAGAGAGATTCCAAAAGGAGCCGAGAGGTCACTCTGGTGGGCACTCTTACCCATTATAGACAACCCTTTTCAGGTTCTAATGAATTGGAATAGCTAGCAGTAAATACCTGAAACTATCAAACTACAACCCAGAACCCATGAATCTTGAAGACGATTGTATAAAAATGTAGCTTATGAAGGGTGACAATGTGATTGGGAAAGCCATACGGACCACACTCCCCTTTGTGCCGTATATGGATGGATGAGTAGAAAAATGGGGGAAGAAAAAAAAAGGCACCCAGTGTTCTTTTTTACTTTAATTGTTCTTTTTCATTTTAATTTTTATTCTTATTATTTTTGTGTGTGTGGTAATGAAAATGTCAAAAATTAATTTTGGTGATGAATGCACAACTATATAATGGTAATGTGAACAATTGAATGTATGCTTTGTATGACTGCATGGTATGTGAACATATCTCAATAAAAATGAATTAAAAACAGTTTAAAAATGTAGTCTTTTCTGGGGTACGTAACAGATCAAAAACAGCACACTCCCCTTTCCTTGATACTCCAGCCTCAGCTCCTGCTTGGACCTCTGGCTTTTGTCTGCCCTTTGTTTCCTGACTCAGGATTTCCCTCACTTACCTGCAAGCCCAGGTGTGCACTTAAAATGATGCTTCTCAAATTAAGACCACAACGAGATACCATCTCACACCAGTTAGAATGGCTGCCATTAAACAAACAGGGAACTACAAATGCTGGAGAGGATGTGGAGAAATTGGAACTCCTGTTCATTGCTGGTGGGACTGCATAATGGTTCAGCCACTCTGGAGGACGGTCTGATGGTTCCTTAGAAAACTAGGTATTGAGTTACCCTTCGCTCCAGCAATTTCACTTCTCAGTGTATACCCAGAAGATCGGAAAGCAGTGACACGAACAGATATCTGCACGCCAATGTTCATAGCAGCATTATTCACTATTGCCAAAAGATGGAAACAACCCAAATGTCCTTCAACAGATGAGTGGATAAACAAAACGTGGTATATACACACAATGGAATACTATGCAGCTGTAAGAAGGAATGAGGTTGTGAAACATATGACAACATGGATGAACCTTGAAGACATAATGCTGAGTGAAATAAGCCAGGCACAAAAAGAGAGATACTTTATGTTACCACTAATGTGAACTCTGTGAAAAATGTAAAATAAATATTTTATATTGTAGAATGTAGGGGACCTAGAGATAGACAGCAACTAGTGAAGGGGGAACAATAATCTAATAAGAACAGATAAGATATGGCGAGTAATCTTAATGATATGGGAACGCTCAGGAATGACTATGGTATATTAATTTTCTTGGGGTATGGTAAGAACATGTTGGAAGCAATGTAGTTATTTTAGGTTATTTGTTTTTCTTATTCTTTTGTTTTGTTTGAAATGTTTTTTTTAATTTTTTGATAAAGTATTTTTTTAAAAAAAGACCTAAAAATGATGCTTCTTATTGTTCAAATAACATTTCTAAGAGATTTGTAGCGACGGCAAGTCTTACAATCACTTATTTCCTTGTCTTTTTCCCAAATGGGGCCGGGGACTCCTGGAAGGCTGGGTGGCTGCGTATCTTTTCCTGCCTACCTTTACTACGGAGTCCCACCCTCAGTCCCTGCTGAGCTAACAATGGGTCACTTGACAAGGACCCCAAGCCACAGCTGACCGAGCCAGAGACGGAGACCTGGCCAGCTGGGGCCCACTAGAAATTTGCAATGGGGACCCAGAAGTTCCCACCAGAGTCTCGGTAGTCTCAGTTGAGGGTTTACGCTGAGCGTTCAGGGAGACAGTGGAGGCCGAGAGAAGATGCCACCATGGGCCCAGGGCCACGGCGTGGGCTTGTTCGTTGTGTCATTACATCAGGACGCTTTTCTAAGAGCGCTAGAGGGGGGCTGCTGGCCCACCTGCTTTCTGTGCCTCGGACCCATGCACCTGCCTGGAGAGAAAAGTGCTGCCTTCTAATCTGCAGGGGGCTTGTGGCAGGCAACCCTGGGGCCCAAGACAGCTGCCCGGGAGAACTTGCAGCCTGGGACAGCAGTGAGGAGAGAGGGCCTGGCTTCCCGGCTGCTGGCTCCTCTCCCAGGGAGGCCTGGCCCCTCTCCTTCCTGCCTTTTGGTTTCCATGAGCCACCCCTGTCTCAGTCCCATAAAGGTCCCCTTTTTGCACCAGCAAATTAAAGTGGGATTCTCCACTGCGAGCATCCCAGCCTGGATACTGTTGTCTCGTCCCTGGACCTGGGTGATTGTGCCATCCTCACCCACGCCATGGTATAGTGCGTTTCTTGACTTTTTTGTTTTGTTTTTTTAATTTTAATGGTGACTCACCCACTAGAAAGCAAGCTCCAAAAGTAAGAGGACCAAGCCCAGTGTCTCCTCGAACAAAGTAGTGTTTTCCCCATCACGCTGCCAGAGGATGGAGAAGGAAAGGATGTGGGTTTCTCCAGTCCCTGACAAGCCGAGGCCAAAGTTCACATGGAAAAGAAAATGTCCAAAAATGGTCTAGAAAGTTGGAAAAGCCATAATGATGGGGGGCAGGTCCACTTGATGGCAAAACATGCTAAGTCATTATTACATTGTGGTGATGAATGCACAATTATGTGATCATCCCAAGAGCTGTCGATTGTAGGCTTTGGGTGGATTGTACAACATGTGAATAAAACTGTTTTTTTTTTTTAATTATTACCCTGTAATGTCTCCGTGGGAAGGGACAAATCGGTCAGTGGGACAGGATAGAGTCCAGAGACAGATCCACATGTGTATGGGAATTTGGCTGGAAGGTGACACTGAAAATCGCCGGGTAAAGGCTAGTATAGTTGATAAATGTTACGGGGACAACTGGTGGTCCATTTAGAAAAACACGAAGCTAGACCCTCTGTTGGCCACTGTCATCGAAGCCAGCTGCCGCAACATACAATCCCCACAATGGCATTGCCCCTGTCACTGTTGGAAACCAGTTTTTCTTCAAGCCTCTCCTCCAAGAGATGACTGAGCATTCAGGCTGTTTTGTGGCTCTGCCGGCTGAATCTCATATACTCCACGAGGCCAGGGAAGAAAGCTGAAAGATCCCATGACGTGTTTGGAAAGTGCCAAGAGTGCCCCAAACTCTGATTCATGCTGCGCCAGTTTGGATGTAGTATGTCCCCCAAAACACCATGTTCTTTGATGCAATCTTGTGGGAGCAAACGTATTAGTGTTGATTAGGTTGGAAACTTTGGATTGGGTTGTTTCCATAGAGATGTGACCCACCCAACTGTGGGTGATGACTCTGATTGGATTATTTCCATGAAGGTGTGGCCCCACCCATTCAGCGTGGGTCTTAATTAAATCACTGGAGCCCTATAAGAGCTCAGACAGAAGGAGCTCAGTGCTGCAGCCGAGGAGACCTTTTGGAGATGACCATCAGAAGCAGACTTTTGCTGACACTTCGCTCCGGAGAAGCTAAGAGAGGACAGAACACCCCAAGAGCAACATTTTGGAGAATTCACAGGAGCTGAGAGAGGAGCTGGAATGCAACCTGGGATCAGCAGATGCCAGCCATGTGCCTTCCCAGCTGATAGAGGTTTTCCGGATGCCATCGGCCTTCCTTCGGTGAAGGTATACTTGTGCTGCTGCCTTAATTTGGACATTTTCATGGCCTTCAGACTGTAAATTTGTAACCAAATAAACCCCCTATATGAAAGCCAATCCATGTCTGGTATTTTGCGTTCTGGTAGCGTTAGCAAACCAGGACACACGCCATATAGAGAAATAAGATCTCTCTTAAATTAAAGCAAAACCCAAATTAAAATCATAGAAGATGTGAGAAATGTTTTCATAATTTGGGAGGGGAGGCCTTCGTGGCCAAGATGCACAACCCAGAAACTATAAATTAATGGTTGAATAAATTTGATCATATGGAAACGTTTAACTTCTTTATAACCAAACATGGCAAGCAGAACTGTTCAGAGATGAGAGACAGACCGAGAGAAAATGCTTGTGACGTATGTAACAAAGGACTGACAGCCATCATATCTGACCAGCTCCTCCAAGGTCTGCTGCTGGGTATAGGAAGAGATGGCCATGCTCGCCACTAAGCAGCAAATGCAAATGCAAGCAAAATGTGATGCTATTTTACACCCAGCAGAACAGCCAAACGCAGAGAGGTGGCTAATACGGAGGGCTGCCCGGGGGGAGAAGGGGATCCTCAGGTCCTGCTGGTGGAGGTATCAACCATCATCGTGAAAGCCGTCTGGTAGTATTTATTGAAATAAAGTACATCAGTGCCCTTTAACCCAGGAATCCCAGCCCTTGGTACGTCACCCAGAGAAACTGTCACGAGTCACCAAGGGGGCGTCACTGTCCATCATGGCATTGTCGATGGCTTGCAAGGAGCTGGAAGTGGCTCAGCGTGTACAACTCAGATTAGGAGCCATCAAACGTGTTGGCTCCTTGTTATGGAATACTATGCAGCAGTGAAAAAGGCAAGTGCATGTCTCTAAGGGAAAGACCCAGAAACTATGGTGAATGAGAAAAGCAGTTGGCAGAATAAGATTATAGCGTACTAACATTTATTTTGGTCAAGAACATACACGCAAAAATAAACACACAAACACCAGACAACACTACATAGTTAACCAGGACACAGGCATATTTAGGGACACATCAAGCGCTTTAAAGTGCCTTTGGTGAGGAGGTGAGAAGCCAGGAAGAAGGGGAAAACGGAAAAACGATCAATCTCCCATCAGATTTTCAGGCATTTCAAAAGCTGTCAGTCCTCGGTGCGGCAGAGGCCGGGGGTAAACACTAAGGGACACTGGGGGAGGACTGTAAACTGGTAGTGTCTTGGGGGGGAAGGCGATTTAGTGTCTATTAAACTTTTAAGCACACATATGTTTTGACCTGGCTTAGAGGTCATTATCCTGGAGAGAGAATCACCCATATTCAAGGCTGTTTGTTGCCACTTTAATAGTAATAGCAAATAACATGACCACAGACATAGGGGACTGGTGGTTTGATGGGTTGAGCCCTCTACCATAAGTTTTACCCTTGGGAAGACGGTTGCTGCAAAGGAGAGGCTAGGCCTCCCTGTATTTGTGCCTAAGAGTCTCCTCCTGAATGCCTCTTTGTTGCTCAGATGTGGCCCTCTCTCTCTGGCTAAGCCAACTTGAAAGGTGAAATCACTGCCCTCCCCCCTACGTGGGATCAGACACCCAGGGAAGTGAATCTCCCTGGCAACGTGGAATATGACTCCCAGGGAGGAATGTAGACCTGGCACCGTGGGACGGAGAACATCTTCTTGACCAAAAGGGGGATGTGAAAGGAAATGAAATAAGCTTCGGTGGCAGAGAGATTCCAAAAGGAGCCGAGAGGTCACTCTGGTGGGCACTCTTATGCACACTTTAGACAACCCTTTTTAGGTTCTAAAGAATTGGGGTAGCTGGTGGTGGATACCTGAAACTATCAAACTACAACCCAGAACCCATGAATCTCGAAGACAGTTGTATAAAAATGTAGCTTATGAGGGGTGACAATGGGATTGGGAAAGCCATAAGGACCAAACACCACTTTGTCTAGTTTATGGATGGATGTGTAGAAAAGTAGGGGAGGGAAACAGACAGACAAAGGTACCCAGTGTTCTTTTTTACTTCAATTGCTCTTTTTCACTCTAATTATTATTCTTGTTATTTTTGTGTGTGTGCTAATGAAGGTGTCAGGGATTGATTTAGGTGATGAATGTACAACTATGTAATGGTACTGTAAACAATCGAAAGTACAATTTGTTTTGTATGACTGCGTGGTATGTGAATATATCTCAATAAAATGATGATTTAAAAAAAAATAATAAAAAAAAATAAAAAAAATAAAAAAAATAAAAAAAAAAAAAAAAGAAATGCCAACAAAATAGTCTGAAATGAAAAAAAAAAAAAAAAAAAAAAAAAAAAATAATAGTAATAGCAAAAAGTCAGTGGCCTATAAGTACATTACATAAATTCCAGTACACAGATCCAATCGAATTCCCTGTAGCCAGAGAAAACCACAAGGAAAATGTAGAATTGTGGGACCAAGATGGCACAGTAGAAAGCCTCAGATGCCTGCCCCCACCAAAACATTAAAAAAAAAAAAAAACAAAACAAGCAGAAACTCAGAGCCAACTTTCTCAGAACTCTGGAAAACAGTCAAAGGTTGACAGCAATGCAGTGAACGCTGAATCAAGCAAAATACCATCAGGAAGAAAGCTGCGTGGGACTTGTGCTTGCTGTGGCCCCACATCCTCCCCTGCTAAGGGATGGTCAGTGGCTGTGTTCCCAGGGCAGGTCCCCGGTCCCCTACTTTCAGAGGGAACAGAGCACACTTTATCCACAAATTTAGTGTGCATGCATGTCAAGAAGGAAACGGAAGACTCGAACTAGACTATTGTTCCAGTTTGCTAATGCTGCCAGAATGCAAAACGCCAGAGATGGATTGGCTTTTATACAAGGGGGTTTATTTGGTTACACAGTTACAGTCTTAAGGCCACAAAGTGTCCAAGGTAACACATCAGCAATCGGGTACCTTCACTGGAGGATGGCCAATGGTGTCCAGAAAACCTCTGTTAGCTGGGAAGGCACGTGGCTGGCGTCTGCTCCGGAGTTCTAGTTTCAAAATGGCTTTCTCCCAGGACATTCCTCTCTAGGCTGCAGCTTCTCTCCAAAATGTCATTCTCAGTTGCTCTTGGGGCATTTGTCCTCTCTTAGCTTCTCTGGAGTAAGAGTCTGCTTCCAATGGCCGTCTTCAAACTGTCTCTCATCTGCAGCTCCTGTGCTTTCTTCAAAGTGTCCCTCTTGGCTGTAGCAGCTTGCTCCTTCTGTCTGATCTTATATAGTGCTCCAGTACTTTAATTCATACCCACCCTGAATGGGTGGGCCAACACCTCCATGGAAATTATCCAATCAGAGTCATCACCCACAGCTGGGTGGGGCACATTCCAAAGAAACACTCAAAGAACCACAATCTAATCAACACTGATATCGTCTGCCCACACAAGATTACATCAAAGATAATGGCATTTGGAGGACACAATACATTCAAACTGGCACAACTATAGACCTACCTGACCTGACAGCCGTATATGCAACCCTCCACTCAACAACAGCACAACTCCGACAGCCCAACAACAAGATGACAACCCAATTAAAAAATGGGCAAAGGACATGAGTGGACATTTCTCCAGAGAAGATATAAAACTGACCGAGAAGCACAGGAAAAGATACGTGACATCATTAGTCATTATGAAAATGCAAATCAAAACCACAATGTGATATCTCTTCACACCCACTAAGAATAGCTATTGTTTTTAAAAAGTGGAAAATAACAAGTGTTGGCCAGTCTGGGAAAAATAGGAACACTTGGACATTGCTGCTGGGAATATAAAACGGTGCAGGTGTAGGAGAAAAAAAAATGTATACTATTTAAGTTTTTTAAAACTATGTGCATGACTTGGTTGGTAATTGCTCAGGAAAATATAGAGGAGAGAAACAGAATAGCTCACAATCTTGCCTAAAATAACATGCTTTTTAAAAAAACAATTGACTATTTTCTTTAAAAATATAGCGGGTGGTAATGTAAAATGGTCTAGCCACTCTGGAAAACAGTTTGGCAGTTTTTTTTTTTAAACTAAACATGCACTTCCATATAGCCCAGCCATGGCCCTTCGCAGCATTTTATCCCAGAGAAATGAAAACTTATGATCACAAAACCCTGTACACGAATGGTCATAGCAGTTTTATTCGTCATAACCCCAAGTTGGGAATAGCCAAACGTCCTTCTACTCTTCTAGGGTGAATGGTTAAACTGTGACGTCTCTACCCCATGGCGTCTTACTCAGCAATAAAAGGAACAAATGACTGATAAAATGCAATGTCCGGGTGGCTCTCCAGGGTGGAAGAAGGCAGCCTCCAGCGGTTACACACCGTCTGGCTCCATCTCTGTGCCGTTCTCCAAATGACGAAATGATGGGATGGAGAACAGATTAGTGGCTGCCCAGGGCTGGGAGGGGACGGGGGGGGGGGGGGGGGGGCGGCGGCCGTGGCTGGGAAAGGGCAACTCGAGGGAGCCGCGCAGAGGAGTCGGGGGACCGGGCCTGCAGCCCGCCCGTGGGGGTGGGGACAGGAACCTGCACAGACCTGCACGCGCACACACACATGCACACACATGCACACACGTGCGCACACACAACTGGTGGAATCTGAAGGCGCCCCGGATGGTGCCGCGGTCATTTCCCTGGCTGTGATATTGATCTATGGCTCTGCAAGACGCTGGTCCTGGGGGGAGCTGGGTGAGGGGGGCACCGAGCTTTCCTGGACGTTTCTTTGCAACTTCCTGTGGATATAATTTTTTCAAAATAATAACCTCAAGCCTTCCCCCCCCAAAAAAAAAGGCTGGGGTAAGTGCAGAGAGAATTAAAGCCCTCACGCGGCCACCAAGGTCGGGCCCCAGAGCAAACGCCCCCAGCACTCCCGGCAGGAAAGCCCAAAGCGCCGCGCCACGCCCAGCCCCGCGGCTAGCGCAGGCGGCGCCTAGCGCTGCACCGCACTTGGGACACCGACGCAAAGCCATTGCTTTGATTGGGTATCGAAAATGTCAGTCAGACTTGAGGGGCGGGTTTTCATCAAGAACAGAGACTGGTCATTGGCCGAACGACCGGGAGGGGGCGGGCCCAATAATAAGCTTCAAAGGCCGTCCTGGGCGGGTCTTCCCGTGGGCGCTCGGAGGAGCGTGGGGCGGGCCCAGGCCGGAGAGGGGCGGGCCCAGGCCGGAGAGGGGCGGGACCCTCCCTCCGTGCGTCTGGGCGCATCCACGCTCTTGGTGTGGGACCGCAGGATGTGAATGCGCCTTGTCCCTGTTGCCCCGCGACCTGGAGGCGAGGGGATGCACCGGGCACCGGCGCCAGGCGGGCTGTGCCCTCCCCCGGGAGAAGGCCCTAGGAGAAGCGCTCGGGCGGGACTCCAGGGCCCGGGAGAAGCCCCTGGCCACGGTCGGCCCGCCCCTCCCTGCCGGACTCCCCCCCCCCCCACCGTGCCCGAGGGCCGGCCTGGCCTGCTAGACCGTCGGGGAAGGAGCCGTCGTGCTGCCCCGGGGCGATGCGCACCGGCGCCAAGGCGGGCGGGCGACCCCGCGCGGTGGCACAGGAGGCCTGGCGGCGCCTCTGCGGCCACGCCCAGATTGGCCTCCGGGAGCCCCTGGCGCCCCCTTCCTGCGCGCTCCTCCCCGCCCAGGGCCCAGAAGGGTGGCACCCCCTTCTCGCTCCCTGGGTGCCACACCCTCCACCCCCGCCGTGCGCACTCTCTCCAACCCCGGGCGTGCACACCCTCATCTTTTCCCCAGCTGTACGCACCACCATCTTCCCCCCAGTGTGCGCGCCCCTCCCTCCCGAGTGTGCCTCTGGGATCCTTGGGTGAAAATCACGGGTCCTGCCCCCCTCCCGCGCGCACACACGAGTAGTATCCGAGGAGATGTGGGTCGAGCTGGGGACCGAGTTGCTGGTGACAGAGGTGTCTGTCTGTCCCCGCTGTGGGAGGGGGGCTGGCAGTGAGGTCAAGTCCGCCCCCCATGTCGTTGGACGGGTGTGGACCCCCAGGAAGAGACTCCCGGGAGACCCGCCTGATTTGAGGACAGGGGTGGCGGGGCCAGCAGGTTGGGCCGCCTCAGGGCCGGGCCCCACTCTGTCCTGGGGGGGATAAGGCGCAGCGGCAGGGGAGGCCCGTGGCGTCCTGGTCCTCAGAGGTGGGGCCTGGAAAGATACCGTCCTTCCCGGGGCCCCACGCTGGCGGGTGCTGGGAACCCCTGAGGGCTTGTTACATAGTCTCTGCTCCTGCAGGTGGGCGGGGGCCCGAGAATTGGCGATCCTCACCCGCTCCCGCTGGCCCAGGGACCCCAGGGAGGGCCCTGCCCTGAGCCCCAGGCCTCCTCAGGGGTGCTCCGTGCCCCACCCCGGCAGCTGCCCTCACGGGGTGCGGACGTCGCAGAGAAAAGGGGCTTTCCCTGGTCTCCGGAGGGCGCCTTCCGCAGTCCAGGCCGGAAAGGGGCGCAGCGCTTCCCCGGCTGCCCTGCTGACCTGAGGGGAGGGGGCGCCATCAGATCGGGGGCGGGGGTGGAAAGAGCCCTCTGAGGGGGCCCGAGGAAGGGACGAGAGGCCAGGAGGCTGAGCTGGGGCGCCAAGGAGGGTGGGCAGGGAGAGTGGAGAGGGTGGATTTGGGGTGAGCGTGGAGAGCAGAAAGGGTGCCTCCTGCCCGGGAGCGGGCCCCCCACATACCCCCAGCACCTCCACCAACCCCAGGAGACTCTGCCGCTGCCCGGGGCCTGCGCTGGGGCCTCCTGCTGGGGCTTTCCTGGGTGGGCCGTGGTCAAGTCGGAGCGGCGGGTGACAGCGAAAGGCCGGCCACCAGCCTCCACCTATCCCCGGCCCCGGCAGCCTGGGGTGGGCCCACGTGGTCTCGCAGAAGGGCGTTTCTGTGGGGGCACCCGGCCCCTCTCCCTCTGGGCTGCCCCGCTCGGCCCCCTCTGCCTCGTTGGGCCCCTTGGTGACTGGGACATGCTCTTTGTGCGATGATGACCTCGTCCCTGAGTCACGGCTGCCACTATTTTGTCCCTGCTTCGTCATCCATCTCCTGGCTTTGTGGTCGGGGCTTTGTCTCTGCTCGGGCAGGGGGTGGGGTTCCCGGGAATCGGAGCCGCCAGGCCGTTCCGGGGCCCCTTATCCCGCTGCTCTGTTTGCTTTGACGACGGTGGCGTGGTGGCCTCCCCTCTGCCACCCTCTACCCCATGGCCCCTGAGACCCCCGGGGCCCCTCGGGGAAACGTGCCTGGTGCCCCGTCGGGGTCTTGCCATCTGTGGGAGTGAGCCGGGGCAGCCCAGCCTGGGGGTCTGGGGGCCTGGGGACCTTGATCCCCCTGAGCGAGCGACCCTCCCTCAGCACCCCGTTGGTCCCCGAGGCAGCTTCCGCCCTGGCGGGGTCGGCGGGGGACGGGGAGGAAGGCCTCAGAGCACAGGGCTCCCGGGCCCGGTGTCACGTCCTGGGGAAACTGAGGCAGGGCAGACCCAGGGTGGCCTTTCCCCTGAGCTGCCTTCCTCGGGGCCGCTCCAGGCCTCAGCTTGGGGACAACCCTGAGAAGGAAGGGCAGACGCGCGGGCTTCTCCTGGGCCTGCCCTTCCCCACTGCCCCCCTCCAGTGTCCGCGGCCCAGGCCTGTGGCGGGAGATGGGCGAGCTGGGTGCCCGTGGCCAGGAGCCCTAGGCCGGCCCCAGGCTGCAGGACCTGGGCAGTGCGTCCCAGGTGGGAGCAGCACGTTTCCCAGCCCTCCTTCTCTGTCCCAGCAGCTCCCTGCTCCTGCCTCTGCCCACCTCCCATCCTTGTCACCAGGGGGCATCTGAAGGGACAACTGCCGTCTGACTGTGGCCCTCTGAATCCTGCACGAGGAACAAGGACAATCCCCAGGTCACCGCCCACCCTGAGGACCCGGCCGTCCCCTCCAGGTCTTTGGATACCTCCCCACGGCCCTGAGCAGGTGGCCGTGCCAGGGCGAGGCCAAGCCTTCCCTCCCCATGCCCCACCCCGGGGACGCCGTAGCTGGGGGACTGGGTCCCTCTCCTGTTTGCTCCTGTTCTCCTCTGCCCCCTCCCCGTGTCTGCCAGGGCTTGTGATAAGCAGGGTGCCTCTCGTGACAATGACACAGGCATGGTGGTGGTAGCAGGGGACTTGAGGGAGCAGGCAGGGGTGCTGAGGGCATGCTGGCACTCGGGCCACTTGAAGTGCCTACAGCAGCTGGGGCACAGTCCTGCATCCCCCCAGTCCCCCATCTCCCTTCCTTTTTTGGGGCACTCTGGGGACAGCTGCCGTGCCCACAGCCCTGGGCTGAGGTGGCAGTGGCCTTCCTCTGCAGACAGGCCCAGCCTCTCCTCCTGTTCCCCCTTCTCCAACAATGCCGTGGTAAAGTGCACGGTCTCTGCCATATTGTCATGTTGCAGGCTGACAAGCCACTCTTCAATGACCGTGTCAAGTGGCCAGGTCCCTGGGCTCTGGTGGCTCAGGTGGGGTTGTCCCCAGCACGGGTGCTGGGTGGGTGCGGGGCAGGCCCGTGGATTGTGGGCAGGTTCTGGGGATTTTCCACCCACCCGCTGAGTCAGACTGGCAGTGGAGGGGAGAGCCACTTCCCTGGGGCTGACAGAGGCCGTTTGCGTCTGGTTTCCCTGGAGACACTTCCTCCCTTTCCTTCCTGGGCTGGGCCTCCTGGCGATGCTCAGGGGGGCTCTGGTCTTGCCGCAGCCCCTGGGCCCCGAGTGCTTTCCCTGTTGGCTCTCGCCCCCGGGCAGGGCCTTTTATGCGCTCTGGTTTCCAGGGGAGGCGCTGAGGGGTTGGGGGCCAGGGGTAGCAGGTTGGTCAGCCCAGTGGGGCCCTTGGTGACGCCTCCTGGCACTGCCTGGGAATCTTGAGGCGAGCCAGGCCCTCGTGCTCTTTCTCCCTCCCCTCCTGGGGAGAAGTGACACAGAGTGAGGTGGCCCTTGCTGGGAACCTGGTCGTGGCCCTGGCGACAGCCCCCAAGCCAGGGTGTTGGGGCCACCTGACCGTTCCCGCAGACGCGTCCTGGAGAGGCTCAGGTCTGTGCATCCCCTGCGATCCCAGGCCATCTGTCCCCTGGGTTCCCACCCAGCCGAGCGGGTGACAGCCTTCTGTCCTGCCACCAGCAGCAGCAGTGGGCAGGGCCCAGCCTCCTGGGAGGGACCGCGGGGGGCCTTGCCGCCCCTGCCCCAGCTCCATGACGCCTTGCCCAGAGCTGCTATTCCTAATGGCCCACTCTGGGGGCAGCCACTTCCATGACAGCAGCCAGCCCCAGCCCTGCTCGCCCGGATGCCCATTCTGGGAGCTTTTCCCACTCCAGATTCGGCCCAGGACTGTGCCCCAGCTTCATCCCGGCACATGTGCAGACGGAGGGTCACCCCCACCCACCCCTGCTCGTGGCTCAGTGGCGCCCGTGCCAGGCTCCTGGGGCCCCCTGCTTGGGTCCTCCTGCCGGGCCCCTCCCCAAGAAACTGTGCCTGAGGAGCACGTGTCGCCAGCCAGCACCTGTCGCCTGCACGCTCCGACCCAGCAGCCAGCCCTGGCCTCACCCTCCCTCCGACGGGATCTTCAGGGGGCAGCTGGGGAGTGCCGCAGCAGCTGCCCCCTCTCCCCTCACCCGCTCAGGACCTCCCCAACCCTCCCCAGCCAGGCCTTCGGGGGGATCCACTCCCCACTATATCCGTGGAATGGCTGTCTTGCCCTGGGGGAGACCCAAAGCCTTCAGGGTGGGGGACGGGGCCCTGGTTGCAGTCAGAGAATGGGGCCTCAGACGCACTCTTCTCTGGGGCACAGTGCCCGGCCTCCTGGGGGCCTCCCAGAGCCCTGGGGCCGCCATGGCCCCCCGGTGGCAGCCTGTCCGCTGGAGCTGGGGGCCTCTCTCCCCCTTAGCTGGGAGGGATGGCGGGGCAGGGGGCTGACTAAGGGGAGGCGGGAGGGGTGAGCCACGGAGAACCTGCAGGTTGGAGGGGCTACTCCCAACCGGGGGGTTCAACCCGTCCCCTCCCCTGACGTGTGGCCAGGGCCTTCCCCTCTGCCCCTGGCACCCAGCGGCGAGCAGAGCTTGGCTGTGTTGCTCGAGGTGCCTGGGCCGCCCCACTCTGGCTCAGGGACGAGGGTCCCGGGCAGCAGAGCTCCCCCAGGGCTGCAAGTCCCGCTCAGGGAGCCTTGGGGGGGCTGGGCCAGGCCACCTCCCCACCTCGTCCCCGAAGCCGGGCGGATCCTCCTCGGGTTTGTTCCGGGTGCTGGAGAGGCCTGGGCCGTCTCCCCTCTCACTGACCCCTAGAGCCCGGGGCAGCAGCCCCAAGTGGAAATACAAGAGAGGACCCAGTGCCACGGTCCTGTCCTCTATGCCCTGGGGCCAAGGGGTGGCCCATTCTGGCTGAGCCACAGGCTCTGCACCCCGGGCTCTCTCCGTGGAGGGGTGTCATGGCTCTGCCCCACCTGCTGAGGGCAGCATGGGGGTGAAGGCAGGGCCCCTTCGGCCTGCTCTGGACCTGCTGGAGGTGGCTGGGTGAAGAGACTGGCCTCTTGGTTAAGGGGGTGGGTCTGGGGCTCCCTCCGTCCTGAAGGGCACAGGCCTGCTGGGGTTGCCCAAGCTGCCCCCCAGCAGCGGTGGGGCCTGAGTGCACGTGGGGAGAGTCATGGGTCACCCTGTGGGTCACCTGCCCCCTCGGGGCGGCTGAGACGATCAGGTCTGCCCTGGAGGTGGACAGCAGGGTGCCGCCTCCCTCTCGAAGGAGCACAGGCCCCTGCTGTGTCCCCTACTGCAGCCCTGAGCCCTCGGGAGGCCTCTGGGCAGTGCTGGAGCCCTTGGGGCAGGCAGAGAGGGCCTGGGGAGCCTTCAGGAACCTCTGGGTGCTCCCTGGAGACTCCAGAACCTTCTGTGGGCCACGGAGCCCTCGGGAGCTGTCAGGAGCTCACATTCGGGGGGTGGGGTGGGGTGCAGAGCCCTCAGAGGTCCTCAGGTGGGATGGGGACGGAGGCCTCAGGAGCACTCGGGGTCGGAAGGGATGGCCTGGAGCCCTCAGGGGTCCCATAGCCCGTGGAACCTTCTAGAGGGGCCCACGGAGCAATCTGGAGCCCTCGGGGTAGGGATCCCTGGAACCCTGGAGGCAGACCAGAGCCCTCGGGAGTTGGGGGTGGAGAGTTGGGGGGAGGCAGAGCCCTCAGGAGCTGTGGGGGTGGGGAGTTGGGGGGACCAGGGAGCTATTGGGAACCCACCACCAGCATCCTGGTGGGGTGGCAAGTCCCGGGGTCCTGGGAGGGTCCGGAGCACGGGATGGGCGGCGGGTCACAGAGCTCTCGGGTGGGGGCAAAGCCCTTGGGAACCATCAGGAGACCCACAGACCCTTGTGGGTGAGGGGTGGAACCCTTGGGCACTCTCCGTCTGGTGCGTGGCAGAAGGACCCCGGGAGCCCTCCCTGATTGCATTAATGACTCAGGGGGAGGCTAAGTCGCAGCGATGGGGTCGCTTTCCTCCTCTCTCCTCACCCAGAGCACACGGAGGACTCTTTACGTCCAGAAGCCCCGACGTCTCTCCTCTGCTCCCCGGGGATTCCCCACACCTCCGACTCCTTCCTCTCTTGATGTCCCTTCTCTCCACACCACCTACTCCAGACCTTTCGGGGTGTCAGCCTTGCCGCCACCCCAGGCTCCCCGCGGTTCCTGCTAGCCTCCTTTCAAGAGGTGCTTGACGTGGGATTGCCTTCCATCTCCCTTGCCGCGGCTGGGACAAGAGAGCGCCGCATTCCCTGCGGCCATCTCGGGAGCTCTTGGGGACCCGACTGCTGGTTCTGCTCCCCGCCCCCCATCAGGCCCAGCAGGACCCACGGGAGAGGGCAGCCCTCTGCTGCGCCCCCCCATGCGCCGCGGATGGTCCAGCACTCAGCGGGGCTGCAGGGCCAGCCTGGTCCCCTGCACTGCGGATGGTGTCGGGAGAAGGGGGTTCCTGGGGGAATCCAAGCCTCAAGTGGCTGGCTGCTGGGGGAGGAGCCAACTGGAGGGCCTCGGGGCAGAGAGAGGCCGAAGCTGTATGAGTGCTAACAGTGAAAAGTGCAATTCCTTTCTTTTTGTGTATGTACGATAACCACTTATTACTTTTAGGATCACCAAACCCAACCAAACGTGGAGAGACTAGAATGCAACAAAGAAAAATGGGTGGGAGACGGGGAAGGAAGTGCCAATGGTCCTGCTGCCAGCTCTGCCACGAACCTGCCAGGTGGCCACAGATAGACTGAGGGCCCCAAAAGCTGCAGAACCTGTGGGCAGGCGCATGTGGGCACGGGGTGCGTGAGCCAGAAGGAGAGACGGAGCAGGCCGAGTCCTGCTGCCCGCAGCAAGGAGCTGACTAAAGGTGAGGGACGGATGCCAGGGCCCCACCCATCTGCCCAGGCGGAGTGGGTGCTGGCACCCCAGTGCTTCCTGCCATCTCCTGGCAGCCTGCAGCCAGACAAGCAAGGCTGCACCCTCTTTTAAAAAATATATGTCAACTTTCAGATTACAAAATCCATCCCCACAGTGGAGGACCTGGAAGATGCACACGAGTCTGGAGAGGTGAAAAATTCGACTACCCGGAGATGCAGCAGCCGTTCAGGGTACTTGGAGCCTTTCCCCCATGTCACAAACCACGTAACTGAAAAAGAGGCCACCAATGCAATGCCCCATTTCCTGCTGTGGGGCATTTCGGTCTGCTTCAGCTTTTCCCTGTGACAGCACCGTACGTACAGCTCGGACTGCATTTCCAAGCAGATTCTGTTGTGGTAAGCAACATAAGCAAACCATACCCAGACATATCCATGGGTAGCATTTGATCCCTTCCCCCAAGACAAAAGCAAAGAGACAATACCAACAAAGACAGATGGTGATGCTTCAGACCCCAAACCTGGAGGCCCCATTGCCCTGGGCACCCCAATATACTTCCTAACCCACTCCCCCAAATACGAAGAGCCAACGCCTTCAAAATAAATGGTCTTTTTATTGTGTGTTCACAAAAACAAAATCGGGGTGGCCTTTGGTGAATCTCCCACGCTGGTTAACAACGAATAGGATGCATGCAAGAAACAACTACGTGCTCCTCGGAAGGAACGGTGTCGTGTCCTGCCAGGGCCCTACAGGTCAGAGGCAGACAGGGCCAGGAGGCCCCGCAAGGCCAGCTCCTGGGCCCAGCGAGGGAGGAAGGCCCGAGCCTGCCACCTCCCCAGAGGGCCTGGCAGGAGGGGGAGGGGACCAAAACACTGATCTGGGCCAGGCCTAGCCCCCACAAGCTAGAAACACACAGGTAAGCTCCCACCCCCCACCCCAGCAAAAACACTGCTAAGGCAGTTGAGCCAGGCCTGGGGAAGAGCTGGTTAGGAAGCCAAGCCCTCAGGGCTCCATCCAGAAGGGGTTGCCCTCTTCAACCTGCATGGAGTAGTAAACAAACACCAGGAAAGCAGCAAAGACCAGGAAAAGGAGCAGCTGGCCCCAGAGAGGGACCTGGCGCTCCTGGCCCAGCCCGGCCCCAGGGGTCTGCTTTTCCGGTCGGATGGCCCGGCGGGTCAGCCAGGAAGGTGGGGAGGAGGAGGAGGAGGAGGAAGAGGAGGTGGAGGACGACGTGGGGTAATAGGACTGGCCATCGGAGGTCTGGGACATGTTGGAAAGTGGGCGGTAGTGCGCGATGTTCTGGTAGGCGCTGTCCCGGCTGTACGAGGGGCACTCCCTGAGGCGGAGATTGGAGCAGGTTGGCCAGGCTGAACCACACCCAGGATGGGCAGCCCCCTCATCCCCGGCCCTCCCTCCTGGGGTGCCCCCTGTTGCTCACCTTTCCTTGCCTTCCTCCTCAGAAGAAGAGAAAAGATTGTCGTCTTGCACCTGGAAAAGATAGGCAAGGTGAGGGGCGGAGCTAGCCAAGCATCCACAGCCTGCCTGTTCCAACCGCTGCTTCAAGGCCAAGGGCCCTAAACCCTCTGGGACCTCCCTGGGCTTGTGGCCTTTTGGCCACTTGTTCAGTTACTATCCCGGCTGCCTCAGTCCCCCAGGGCTGAGAACCAGCTCAAACTCAGATCCCCGACTAGGGTGCACATGTGCTCCGCCTGGGGCATGCTCTGACCCACCAGTGCCGACACCCCTGCCCCCACAACCAGGGCATTGACCAGACCCCCACCCCTCCCAGGAAGCCTGGGAACTGAGAAAGCACTACCATGTCCGCCCACTGGCCCTCGTGGCTTTATCCGGCTCTGCTCAACTCGGGTTCTGCCCAAGTTATTGGCAAGGGGTGGGCCTGGCAGGCTGGCTCACCTGTTGATGGAAGGTGTCAGCATCGTGGAGTGAGGTCAGGGGCTCCCGGAGGCCCTTGGATGAGCCCCCCGACCCAGGCTCCCCATAAGTCCTGGTGCTCAGGTAACTCTCTTCATAGTAGCCATCATTGTAGCCTTGGGGAGAGGGGGGCCACAGTAGGAGAGGTGCCATCACGAGCCCCCCACGGCCGGGTGTCCCTCGCCTCAATCCCACTTTGGGCTCAGTGACACCGGTCTCTCCCCTCTAGGGCTGGTGAGGGGTGGGGGGGGGTTGAGGTCTCAGGCCCTCCCATGACTGGGGGTCCACCGCAGAGTGGAGTGAAGGTGTCGGCGCCTCCCGGGCCCCAGCCTGCCTTACCCTTGCTCTGGTACAGCAAATCATCTTCTTTCTTGGGCAGATCGTACATATCCGAGTCCACCGAGGTCGAGTCCAGATCTGGGGATCGAGGGGGCGGGCGATGGAGGGACACCTGCGCTCAGGCCACCCGGCCCTCAGCGCAGGTGGCCCTCTGGTCCGGGCCCCGCCTTCCCGGCCGTCCCAGCCGGGTCCCCTCCGGTGGCGTGGGGCCCTGGGGGAGGTGGGGAGGGGGGTGCTCACCCGAGAAGCGATAGGAGAATGAGGAGGCGGACGAGTTTGGGGGCGAGAGTCGGCGCCTCCGGGTCTCGTACTCGAAGATCTTCTTCTCGTAGAGCTTGCGGGTGGAGCCTGGGCAGACACAGGGCACGGGGCGCGTCAGGGCCGCGGGGAGGCCGGAGGCCGCCCGCCGCCCGCCGCCCGCCGCCGGCCGCGTACCCACGACAGGCCCGTGCGGGATGTTGTACTGGCGCAGCACGGCCACCAGCTCGGCGTCCGACAGAACCGCGTAGTCGTCCATGGCGGCGGAGGGCCTGGGCGCAGGCCGGGCCGGGGACGCGGGCGGGCAACGGCGGCCTGGGAGCGCGGCGAGGGGTGCGGAGCGGCCGCGCGATCACGTCACGACCGCGGCTCCGCGGCCCAGGCCTGCGCGCTGCCGGGGGAAGGGCGAGCCGCGGGGGCGAAACCGGCGCAGACCGGTCTGGACGTGGGAGCGAGCGAGCGGGGCGGCGCCGGGGCTGTGGTTAGGGGGCAGAGGCGGGGCCGCCGGGCCCCCACGCCACCGACTGGCGGGATTGGGGGACGGGCGGGACGGGGCGGGGCCTGCGCGGGAGCCGGAGCGGCGCGTTCTGGCCTGGATGTTGGGGTGGGGGCGGGGCTGGAGAGCACAGACATCATTCCCTGGCGCGTTGGAGCTGGAAGCGGAAGCGGGGCGGGGCCTCGCCGATTGGCCTGGACTTGGGAGCGGGGCGGGGCTGGCGGGCAAAGACATCACACGCTAGCGTGCCCGGGCTGGACGTGGGAGAGGGGCGGGGCCTGCACGGGAACCAAAGCGGTGCAGACCGGGCTGGACAAGGGAGCCCGGCGCGACTGCGCGCCCGGGGAAGGGGCGGAGCCTGTGAACAAAGACGTCACACGCTGGTGTGTTGGGGGCAGACGTGGGATCGGGGCGGGGCCTGCGCGGAGCCCAGCCGGCAGAAACCGGCCAGGCTGTGGGGAGGGGCGGGGCCGGCACTCTGGGAGTGGCTGGCGCGCCCTGAGTCACGTGCGCAGAGGCGCCCTGGGCCCTCCACCCTGGTCTCTGTCCCCCTTCCCAGGCTTCAGGGCTTGGGGTCCCCAGGCCGAGGCCAAAGCCCAAGAGCGGACACTTGGAGAGCTCCGACTCCGGGCCGGGCGTGTTCCCCGGCGCTCTGCAGGCATCAGGGCAGGGAAGCCACTGCCAGGCAGGGTGGGGACTCCAGGCCGCCACCTCCCAGCCCCCTGTCCCCTCCCTGGCCTACACACCTGCGGCCGCCCGGGGCTCACCGCCTCCTTCCCCCCTCCACTCGGAGGAAAGGGGGCACTGGGCCAGGAGGCCGCGGGCATTCCAGGAACAACCAGCCTTCCAAGGGGCCCGGGCCGGCCAGCGGGCACTGGCACAGGATGCTGGTGTGACGCGTGCTGGGACAGTGTGTGCCCGCCACCCCAACGGCCAGCCTGGCCTGGGAGAGTGTGGTCCTGGGGAGAGGGGAGGCTTCCTCTCCTGTCGGAATGGCCCCTGAGCTGAGTGGGACCAGAAGTGGCCGGGCAGGGTCCCCTGGGCGGGTGGCCCTCCAGAGCCAGAGGGGCCTGCCAGAGGGGTCTGAGTGGGCTTCGGGGACAGTGGCAGGGCAGAGGTGGCCAAAGGAGGGGGGTGGGGGACAAACCGGGTAAGGCTGTTGAGGTAACATGGAGTGTGGCTGGAAGGAGGTGAAGACCTTGATTGGAAAAGGGCTGTTTGGTGGAGAGTGGAAAAGAGGTGACTGTCCTGTTGTAAACAAACCCAGTCTCATGGAGTATGGGGTAAACTGGGGTGCCCCCCAGAGAGCCTGGAGAAAAGAGGTACCTGCCCTGCCTGGGCCCAGAGGTGACCACTCACTATTGCAGAAAATGAGGGAGGGCCCCAGGCGGGCCTGGGCTGGTTTGCCCAGCCATGAGGGGCACATACCCAGCAGGGGTAAGGGAGAGGAGGGCCCTGGCCAGGCCACAAAGACCCATCCGAAGTGTCGTGGTTGCCCAGGGTTGTAATGTGGAGGGGAGGTGCTTGAGTCCCCGAATACACTGTGCACCGCAGGAGCAGATGCCAGCCCCGGGCAGGACAGGGGCTGCCACTGATCTCTCAGCAGAGGAGGTGAGGGCAGTCTGGGCTCCACGCTGGGCAGCGACTGCCTCATGTAGTTTTGTGTTTGGGCACGATCAGACGCCCCAGCCCCTCCGCAAGCCTTCTTTTGCAATGCTGGCCCCTTTCCCGGAGACCCGCGTGTACAGGACGCTTTTCTGGCTGCTCTGGGTGGCTGGCTCCGTCCTCCCCCTCGCCGCCCCTCCCCAAACAGATCCGAGCTGTTTCCTTTTGCGGTCAAGGAATTCTAGGTTTGCCTTCTCCCCAAGGAACACACTCCCCCGCCCCACCCCCTGGCACCTGTCTTGGCACTCTTTTATGCCCCCCACTTCCCATAACGTCCCACCACAGATGATGCCAGGAAGCTGAACTGCGAGGGGTCCCCCTATGCCCACCCAGTGGGCACCTGGAGCCTACGTCCAGTCCCCTTGATGGTGCAGCTCCACCCCTGACCCTCAGAGCTGGGAGACCCTCGGCAGCACCCCCCACACACACAACTACATAGAAGAGAATCTGGGGCTCAGTGAGGGGGAGAGACTTGCCCAGGGGCCCTGAGCACGACAATTCATTCATCAAACCTTCCCTAGGCCAGTGCCTAGTCCTCTGAGCAGTGACTCGGGCAGCCATGGCTGAACCTCAGAGAGCTCCCGGATGGGGGTTCGCAGTTGTCAGAGGGGTTGGGAAGGGTGTGTACAGGGAACCCTGAGGGCCTCCAGGGAGCTGATCCTGGGGAGGGTGGGCAGACGGGACATTGCAGTTGAGCCTTAAAGAAGAGGACGAATTTCTTTGGTGGACAGTTGGGGAAAAGGAAGAGTTAGCAAGAAGCAGCCAGTGCAGCAAGGGGGAAAAGAGACTGTGGAAGCAACCGATTCCAAGTCATGAATAAGATACAGGAGTTTCTCTTTGATGAAGGATGGGAATGGCTTCTAGGCAGTATAATGTATAACTTGCAATCCCAGCAAGATTGAAAGTTATAAGGGAGGAAAAAAAAAATGTCACCATAAATACGTTTCCCAGATCAATGTACAGGGAGGCCATTGTTCACTGAGCTATAAACAATGTTTTCTTTAAAATCAGGATGTTTTTAATACTAAAAGACACGATCCTTAACTTTTCTCTTGAGAATATTAAAGATCCTTTGGGCATTAGCCGGTTTTCAAATCCTTTGAAACACCGCTCAGATGGTTACAAAAGTCATAAGATGAGGCTTGTGGTGAAAATTAGTGCATTGACAATTGTCGACATCGGTACAAAACTTTGAATAGAGAGCGGCCCCAAAGCCCCTCAAGTATTGTGTTCAAACCCCAGAACACATCAGTTCATCTTGGTGCAGGGAGGATGGCTGGTTGGAGAATCAGCTTGCCGTGGCGGTAGGAATGGCGACAACCCCGGTGGTTTCCCTGTATCTTCAACACCAGGAGATGATGGCTTTCATCGATTATGATCATCAGGGAACAGCCAATGCTGTACAAACCATTCCACCCCCCCCCCCCCGTGCCTGGATGGCACCTGCCTTTGGCTTGTGGGTTTCCCTCCCCAGTGGACCTACTCGGCCGTGAGCCCCAGCAGCCCCCTCCTGGACCTGCGGGTCCCCACCTCTGATCTCAGGGCCCTCTCTTCCAGGTGAAGATGACCCACTGCTGTGCCCCCACCCCACCCCAGGCACTGCAATCAGAGCTGGCCAAGGCAGCGGGGAGAAGGGCCTCCCTCCCTTTCTCTCTTTTAAAGGAAGTAGAATAGAGTAGAAAACACCAGAGTGCTTTGCAGGTAGGAGGGAAAACCTTGTTTTCAGAAATATCTGTTTCAGTTCTTACAAGTGTGTGTGTGTGTGTGTGTGTGTGTGTGTACGGGTTCAGGACGTAAAACGGAATTCTTACTGGGATGGTGGGCAACATGGTAAAAAAAGATGCTGCTTTACATGCATTTGATGTGGAACTGCACCTCGCGGGCAATGGGCATGGAGACGAGGAAGATGCGGTAGGTCTGTGCCGGCCCAGCTCACCAACCCCTGGCTCTTGGCTGCACCCTCCTGCACACTCCCAGGTTTTGGGTCTGTGTCTAACTGGCCCTCTGGGGGTGGGGGCTGCTGGGAATTCCGTGTGTGTCTGCTGCAGCCCCCAGGCCAGGCCTGGCACCCAGCAGGGATCAAGTTCATAGTAGCTGTTAAGATTGTCCTTTCACTCAGGCTCTGCCCAGGCCTTGCACGTAGTAGATGCACAGTGGACACCTGCACATGCCTATTGTCCCACCCTGCCCCCCAGCCCCCCCCCCCAGGGCAGCAGAAGCCAGCTTGTCTTGCCAGCCCGAGCTTGGGGCAGAGGCAAGGTGGGTGCAGAGGGCCCTGATTCCCGGGGCCTTCCTGGAGGAGGTGGCCTTGGAGCTGGGCCTTTCTTCCCAGGGAGCGCTTGGCTCCCCCAGACTCGGCAAGCTGACATCGGAGCGGCTGGGCCCAGACGGGGGCCCTGCAGACCCCACGGGAGCTCGAGGCGAGCACCCCCACCCCCAACACCCACCCACCCAGCGCCGGGCGGTGAGCTCATCCCTCATCTCGGGGGGCGGCGTCGCCAGTGCGGCCCGGGCGCATGAGCTCCCCGCGCACCCCCCGCCCCCCGGCTCCTGGGCGATTTTACCAATTAAGGCTTTCTCTGCGGGCCGGGCCGGGCCGAGCCGGGCGCGGGGCGGGCGCGGGGCGGGGGGTGCGGCCAACAAGAAGGCGGGCGGCGGCGGGGCCATTCGCGTGGAGGCGCGCGGCGCGCAGCGGACAGCAGCAGAGCCCGGAGGCGCCGGGCGCGGGCGCAAAAGCGAGCCAGGCGCCACCCCGCGGTCGCCGGCCACCCGCAGGGACAGCAGGTGAGGCCTCGGAGGCCGGGCTCTGCCCGGGACGCTCGCCGCGCTGCTCGCGGGTCCTGGCTGGGGCCGGGGCCCGGGGATGGCGAAGGCGGGCAGAGAAGTACCGAGAACGCAGGCGCCGGCGCGCGCGCCCAGGCCCGGCCAGGTGGAGCTGGGGTGGTGAGCGGGCTTGCGAGCCGGTGTCCAGGAGCTGCTCTCCCGAGTTTCCCCCACGAGTTTGTGTCTGTGCCAGGAATCTGAGAGTCCAAAGCCATGAGGTGGGTCCTTGGGAGAGACGGTGTCTGAGCGTTTGGCAGAAGGTGGCACGGGTGTGGGTGTCCGCCGGCCCGCATGGCAAGCCTGTCTGGGAGGGAAGGGCCCCTCCAGTAGGACCCTGAGTGGGCTGAGTGCCCTTGAGAGGGCCACGGTGGGTCCCTCAGCTGGCGGAAGTCCGCAGGGCACCAGCTGCCTTGGGAACGGGGGAGCTGGTTTGGGGACTGCTGCGTGCCACCTGGGCTGGGGCGGGGTTGTGGCCTGGCACAGAAAGTAGGGGCCCTCTCCCCAGTTGGCTCTGAGCTGGAGGTTCACTGCCAGCCAGGATGTGAACAGCACGATCCTCGGATTCCCATGCCACCCGGGGCCAGGGAAAGCTGGCACAGTCAGCTGGCCGTCCCATTTGTACGTGACCCAGGCTGCGCAGTCGAGGTGGGTGCGGAAGGGGCGCGCGGGAGATGGGCGCCCTCACCTGCCTCACCTGGACTTGCCTTGCCCACCCAGGCCTCTTCTCTCTGTGTCGACCTGCCGCTGCTTTCCCTCTGGGCGCCCCCTGGCTACGCAGGCCTGGACGTGGCTCCTTAGGGACCCCAGCTGAACAGCCACTGGATTTGGGGCTAGAGCTCCCTGTGGGAGGGCCGGGCCTGGGGTCTGAGGGCCGGGGGTGGGGTTGGGGGGCGGGGTGTGTCTAACATCCAAGAATCTACTCCAAATAAGGGAAAATATGAAAGCGCTGGATTTGGGCTTCTGCAGACTGCCGGATCTGGGGGCTTTGGGATGGGGCGCCATCTGGTGGCTGTACGGTGTCCTCCTAAGTATGGGAACCACTCCAGTCCCATCCCTTCTCCCCCAAACAGGGCAAGCTTAGGGCTGGAAGCCAGGACACCCGAATTCTGTCCCCCCTTTCTGCTGGAGTTGACCAGTGGACAGGTACCCTGACTCAGTTTCCCTGCCCTGTGTCTGACGATTAAGGGATCAACAGATGACCCAGTCAGGCGGCACTTAGCGAAAATCAACTCTTGCTTGAATTCCACCCCTGGGGACTTGCTTCCCAGTGTGTGTGTGTGTGTGTGTGTGTGTGTGTGTGTGTATGTGTGTGCCCGTCTTGAGGTCTTGAGTGCTGTCTGGCTGGGAGGGCCTTGTATGGATACCCCCTTTACAGAGCTCCCCCACCTCCACCCAGCCTTCCAGCCGTGCTGGTGTGGATTTTTGTACAGGTGTGTCCAAGAGTGGTCAGGACAGGGGATGGTGTACAGGTGGTGGGCCTCAGTACTATAAAAGTCCATTGAGACCCCTTACCACCACCACTGGTGGCAGAAAAACCAGTGGGGTGACAGGCAACCCCCAAGGGAGTGTGCTGAGAGGCAAGGGGGGTGCCGACTGGGGCCCCGAGCCTCACTGCCATATGGAACGGGTGCCCAAGACTCAGCGAAAGTCAACCATATTTGGGCATGGCACCCAAGGCCTCCAGCTCCGTCTCCCCACCAGTCTTTAGCAGAGAAATGGATTACTACCTGCTGTGCCTCAATCTAAGAATCCAGCAGTAGGGAGAAACACATGGTTTTCTGGAAGAAAAAAAAAAAAGACCCAAAGAAGGGAACATTCCGGAAAAGGAAGGTGCACAGGACTGGAGAAGGAGCAAGTCCACCCGGGGGGAGCCATGAGTAAGGTGCCTTTTCGTTACTGGCACAGGCTGGCCTCTGCCCCCGTGCCTTTGTTGGTCAGATCCCCAAAGCAGTCTCCAGAGTTACCTACCAGAAAAGTAATTTTGAGCAAAAACCCCACTGCCCTTGGGACACAGTGCAAGCTCCTCAGCAGGCCTCAGCACCTTACCCGGTTTGCCCCCCACCCCCCTCCTTTGGCCACCTCTGCCCTGCCACTGTCCCCGAAGCCCGCTCAGACCCCTCTGGCAGGCCCCTCTGGCTCTGGAGGGCCACCCGCCCAGGGGACCCTGCCCGGCCACTTCTGGTCCCACTCAGCTCAGGGGCCATTCCGACAGGAGAGGAAGCCTCCCCTCTCCCCAGGACCACACTCTCCCAGGCCAGGCTGGCCGTTGGGGTGGCGGGCACACACTGTCCCAGCACGCGTCACACCAGCATCCTGTGCCAGTGCCCGCTGGCCGGCCCGGGCCCCTTGGAAGGCTGGTTGTTCCTGGAATGCCCGCGGCCTCCTGGCCCAGTGCCCCCTTTCCTCCGAGTGGAGGGGGGAAGGAGGCGGTGAGCCCCGGGCGGCCGCAGGTGTGTAGGCCAGGGAGGGGACAGGGGGCTGGGAGGTGGCGGCCTGGAGTCCCCACCCTGCCTGGCAGTGGCTTCCCTGCCCTGATGCCTGCAGAGCGCCGGGGAACACGCCTGGCCCGGAGTCGGAGCTCTCCAAGTGTCCGCTCTTGGGCTTTGGCCTCGGCCTGGGGACCCCAAGCCCTGAAGCCTGGGAAGGGGGACAGAGACCAGGGTGGAGGGCCCAGGGCGCCTCTGCGCACGTGACTCAGGGCGCGCCAGCCACCCCATCCCCCGCAGGGGCCCAGGGGGAGGAAAGTCCCTTGTATGGCCTGCCCCGCCGGAGGGGCTGACGCCGCTCAGCCTTTCCCGGCTCCGGGGCTCCTTCCTGAGCTGGGGTCCCTGTGACCTTCCTGGGGGCCCCGAGGCCCGGGGGTCGGAAGGCCGCTGCGGCCAGACGGGCGGGGCGGGGGGGGACGCTCGGGGGAGGAGGGGGCATTCCGACGGGCGGGGCGGGGCGGGCGCGGCCCACGAAGCCCCGCCTCCCGCGGCCCCGCCCTGCCGCAGCCCCCGCTTCCCGGCTCCGCCCTCGGTCGCATTTAAAGGGCTCGCGCTCAACGCGACCCAACCTCTGCCTTCTTGCCTCTCGGCGTGCGTCCTAGGTGCCTGCGACTTTAATTGAAGGGCCGTCCCCTCGTCGAGGCTCCAGCACCGCCCCCCGGGTCCTTGCGCTTCAAAATGAGTAGCTTCCACTCGCGGGCGGGCCAGAGTGCGGCGGGCGCGGCTCTGGGCAGCGGCGGCGCCGACTCTCGGGACGCCGAGATGCCGGCCACCGAGAAGGACCTGGCGGAGGACGCGCCGTGGAAGAAGATCCAGCAGAACACGTTCACGCGCTGGTGCAATGAGCACCTCAAGTGCGTGAGCAAGCGCATCGCCAACCTGCAGACGGACCTGAGCGACGGGCTGCGACTCATCGCGCTGCTGGAGGTGCTCAGCCAGAAGAAGATGCACCGCAAGCACAACCAGCGGCCCACCTTCCGCCAGATGCAGCTCGAGAACGTGTCCGTGGCGCTCGAGTTTCTGGACCGCGAGAGCATCAAGCTGGTGTCGATCGGTGAGGACCTCCCTCCACCCGCGCCGCTCCCGCCCCTCCCCGGCCCGCGGTGCAGCCTCCCCCGCCCCGACTCGCCCCCACCCCCAGGACCCCTGCGCAGCCGGGCCCTGCGCGGGCCTCGAGAACAAAGGCGCGCGGGAGGCCGGCGGCCGCGCCGATCGTCCGCGCCCCCGCCCACTGGCCCGCGCCCAGCCTTGAGCTCACATCCTCCGCAGGCCGCGCCCCCCATACCCTCCCCGCAGCCCCCAACGGTGGGAGAGGGCCCTGCGACCCTCACGCCCGATCCCCGGGGTGCGGGAGGCCCGGGCTCGCCGCTCCCAGCGGCAGCTCCGAGGGGGCCCGTGCACTGGGCGGTGGAACTTGGGGGACCCCTTGTCTAGGGTTCTGGGAGTCTTCTGGCGCGAACCTCCCACTTCCATTGCTCCGGGGGCCGCTGGGGGCCAGAGAGAACCCGAGTTTAACAGCAGAGCGCCAGAGATGCGTTTGAGCAGGCAGTGAAGGGACGCGGCTCTTCACCTTGGGCTCTGTCCCGGTGCCCACGGGGACCTCGGTTCTCTGCATCTAGAGGGCAGGAGCTGGTCGGGAGGTGCTCCAGCGCATTCTGGGCTGGCTGCCAGCCCCATGTCCCTGCTGCTTGGCTGCAGAGGTTGGCATTGGCCAGGCCGGCGGCAGTATCCCGGGCCCTTCTCAGGATGGGGGACTGTAGTGGACACCAGGACGGGCGACTCGGGGGGGAAAACGTGGGGCAGGCAGGGAAGAAGGGCGAGCGGGCTAAACTTTTTTGCCCTGGAGAATTGAAAGGGGCCTGGCAGCTCTCCCTGCAGCCCCGGCCCGTTCTCTGCTGAGCCACACAGAGGGAGGATCCCAAGGGTGGCTGCCCTTTCTGCCGAGGGCCAGTCGAGGCAGGGGCCCACTCCCCAGCTCCGGCCGCGGTCTAGCCAAGCTGTCATCTCTGAGCCCTGGTGGGGGGGCAACCGGATGTGGGGAGGCGGGCCACACCCCAGCTCTGGGGGTGGGGTGGGGGTGGGGGTGGGGGGTGGTCTCCTCCTCCCTCCTCCCTCCTCCTCCTCCCTCTTGTGAGCTGGCTGGACCAGACCTGGTTCCCAGAGCTTTGCCATATAAGGCAAAAAAATGTTGGAAAGCAGCAGTGATTAGGGGAAGGAGGGGGCCTGAGGAAAGGGGTGGGATGGGGCGGGGCCACCCTCCCAGGCCCTCTCCCAGCCGGGGCTGGGTCCTTCTCTCCCCCTTTGGTGAGGGGGTTTGGGGAAAGCATGAGCTGCCCTAATATGGACCAGGGAGAGGGAGGGCCCAACCCCACCCACCCACCCACCGGGACTCGTTGGGCCCATAGGTGCCTCCTGAGGACCCGGGACAGGGGGTGGGAAGCCCCAGCTGGGCCCGTGCCCTCGCTCTTTCTGAACCTTCCTACAAGCACAGCCCTAGCCTTGACCACCCTCCATCTGGAGGAGCTTGGACCAGTGGTGCTGGGATGGGTCAAACCCCCGTCCGGCAGCGGGGAGGCCGGCAGCGGGGAGGCCGCTCCGCTTTGAGCTGCCCGCTAGGATTCGGAGGCCGCCTCCCACGGATGGCCCTTTTGATGTGTCCGTCCTCCAGTTGACTCACCAGGCAAATATGTCCCCGGATTATGGGGCCTCTGGCTTCCAGAAGGGCTGCCAGACTTGAGATCCTAGGAAGCCTGCCCTCCTCCGAGCCCATCCCCAAGAGAGCTCCCTTTCTCTGTCCTGACACCATGTCCCCTGCCCCTGCCCCAACAGACTGAGGTGCAGAGGGGCCCTTGGGTGGGGCCCAGTGCCGGGCAGGGTTGCCATGGTGCTGGGTGCCCGGCCTGGGTGGAGGGGGCGGTGCCCTAACCACTTCCCTTGTGGGGAGCCTGGCGGCCCACGGCCCGTTAGGTGGCCACGAGGGAGGAGGGTGGGCTGCGGGCTGTGGGCAGGCATGTGTTGGGACCCCACCCATGGCCTCTGGGGGCGGGGGTGCCAGCCCTCGGATCTGGGGCTCCAGCAGGGCCCCGAGCACCCGCCCCAGGCTCGCCGGCTCCACCCTCGTCCTCCTCAGGAATGGCTCCCTGGCCCATGAGCCCTGTTGTCCCCAAATGGGCCCCAGTGAGTCAGGTCCATGCCGCCAAACTGCTGGTTCCTTTGGGCCCCTGGCACCCAGTCTGCAGCACCCACCTCCCTCTTCCAGTCTGGCTCTGCAGGGAGCGGGGGATGGGAAAGGAAGTGCAGGGGTGTGGACCATGACCCCCTCCACCCAAAGAATCCTTGCCCAATGCCTCCGCTTCCCCTGCCTCAGTTGTATTTCCCAACCACCCCATGCGCCAAGCCTTCCTCTCCCCACGCTCCCCCCCCTGCTCTGTAGACCCCTGGAGGTGGGAGGTGCCCCTGCTCACTCTCCAGAACCTTTTCTTGGGGGATCCTGGAGGCCCCCCCGACCCTGCCTGTGTGCTGGGGCTGCCATTGGTGTGTCCTTGGGGCTCCTACAGCCCGGGGCTTCTGGTAACGCAGCCCTCATTGCCCTGTGCTGTCACCGGGCATCTCTGGGTATCTCCCCCCAGCTGTCTCCTACACCTGGGACTCCCCCCTCCTTGCACACACACATCCCACAGCACCCCTGGGCAGAGAGGGCCCACCCACAGCCCCACCCCACTGTCCGGGGACACCCGTCTGTCCCTCCCACCCCTCTGGGCCGCATGCACGTGTGGGGAGGCCCCGGTCGGCCCCCCGCCTGCGGCTGCTGCCACCCCCGTCCCCCACAGACAGCAAGGCCATCGTGGACGGCAACCTGAAGCTGATCCTGGGCCTGGTGTGGACGCTGATCCTGCACTACTCCATCTCCATGCCCATGTGGGACGAGGAGGAGGACGAGGAGGCCAAGAAGCAGACGCCCAAGCAGCGGCTCCTGGGCTGGATCCAGAACAAACTGCCGCAGCTGCCCATCACCAACTTCAGCCGCGACTGGCAGAGCGGCCGTGCCCTGGGCGCCCTCGTCGACAGCTGTGCCCCAGGTAGGTGAGGGGGAGGCGGGGGTAGGGGGTAGGGGGTGCAGGTGGGGTGGGGGGCGGCCTCTGAGGGGCTCCTGTGGCCCAGGCTCACGGTGACTGTGGCCCCCACTCTACCCCCAGGTCTGTGTCCTGACTGGGACTCCTGGGACGCCAGCAAGCCTGTGAACAACGCCCGCGAGGCCATGCAGCAGGCCGATGACTGGCTGGGCATCCCGCAGGTACGTGCCCATGGCCCTCCAGGGGTCATGTTGAGGGCGGAAGGCATCCCCACCTCGGCCACCTGGGGCTCAGGCTGAGCGGTGCCCGCCCTCTGCCCATGGCAGGTAATCACCCCCGAGGAGATAGTGGACCCCAACGTCGACGAGCACTCCGTCATGACCTACCTGTCCCAGTTCCCCAAGGCCAAGCTAAAGCCGGGGGCTCCCCTGCGGCCCAAACTGAACCCGAAGAAAGCCCGAGCCTACGGGCCAGGTGAGTGGCCTTCCGTGGGGAGGTGTCCTCTCTGAACTTGGAGTTCCGGAAGGCTCTTTTGGAGCCAGGTTACATCACACACCACCAAGAACCAGATAGGAAGGGGTCAGGGCTGGTCGAAATGGGCAGCTTGGCCAGGCGAGAGGGTGCTGGCAAGTTCTTGAAGTCGCACCAGCCTGAGGTAGATGTAGATAAGCAGGGCGCGGGCGGCAGGGATCCAGAATCCGGGCCAGGAGATTGTGTATCACGCAGGATCGAGCACCCAAGTGTGGGGCTGGGTGAGCAGTCAAACCCAAGTGTTCAGTGTTCCAGAAAACAGGCTCGGGCCTGCCCTGGCTGCAGAGCACAGCTGGCTCCCAAGCTGGGGTTACGCTGTGTCTTGACTGGGGGTGCCAGGAAGAGGGGGTGCCGGGCTTACAGAGGGATAAACACTTGAACTGTGGCTCCTTGGTCCTCCTGAGGGGGTCCGCCGTGGTGTCTGGGGGCGAGGGGTGGCACGGGGGCCTGCACAGCCAGCCCATGCCTCCCTTACCATCTCCTGGCAGGCATTGAGCCGACGGGCAACATGGTGAAGAAGCGGGCAGAGTTCACCGTGGAGACCAGGAGCGCCGGCCAGGGGGAGGTCCTGGTGTACGTGGAGGACCCGGCCGGCCACCAGGAAGAGGTGGGGTGCTGCAGGCGGGCAGGGGAGGCTGCTGCGGGGTCCCCATGAGGGGCCACTCTCAGCCCGGGCTCATGGCTGCCATCCCATTCCCCCAGGCCAAGGTGACTGCCAACAACGACAAGAACCGTACCTTCTCCGTCTGGTACGTCCCTGAGGTGACAGGGACACACAAGGTGAGCCCTCAGCCCGAGGGGAGGGGAGGGGAGGCCCCGACCCCCGACCTCTGCCCCGCTCATGGCCTCCCCACCCTGGGACCAGGTCACCGTGCTCTTTGCCGGCCAGCATATCGCCAAGAGCCCCTTTGAGGTGTACGTGGACAAGTCACAGGGTGACGCCAGCAAGGTGACTGCCCAGGGCCCGGGCCTGGAGCCCAGTGGCAACATTGCCCATAAGACCACGTACTTTGAGATCTTCATGGCAGGTGAGGGGCGGCTGTGAGGCTTGGGGTGCTAGGGAGCCGCGGGGCCCAGTGTGGGGGGCACCCCTGGCGCTGAACCAGTGATTGGTACAGGAGCAGGCACGGGTGAGGTGGACGTGACGATCCAGGACCCCACGGGGCAGAAGGGCAGCGTGCAGCCCCAGCTGGAGGCCCGGGGTGACAGCATGTACTGCTGCAGCTACCAGCCCACCATGGAGGGCACACACACGGTCCACGTCACCTTCGCTGGCATGCCCATCCCTCGCAGCCCCTATAGTGTCTCCGTGGGCCAAGGTAGGCCGGGCACCAGGCGGCCCGCGGGAAGGGGAGGCCACCAGGGGCTGGCCCCGCTCGGGCCCCCGGCCTGGGGCGGCCTGCTTCCGCTGTCGGGGCGCACATTCTCTTTCCAACCCTGCTGGGTCCCTGTCCTCCTCCTCTCGCCCCCGCTGGCTGTCTGTCTCTCTCCTCTCCACGCTTCCCTCCTCGGAAGAGCTCGCTCCAGCTGTCTAGAATCCTGCTGTTCTGTGCTCCCAGGGTTAACGGTACTTGGATCTGTCTTCCTCTTGGAGGGGAGGGCGGGGGGCTGGCGTTGGAGGCCGGCAGGGAGGAGGGCTCATGGTCCATTCCGGTTCTTTCTTCCGACTCGGTCTGGTGGGCCACATTCTGGGGTGGAGGTGTGGTTTCCTCCGGTTCCGACACCCCAGCTCCGGGGGAGGCGGGTGAGAGGGCAAGTTCAGCTGCCGCTTCCCCGGTGGCTCAGGTGCCGCTCTGCCCGCAGCCTGTAACCCGGGGGCCTGCCGGGCCGTGGGCCGGGGCCTGCAGCCCAAGGGCGTGCGGGTGAAGGAGACGGCCGACTTCAAGGTGTACACGAAGGGCGCAGGCAGTGGCGAGTTGAAGGTCACCGTGAAGGGTCCCAGTAAGTGTGCTGGGGGGGCCAGGCCGGGGGGCTCCGCAGCCTGCTGGGCTCTGCTGGGGCCGGCCTGAGGCCCTCCCTCGTCCCCGCAGAGGGTGAGGAGCGCGTGAAGCAGAAGGACCTGGGGGACAGCGTCTACGGCTTTGAATATTACCCCACCGTCCCTGGCACATACACGGTCACCATCACATGGGGTGGCCAGAACATCGCACACAGGTGAGGCTGCCGGGCACCGGCTCCTGCATCACCATCCACGGCCCCTGCCTGCCCTGCCTGGAGCCCTGGGGTTCGCCATGGGGTTGGGCTCTGGTGGCACCCCTCAGTCCCCCGCTGTGTGGCTCTCCCGTTTGTAGCCCCTTCGAGGTCAAGGTGGGCACGGAGTGTGGCAATCAGAAGGTGCGGGCCTGGGGCCCCGGCCTGGAGGGTGGCGTGGTCGGCAGATCGGCGGACTTCGTGGTGGAGGCCATCGGGGATGATGTGGGCACCTTGGGTAAGGCGGGGAGCCGGGCTGGCTTGAGGGGGACGGGGGGACTGCTCTCCCCGAGGCTCCGGGGGTGCTGATGGGGCTCCGCTGGGCCATCTCCAGGCTTCTCGGTGGAAGGCCCATCGCAGGCGAAGATCGAGTGTGACGACAAGGGCGACAGCTCATGTGACGTGCGCTACTGGCCACAGGAGGCCGGCGAGTACGCCGTGCACGTGCTCTGCAACAGCGAGGACATCCGCCTCAGCCCCTTCATGGCTGACATCCGTGAGGCACCGCAGGACTTCCACCCAGACCGGGTGAGGGCTGGAGGGGAGCTGGAGGCCGTCCCCTCTCTCCCCGGTCCCTTCCCGGGCCGGTACCCCGGTGGCTGCACTCCCTGCCACTCTGTGTCCCTGAGCTTCTTGCTCGGCTAGCCTGGCCATGGCTCACCCTGACACGGTGGCATCTTGGTGGCTTCCCATCAGGTGAAGGCCCATGGGCCGGGATTGGAGAAAACAGGCATAGCCGTCAACAAGCCGGCAGAATTCACGGTGGACGCCAAGCACGGCGGGAAGGCGCCCCTCAAGGTCCAAGTGCAGGTGGGAGCCCCTGCCCTGGGACGGGTGGGCACGGGGCGGGTGGGAGGGCTGGGAGGGACGCTGGTGAGCTGGGTCCCCCCGTTCTCTGCCTGCCCTCCCAGGACAATGAGGGCTGCCCCGTGGAGGCCTCAGTCAAAGACAATGGCAACGGCACCTACAGCTGCTCCTACGTGCCCAGGAAGCCGGTGAAACACACGGCCACCGTGTCCTGGGGGGGTGTCAACATCCCCAACAGCCCCTTCCGGGTGAGCCCTTGGCCCGTCTTCCCCAGAGCCCTGCCCCGCCTCCCCTCCAGGCTGCCCGTGCCCATGCCCCTGCCCCCGTGCCCTGCAGGTCAATGTGGGTGCCGGCAGCCACCCCAACAAGGTTAAGGTCTACGGCCCCGGGGTGGCCAAGACGGGCCTCAAGGCTCACGAGCCCACCTACTTCACCGTAGACTGCACGGAGGCCGGCCAGGGTGAGGAGTGGACACGGTGGTGATGGGGGGCGGCTGGGGGGCAGGTGGGCATGTTGGCACGCCCCCACCTCCGTGCCCCATCCCTGTCACCCCGCAGGAGACGTCAGCATTGGCATCAAGTGCGCCCCCGGCGTGGTGGGGCCGGCCGAGGCCGACATCGACTTCGACATCATCCGCAACGACAATGACACCTTCACGGTCAAGTACACGCCCTGCGGGGCCGGCAGCTACACCATCATGGTGCTGTTTGCTGACCAGGTGGGTGCCCCTGCCCGCTGGGGGCGGGTGGGGGGCATCCAGGCTGGGCCCCTGGGCCCCGGCTCGCTCTCTCAGCACCTCTTCTCCCTCCCCCAGGCCACCCCCACCAGCCCCATCCGTGTCAAGGTCGAGCCCTCCCACGATGCCAGCAAGGTGAAGGCCGAGGGGCCCGGCCTCAGCCGCACCGGTGAGCATTTCTGGTGGGGGGTTGGGCAGGATGGTGGGGATGGGGTGTCGGAGTGACCCAGGAGCCCGGGCTTGGGGTGCCTACACTGTCTCGCCACATACCCCCAGGTGTGGAGCTCAGCAAACCCACCTACTTCACGGTCAATGCCAAAGCCGCCGGCAAGGGCAAGCTGGACGTCCAGTTCTCGGGCCCAGCCAAAGGGGACGCGGTGCGGGACGTGGATGTCATCGATCACCATGACAACACGTATACGGTCAAGTACACGCCTGTGCAGCAGGTAGCTACTGCCAGGCCCCGCGGCCCCTTACCCACTCCTCCCCTCTCCCGCCTGGGCGAGTGGGCATTGGTGGTCCTGCGGGAAGAAAGCAAAGCCGGGGTCTCGCGACCCTCACCTCTGCACCCCTGCGCCTCGAGCGGGGCAGCGGCAGGCCAGGGAGACCAGGGCTGCGACCTGTGACCCCTTCCTTTCTGCACTCCCACCCAGGGCCCAGTGGGTGTCAATGTCACTTACGGAGGGGACCCCATCCCCAAGAGCCCCTTCTCCATGGGGGTGGTGCCAAGCCTGGACCTCAGCAAGATCAAGGTGTCTGGCCTGGGAGAGAGTAAGTAGTTGGGGTTGGGGGGGATCCACTGCCCACCCCTCAACCCCCCGTGGCCTGGGTCTCACCCCAGGGGCCGCCTGCTGGTGCAAGATCTCACAGTTCACCCCCCACCCCCAATCTCCGCCATCTCAACAGAAGTGGATGTCGGCAAAGACCAAGAGTTCACAGTCAAGTCGAAGGGCGCCGGCGGCCAAGGCAAAGTGGCGTCCAAGATTGTGGGCCCCTCGGGTGCCGCCGTGCCCTGCAAGGTGGAACCCGGCCTGGGGGCCGACAACAGCGTGGTGCGCTTCGTGCCCCGTGAGGAGGGGCCCTATGAGGTGGAGGTGACCTACGATGGGGTCCCTGTGCCCGGGAGCCCCTTCCCGCTGGAGGCCGTGCCCCCCACCAAACCTAGCAAGGTAATCTGGGTGCAGGCAGGCCCACCCTCACCCTTGAGCCTTTTGGTCTTGCTGTGTATCCCACACCCCTTCACCTCCAGCAGGGCGGAAAGCTCTAGAACAAGGGGGCGGCCCGGTCTCGGCTCCTGACTGGCCCCTCCTGTCCGCACACAGGTGAAGGCCTTTGGGCCTGGGCTGCAGGGTGGCAGGGCGGGCTCCCCGGCCCGCTTCACCATCGACACTAAGGGCGCGGGCACGGGTGGCCTGGGCCTGACGGTGGAAGGCCCGTGTGAGGCCCAGCTCGAGTGCCTGGACAACGGCGACGGCACGTGCTCCGTCTCCTACGTGCCCACCGAGCCCGGGGACTACAACATCAACATCCTCTTCGCCGACACCCACATCCCCGGCTCGCCCTTCAAGGCCCACGTGGCTCCCTGCTTCGATGCATCCAAGGTCAAGTGCTCGGGCCCGGGGCTGGAGCGGGCCACGGCCGGTGAGGCAGGCCAGTTCCACGTGGACTGCTCCAGCGCGGGCAGCGCCGAGCTGACCATTGAGATCCGCTCGGAGGCGGGGCTGCCGGCCGAGGTGCACATCCAGGACCATGGCGATGGCACGCACACCATCACCTACATCCCCCTCTGCCCTGGCGCCTACACCGTCACCATCAAGTATGGCGGCCAGCCCGTGCCCAACTTCCCCAGCAAGCTGCAGGTGGCGCCCGCTGTGGACACCTCGGGCGTCCAGTGCTACGGCCCCGGGATTGAGGGCCAAGGTGAGGGGCCTGCCGGGGGAGGGAGAGGGGGAGCCGGGCTCCATCACGTGACCCCTGGGGCCCACCACAACTCGCTCCCTGCACCCCTCTTGCAGGTGTCTTCCGTGAGGCCACCACTGAGTTCAGCGTGGATGCCCGGGTGCTGACCCAGGCCGGGGGGCCTCATGTCAAGGCCCGTGTGGCCAACCCCTCGGGGAACCTGACGGAGACGTACGTGCAGGACTGCGGCGACGGCACGTACAAAGTGGAGTACACGCCTTACGAGGAGGGTGTGTGCCAGAGGGGCCCAGCGGGTGGGCAGGCAGACAGGCAGATGTGGCCCTGGCTCTCCTGACCCGGTGGCTGTCCCCCTGGCTTGCCCCGAGCAGGCCTCCACTCCGTGGACGTCACCTACGATGGCAGCCCAGTGCCCAGCAGCCCCTTTCAGGTGCCCGTGACCGAGGGCTGCAACCCCTCCTGGGTGCGGGTCCACGGGCCCGGCCTCCAGAGTGGCACCACCAACCAACCCAACAGGTTCACCGTGGAGACCAGGTGATGAGCTGGCCGGGGAGGCCGAGGTAGGGCGGGTGGGTGGCCTTGGGGAGCCCCAGGGACTCACCAGCCACGCATCTGGACCCAGGGGAGCCGGCACGGGGGGCCTGGGCCTGGCCGTGGAGGGCCCCTCCGAGGCCAAGATGTCCTGCACCGACAACAAGGATGGCAGCTGTTCCGTCGAGTACGTGCCCTATGAGGCCGGCACCTACAGCCTCAATGTCACCTACGGGGGCCACCAAGTGCCAGGTGAGGAGGCAGAACCCCCCCCACGCCCCCTGACCCCCAGGGCTGGGCCAAGGACCCGCCCTGCTTGTCCTTGCTTCCTCTCACGCAGCCGCGTCCCTCTGTCCCCACAGGCAGTCCCTTTAAGGTCCCCGTGCATGATGTGACCGACGCGTCCAAGGTCAAGTGCTCCGGGCCTGGCCTGAGCCCGGGCATGGTCCGTGCCAACCTCCCTCAGTCCTTCCAAGTGGACACCAGCAAGGCGGGTGTGGCCCCGCTCCAGGTCAAAGTGCAAGGGCCCAAAGGTGAGCGTCTGCCAGCCCCGGTGTCACCACGCGGGGTCTCGCCTCCCAGGGAGGCTGGGACAGGTGTGCAGGCAGTTGACGGTGGGGCCAGAGGTGACGGGACTAGGTTTGAGATGTGGAAGGAGGTAGAAGGCCGGACGTGGCCACTTGAGCAGATGTGGCAGGAGGGAGAGGGCCCGAGGTGGCACCCGGAAAGGGTATCTGATGGTGGGGTGGTGCCGAGACCAGCACGCCAGTGGGGTGAGGTGGGGACCCAGCGGGGCCGGCTGACCTCTGTCCTGGCTGGGGCCAGGCCTGGTGGAGCCAGTGGACGTGGTGGACAATGCCGACGGCACTCAGACTGTCAGCTACGTGCCCAGCCGCGAGGGACCCTACAGCATCTCCGTGTTGTATGGGGACAAAGAGGTGCCTCGGAGGTGAGAAGTGGGGTCCACCTGCTCATGGGACAGGCCCTGGCTGGGCGGAGAGAGGCCCCCCTGCCCCTGACCGCTCCCAATGCCCTGCGGCCCCACAGCCCGTTCAAGGTCAAAGTGCTGCCGACGCACGATGCCAGCAAGGTGAAGGCCAGCGGCCCTGGGCTCAACACCACCGGCGTGCCCGCCAGCCTGCCTGTGGAGTTCACCATTGACGCTAAGGATGCTGGGGAGGGCCTGCTGGCTGTGCAGATCACGGTGAGCTGGCTGGTTGGTGGGGCAGGCCTGGGATATCCTCCTGGTAATTTGGGCAGAGCCCAGCTTATTCTGGGCAGTAGCAGGGTGAGGCCAAGGTCTTTGGCCCAGCCAGTCATCATGCAGGCAGAGCATTGGGTGTCGGGGCAGGGAAGATGCTATCTGTGGGGAACTAAAGTGCAATGCCGGATATAGGCAGCCATTTTGGGCCACTGCGGTTGAGCAGCCCAGAGGCCATCCCTGCATTAGTGGGGGGCCTGAGGCTCCTTCCTAAAGGCCCAGGGCAGGGCTGGCCCAGGCTGGGGTGGGGCGGCTGCCTTCAAAGCTTGGCCAACTGTCACCTGGTGCTCTGCCATGGCAGGACCCAGAGGGCAAGCCCAAGAAGACACACATCCAAGACAACCACGACGGCACGTACACAGTGGCCTACGTGCCCGACGTGACGGGCCGCTACACCATCCTCATCAAGTATGGCGGTGACGAGATCCCCTTCTCCCCCTACCGTGTGCGGGCCGTGCCCACAGGGGATGCCAGCAAGTGCACTGTCACAGGTGAGTGGGCGGGCCACGGGGCTGCCGTGGTGCTCAGCACGGGGCTTGGGTGTGCCTGTGTGCAAGGGCTCGCTGCTTGGAGCGGCGTGTGGGAGTGGGGGCTGCCCCCTTGAGTGACTCACTTGACCTTTCTCCTTGCTCTCTGCCCTCTCACCTCAGTGTCAATCGGAGGTCACGGGCTAGGTAAGCTGCTTGCTGGGGCCACTCCCGGTGCCCCTCTCTTGCCCCAAGGGGCAGCTTCCTTTCTTCTCTGTGCTAATTCCCAGGACATTTCCAGCTGCAGCTCTCAGGGGGGTCAGAACAGGGAGGGCCGGGCGGGTTGCAAAAGGAGACGCCGCGGGCTGGAGGGTCAGGGGCCAGGGAGGCTTCCGGAGCTGAGCACGAACACTCTGGCCCCTTGCCCCTCTCTGGGCCTCGGTTTACCCCACTGAGGAACTCGGGTTGCAGCTGGGAGCTTTGGGGTCTGGGGATCTTGGCGACAGCCCGCGCCCCTCATCTCCGGGCCTCCTCTGTCGGTGGTGAGGTCTCCAGATCCACAGGCTGCCATTTCCCTCCTCGCGGCTGCCCCGGGCCCGGGCCGGGGCGGCCCAGACTGCATGAGCGGGCGGGCCTGGCTGGTAGCGCGGTGTGGCCGCTGGCGGCTGCTTGGGCAGGGGCAGGCCAGCATGGTGGGCGCCCCGTCCAGCCTCAGAGCCCCGAAGTGTGTGCATTGCCTCCCTCCCTCCCCCAGCCCCGACCCCCCAGCAGTGACGTTATTCAGGCGTGGAGGTTCGCCTGCCGGGAGCCAAGCCAGGGACACCCACTGGAGCGGGGGAGGGCGAGGCGGCCAGGGGGAGGGTGTGGGCGAGCAAGCTGGGTCTGAGGGGGTCTAAAGCTTGGTGGGGGGCTGTGTAGGGAGACAAACAGCTTAGTAGAGCAGGCCCTGGGATATGGTGGTGGGGGGTGGGGAGGTGGAGGCTGGGGACAGGGGTCAGGCCTCTGTAGGGCCTTGGGGACAGGGGGCCCCAGGGGACAGTGCGGCTTTACTGGCCGCTAGTTGGGGAGCAAAAGAAGCAGGGAGACCAGTTGGGAGGCTGAAATAACATTTGGATGGACAGAGGATGCTGCCACAGAAGAGGCCGGCAGCCCTGGGGCCCGAGAGAGGGAGCCCAATGGGGGCTGGACTCGGAGATTGGAGTAGTTGGGATGTGCCGGTGGGTTGGCTGCTGGGGGGTGTCGGGGTTACCTGTGGGGTTGGGGCCTGAGCCGCCAGCTAGAGGGCGGGTCTGCTGGCCAAGCCAGGGCAGGTGGGAGATGAGGCCCCCCAAGGGTGGGCCCAGGGCAAGGTGGCCATGAGTGGAGCTCAGGAGAGCTGCCTGGGCTGAAGGTCGGTGAAGGACGGGAGGTGGGTGGGCAGGGGCTGGCCTTGAACTTGGCCTTGAACTTGGCGGGTTTGGTGGGAGGCCGGGCTGCGGGGGGTGCTCATTGCTGCCAGGCCACAGCCCCCCACAGCCCCCACGGCCTCCACCTTCCTCCCGGGCCCTGACAGCTGCACCCCCAGCTCATAATGTCACTGTCCCTTCCCTCGCCTCCGCCACTCATGGGCCCTGGAGGCCCCTGGCTGCTTTGCCCTTGCTTGGCGGGGGCTCGGGACCCCCCCTGTGCCCGTGGCCCCCGGGCACCGCCGCTCTGCCAGGCCTGCTGCACCGCACTAACCCCGGCGCTAACCCTGCCGCCTCCTGCTTCCCTCGGCCCCGCTCCTCGTCTTGGCCGGGCTGCCTCTCCCGCTGGCGGCCGCTCTGCGTTCTCAGTGGCCAGGAAACTCCAGGTCCACACCCAGCCTGGGGTGGTTGGTGGGGGTCCGGGAGAGGCGAGTGGCACGGCCCCCCATGCTGCAGCAGGACTTCACTGCGCCTCACGTCGTCTGCACGCGGCCTGGGGACGGGTGGGTGGTCCGGGCCGCTGCGTGTCCGCCAGGAACAGAGTGCCGGTGTCTGCTCGCAGGCCCCGGGGCACCACGGAGCCCGGTTGGCAGGGGGAGGTGGCAGTAAAAGGGCCGGGGCCAGGCACCTTACCTCTTCCTTCCGCTCACCAAGGTGCCACCTCTCAGGCCCCTTCCAAGAAAGGACCCGCTGGCTTCAGGTGGCCCCGGAGAACTTTTCCTGCCTTCTGAGAAACCACTTGCTGTCCTTGGCTTGGGGGGTTGGGGGGTGCCTGGCTGCACTTGGGGGTCCACAGGAGGAGACCTCCCAGGAGGTGGCAGGTGGATGCACACGGCCCAGGCGATGGGCTCACACACTGGCTCCCCCCTTGGGGGGACATGCCCTGCCCCCGCCAGGTACTGGCATCGGCCCCACCATCCAGATCGGGGAGGAGACGGTGATCACCGTGGACGCCAAGGCCGCGGGCAAGGGCAAGGTCACCTGCACCGTGTGCACACCGGACGGCTCGGAGGTGGACGTGGACGTGGTGGAGAATGCGGACGGCACCTTTGACATCTTCTACACGGCGCCCCAGCCGGGCAAATACGTCATCTGCGTGCGCTTCGGCGGCGAGCACGTCCCCAACAGCCCCTTCCAAGTGACGGTGAGGCGCAGGCTCGTGGGGGGCACGGACGAGGGCATGGCCTCCGTGGCCGCAGGGTCTCAGCTCTCCCGCTTTGCCCGCAGGCCCTGGCCGGGGACCAGCCCAGCACACAGCCGCCGCTCCGGCCTCAGCAGGTGGCCCCGCCGTACGCCTATCCCCAGGGCGGCCAGCAGACTTGGGTACACACCACTGCCTTCCCAGGGGGGCCTCGGGGGCCGGTCCCAGGAGGCTCCCCACCAGTGATCAGGGACCCCGGCTGCCTGCCCACGGCCCCTCACCTGGGCCTCTCTGTCCCCACTGTAGGCCCCAGAGAGGCCCCTGGTGGGAGTCAATGGGCTGGATGTGACCACCCTGAGGCCCTTCGACCTCGTCATCCCCTTCACCATCAAGAAGGGGGAGATAACTGGTGAGGGGCGAGGGAAGGGGATGGTGGGGGGGGGCAGCCAGGCGGGGACGTGAGCCGTGAGCCCTGACCTGGACCACTACCCACCCCCAGGGGAGGTGCGGATGCCCTCAGGCAAGGTGGCCCAGCCCTCCATCACCGACAACAAGGACGGCACCGTCACTGTGCGCTACGCCCCCAGTGAGGCTGGCCTGCATGAGATGGACATCCGCTACGACAACATGCACATCCCAGGTGGGTGCTGGGCACCAGTAGGCGGGCGGAGGGGGCTGCGCGGAGGCGGCCGAGGCCCCGGGCCTGCCCCGACTCCCCATGGGGCTCCCACTTCCTTGGCACAGGCAGCCCCTTGCAGTTCTACGTGGATTACGTCAACTGCGGTCACGTCACTGCATACGGGCCGGGCCTCAGCCACGGCGTGGTCAACAAGCCTGCCACCTTCACCGTCAACACCAAGGACGCGGGCGAGGGTGAGTGGCGGCCTCGGTGCCCGGCCCGGAGGTGCTGCCTGCCCCATGGCCCCGGACTCGGCTCTGGGTGCTGGGGGGCCGGCTCCCTGCTGACCCCCACCTGGCTCTCCCCAGGGGGCCTGTCGCTGGCCATCGAGGGCCCGTCCAAGGCCGAAATCAGCTGCACAGACAACCAGGACGGGACATGCAGCGTCTCATACTTGCCCGTGCTGCCCGGTGACTACAGCATCTTGGTCAAATACAACGAGCAGCACATCCCGGGCAGCCCCTTCACGGCCAGGGTCACAGGTGGGCTGTCCCCGGGGGGATAGAGTAGGACGGCCTCTCACCACGGGGGCCAAGGGCCAATTGGAGGGGCACTGGCAGTGATGGCTGGCCCCGCTTGCCCCCCCTGCCAACCAGGTGACGACTCGATGCGCCTGTCCCACCTGAAGGTGGGCTCGGCCGCGGACATCCCCATCAACATCTCGGAGACGGACCTCAGCCTGCTGACGGCCACCGTGGTGCCCCCCTCGGGCCGGGAGGAGCCCTGTCTGCTCAAGCGGCTGCGCAACGGCCACGTGGGTAAGAGGGGGCACCCAGTGGGGTGGGGCGGGGGGAGCTTCCGGAAAGGAGCGGAGGTAGGGGGCGGCTGCTCAGCCCCTTCCCCGCTGACGGCCCCGCCCTGCGCCCAGGCATCTCGTTCGTGCCCAAGGAGACCGGGGAGCACCTGGTGCATGTGAAAAAGAACAGCCAGCACATGGCCAACAGCCCCATCCCCGTCATGATCAGCCAGTCGGAGATCGGGGACGCCAGCCGTGTGCGGGTCTCGGGCCAGGGTCTCCAAGAAGGCCACACCTTCGAGCCCGCCGAGTTCATCATCGACACCCGGGACGCCGGCTACGGGGGGCTCAGCCTGTCCATCGAGGGGCCCAGCAAAGTGGACATCAACACCGAGGACCTGGAGGACGGCACGTGCCGAGTCACCTATTGCCCCACGGAGCCCGGCAACTACATCATCAATATCAAATTCGCCGACCAGCACGTGCCCGGTGAGTGTACGCCAACGGCAACCCCCTGCTCCCCGCCTCGCCCCCGGCACGCGCCCACAGGCGTGTCACCCATGTGGCTTGTGGGGGGGGCCGTGCTCTCTTCCCCGCAGGCAGCCCCTTCTCCGTGAAGGTGACAGGCGAGGGCCGGGTGAAAGAGAGTATCACGCGGAGGCGGCGGGCACCCTCGGTGGCCAATGTCGGCAGCCACTGCGATCTTAGCCTGAAGATCCCCGGTAGGGGCCGGGGCGGGGGCGGGAGGGGGGGAGCTGGGGGCAGCTTCCGGGCCAGCCCTGGGGACTCACTAGGTCCCCTCGTCCTCCCTCCCCACCTGCCCCGCAGAAATCAGCATCCAGGATATGGCTGCCCAGGTGACCAGCCCGTCGGGCAAGATCCACGAGGCCGAGATCATGGAGGGTGAGAACCACACCTACTGCATCCGTTTCGTGCCCGCCGAGATGGGCACTCACACGGTCAGCGTCAAGTACAAGGGTCAGCACGTGCCTGGGAGCCCTTTCCAGTTCACCGTGGGGCCCCTGGGGGAAGGCGGAGCCCACAAGGTCCGGGCCGGGGGTCCCGGCCTGGAGAGGGCTGAAGCCGGGGTGCCAGGTAGGTCTGCTGGGGGGCAGTGGGGCGCTTGGGCAGGGGTGGCTGAGGAGCGGACACCCTTCCCTGAGGACACCCTGGTTTTCTGCAGCCGAGTTCAGCATCTGGACCAGGGAGGCTGGGGCCGGGGGCCTGGCCATTGCCGTGGAAGGGCCCAGCAAGGCTGAGATCTCCTTCGAGGACCGCAAGGATGGCTCCTGTGGCGTGGCCTACATGGTCCAGGAGCCAGGTAACTGCTGCCCGCTCGGGTTGGCTGGACGCTGGAGACTTGGGGGCCAATGGGGACTCATGCCAGGCTGAGGGGCCGCGGAGCACCCCCCAGGCCCGGCCCAGCGCAGCCCCCATGCTCTCTCCCCCTGCGCAGGTGACTACGAGGTCTCGGTCAAGTTCAACGAGGAGCACATCCCCGACAGCCCCTTCGTGGTGCCCGTGGCCTCTCCGTCGGGCGATGCCCGCCGCCTCACTGTTTCTAGTCTTCAGGTGAGGCACTGAGAGAAACCGCCAGCTCTGGGGCTCCTGCAGCCCCTGGGGCCTGGGCCCAGCCAGACCAGAACCGCCACCCCGAGGACACTCTCGGGCCGGTACCGGGCCGGCGCTCAGCCTCTGCTCTGGCCGGGTTCAGCCCCCCGCCCGGTGGGGTTTTTCTCGTGCCTCAGGTCTAAAGGCTTGGAACAGAAGCCCACTGCCCCTTGTGCGCCAGGGCTGAGGTTTAAAGAGGGACAGCCTGCCAGGGCCAGGCGCTTGCTGCCCATGGGGTGGGGCCACCCTTCCCCACCCCTATAGTCCCGGGCTGTGTGACTGCAGGCAGGGTGGTGGGCGGGAGGGCACGTGTGTCTGTCTGGGGCTTGGGCCTCTGCAGTCGGCGGCTGTCCCTCTTTAAACCAAGTTGGACACCGGCTGGGTAAGTGCCACCCTGCGGCCCCCTGCTCCCCCCACCCCGGACCTTCCCGGCCACCCCATCTAATCTCATCTGCTGTGCTTCCAGGAGTCAGGGCTAAAGGTCAACCAGCCAGCCTCTTTTGCAGTCAGCCTGAACGGGGCCAAGGGGGTGATTGATGCCAAGGTGCACAGCCCCTCGGGAGCCCTGGAGGAGTGCTATGTCACCGAGATCGACCAAGGTGAGGCCCTGGCCCTGCCCGTTCCTCCCCCCGGCCTGCCCCGGGCCAGCCACACCAGTCCTGGCTGGAAGCAGGCCGAGAGCATGAAAGAAGGCTCCGGATTCTGTCAGCAGCCCAGGGAGGTGCCCACGTGCCACCTGGGCCACCTCCTTCCAGCCAGGCAGCCTGAGTCCTCAAGACTGCTAGCTGGGACCGCAGGATGGAAAGGGCCTTCGGCAGGCAGGACATCCCAGCCTGACGAGGAGGGAGAGGGGGACCGGAACTCAGGCCCGGGGCCACCCATCCTTTAACCAGAGACGTGGCACTGGCAGCCCAGGCCCAGGCCCAAGGCAGCCTTGAGGTGGGGGGGACGGGAGGAGCTGGTCAGCCTAATTTCTCAGCCTGAGCTCGGCCCCTTCCCGGCGGTGTGACCTTCCAGCAAGTTCCCGCCCATCCCTGAGCCCCAGTAAACACGCCGGGAGAATGGCATGTGTGGTGATCTCTCCGAGGAGGCAGCAGAGCAGGGGGGCCTTGCTTGTAAAAGAGTTCTGTCCAGGCAGGGCCCAGTAGCAGTCTGCTGGGGTGTCCGCAGAGCTCCGACCTTTAACCTTTAGGAAGCCTGTGCTCTCCAGGGGTGGGGTGGGGTGGGGGTGCCCAGCATGGTTCTTGGAAACGGTCAAGTGGGCCTCTGGGGAGCTGCTGGCCATGCGCTGGTAGGCGAAGGGCACAGGTAGGGCTGCGGCTGCCTCTCGGAGGTGGGATTCGCCCAGTGGAAGCAAGGGGCTGTGGGGTGACCCCCGGGCCCACGGCCGTGCCCCTCCGCTCCGCAGATAAGTATGCCGTGCGCTTCATCCCGCGGGAGAACGGTGTCTACCTGATCGATGTCAAGTTCAACGGCACCCACATCCCCGGCAGCCCCTTCAAGATCCGAGTTGGGGAGCCTGGGCATGGCGGGGACCCAGGCCTGGTGTCTGCCTACGGAGCGGGCCTGGAAGGCGGCGTCACAGGTGGGGGCCGGCAGGGGCTGCTCTGTGTGTGTGTGTGTGTAGACAATGCCACTGGGCCCAGGGGCCGCCCTGCCTGACTTTCCATGCCCACAGGGAGCCCGGCCGAGTTTATTGTCAACACGAGCAACGCGGGAGCAGGTGCCCTGTCGGTGACCATCGATGGCCCCTCCAAGGTGAAGATGGATTGCCAAGAGTGCCCCGAGGGCTACCGGGTCACCTACACGCCCATGGCCCCCGGCAGCTACCTCATCTCCATCAAGTACGGTGGCCCCTACCACATCGGGGGCAGCCCCTTCAAGGCCAAAGTCACAGGTGAGCCTGGCGCCGGGCTGCTGCCACCCACCCACCCGCTACCCGGCCATCGGGCCGCCTCTCAGCTCCCTGCACCCCGCTCTCCCGCAGGGCCCCGCCTGGTCAGCAACCACAGCCTCCATGAGACCTCGTCGGTGTTTGTGGACTCCCTGACCAAGGCTGCCAGTGCCCCGCAGCACGGGGTCCCGGGCCTGGGGCCCACGGACGCTAGCAAGGTGGTAGCCAAGGGCCTGGGGCTGAGCAAGGCCTACGCTGGCCAGAAAAGCAGTTTTACGGTTGACTGCAGCAAAGCAGGTGGGCAGCCAGGACCCGGAAATAAGGCAGGGGTGCCACTTCCTGGAGCCCCCCCCCTCCGCCGTGGGCCTCCCTGCCATCTCCTCTCAACCCTGGGGAGAACACCTTCCCTCAAGGCCTGGGGTGGAGGTGGCAGAGCAGGGTGCTGGGGCGGCAGTGGGTGGGGGGGGTCACGGCCTGGGCCTGAAGCCCCTGCCCCCCCCCCCCCCCCCAGGCAATAACATGCTGCTGGTGGGGGTGCACGGCCCACGGACGCCCTGCGAGGAGATCCTGGTGAAGCACATGGGTAGCCGGCTCTACAGCATCTCCTACCTGCTCAAGGAGAAGGGGGAGTACACGCTGGTAGTCAAGTGGGGCGACGAGCACATCCCGGGCAGCCCCTACCGTGTCACGGTGCCCTGAGGGGCCCAGCCCCATCCCACCCCACCCCACCTGCCGGGCCCAGCCGGCAGCTCCCACGACGAGAAGTGCCCCTGCACCTGCCCCACCCCTGCCCGAGCAGCCCCCCTCTCCCACCCCCTGGCCCTGGGCCCCGGCCTGATCTGACCGTCCCGTCACTCCAGGGCCCCCACCCCGCGCTCTCACCGGCCTCGCCCAACCCGCGGCCTCGCAGCTTTCACTTGGGAGAAGGGGAGAGGCGAGAGAAGGGTTCCAGGAGGGGTGAGGAGTGGGGTGGGGGTGTCCTTGCACGACCACCTGCTAGTTCTCTTCCCCAGCCGAGAGGAATAAAGTTCTGCTTCCATTATCCTGGGGGTCACGGTGGCTTTCTTTTGAGGGGGAGGCAAGGGATCAAAGTGGGGCCAGGCTTCAGGCTGCTGGGTCTCTGGCCCAGTGCCCCACCCCATCCTCTAAGTATCCCCATCTGCCCTGGGTGCAGACATATTGGGGGTACGGGGAGTGGTATGTAGCCCCCAGAATGGCCAAGCGGGTGCAGTTCTGAGGGAAGGCCTTCAACCGCAGCAGCTGAGGTGGGATCCAGGGCGGCTTCCTGGTGGAGGTGCCCAGCTCAGGGGCCCTCTAAGCAGCCCTCACCATCCCAGCAGTCCTGGGCCGTCTCTCAGCCCCTCGGTCGTGCCACCAGCCTGCACGAGGTGCACCCATCCCTGTAGGTTGGTCGGGGACTTTCACTAGGGCCACCTCCCCTGGTGGAGGGCGGGGATAGGCCGGTCCCAGGGCCCCCCAAGAGAGCGGAGCAATCAAGGCCTCTGTGGCATCCCCGCCCTCTGCTCTCGCATTTCCAGCATCTCCCACCTGGAAAACCAACCCAAGTCTCCCGGCTCCGCTGGCCCAGGGGAGGGGACGCGGCCGCAGGTGTCTGCTGCGCCGGGGGCCGGCCTGGCAGCCCCGCCCCGCCCCTCCTCGCCCCTCCCCTCCTGGGCGGTGGACGCGCTGGCCACGCCTCCTCTGGAGGCTCCCTGGCGGCTGCGCCTGCGCAGAGCCCTGAGCCCGGCTGCGGGAGAAAAGGGAGCGTGAGACTAGAGGAACAGGGCACAGTTGGCGTCGTGCGTCCCCACACGCCGGATCTAGGGCTCCCGGGGGCTCCTAGGCCCAGGCACAGCAAGGACAACAGCAGCCCTGGCTCAGCCAGAATGGGCCACCCCTTGGCCCCAGGGCATACAGGACCGGACAGCCGCACTGGGTCCTCTCTTGTATTTCCACTTGGGGCTGCTGCCCCGGGCTCTAGGGGTCAGTGAGAGGGGAGACGGCCCAGGCCTCTCCAGCACCCGGAACAAACCCGGGGAGGACCTGCCCGGCTTCGGGGACGAGGTGGGGAGGTGGCCTGGCCCAGCCCCCCCAAGGCTCCCTGAGCGGGACTTGCAGCCCTGGGGGAGCTCTGCTGCCCGGGACCCTCGTCCCTGAGCCAGGGTGGGGTGGCCCAGGCACCCCGAGCAACACAGCCAAGCTCTGCTCGCCGCTGGGTGCCAGGGGCAGAGGGGAAGGCCCCGGCCACATGTCCAGGGAGGGGACGGGTTGAACCCCCGGGTTGGGAGTAGCCCCTCCAACCTGCAGGTTCTCCATGGATCCCCCCTCCCGCCTCCCCTCAGCCTCCTGCCCTGCCACCCCTCCCAGCTAAGGGGGAGTGTGTCATTCCCTGCCCAGCAGTGTCCTGTGGCCCCGAGAGAGGCCCCCAGCTCCAGCAGACGGGCTGCCACCAGGGGCCATGGTGGCCCCTAGGGCCCTTTCCCCACAGCTGGTCCCAGGGAGGCCTCATCTGCACCTTGGGAGCCTCGCCCTAGCAAGCCCGAGTGCAGCAGCCTAGGAAGGCCGTGTTCCTGCCAAGCTGTGGGTCAAGGCGCAGCCCCCAGACCTGAGGGGCCCTCCTGCCATACTGGCTTCACTGTTGGGGAAGGATGGAGGATGCACACCCCTTGAGCTGAGCAGTCCAGTCCCAGGGCTCGTGGGTGCTGTGCATGTCACAAGGGACCCATTTGTACATGAAGCTGATGGTATCCGAGAAATGAGGGGAGGGAGAAAGGCAGGAAGAGGAGGAAGTCACAGCTGTGGTCCCGAAACACCAAGCCTCTAGGGGGCTTGCTCCCATTCAGGTGCTTCAAGACACAGTTAGGACAGTCAGGGTGGCTGGGAGACACTGACCCCCTCCCCATGCTGAGGCTCCTCCTTAGGGGCCAAAACCCCAGCCCAAAGTAGAGACAACACAGGTTGCCTCCCCTCCTCCAGGGCCAGCTCTCCCAGAGGGCCCCAGCAGTCAAGAGCCCACCCAGATCCCACCAGGGGCAGTGGGATTGATGCCCATGTGAAGGGGTGAAAACAAGAAACCAGTTTAGATCCTCATCTGGTCCCCAGGTACAGAAACAAACTGCCTGTTTTCCAGTGAGGTTGGTAGTGGTCATGTTATTGATTTGTAAGAACTCTTTACATGTTGAAGAACCCACCCAAGAACACAGCTGGAAACAGGTTGAGCTGAGATTCTGCCCCACACTGATGGAATGGGTGACTGCTGGGAAGAGTACAGAGCTGGGCACGGTTGGGATGGGCAAGAATTTTGCTATCTAGTTGTACGGCCCATGAGGGCGTTTATTCCTGTAGTTCTTGAGCAACTTGAACGCAAGAGTTCATGTGTGTTTGTGTGTGGGGTGACATATATACAACCTACAATTTCCCATTTCAACCACTTTCAATTATATAATTCAGCAGCTCTAATTACAGACATAGTGCTGTGCCACCATCACCACCATCCATTACCGAAACCCTCCCATCACCCCAAATAGAACTTCTATACCCGTCAAGCACCAACTCCCCATTTCCCCTGCCCCTGGTAACCTGTAATCTGCTTTCTGTTGCTATGAATTTGCATATTCTAGGAACTTCCTATATGGGAAATCATTCAATATCTGTCCTGTGTCTCATCCCTTGCACTTACCAGGATACCTTTGAGATCCATCCATGTTGTAGCATGTCTCGGAACTTCATTCCTTTTTACAGCTGAAAAATATCCCATTGTGTGTCTAGACCACATTTTGTGTGTCAATCTGCTGATGGGCACTTGGGTTGCTTCTACCTTTTGCCTATTGTCAAAAGTGCTGCGATGCAATATCTCAAATAGAATTAATATTATGGAATTGTACAGATGATAGTCATTAAAATGGGAAATTTTGTTACCACAATAAAAATTTTAAATAAGAAAAAAAATGTGGTATTTATACACAATAGAATATTATTCACCTGCTGAAAGGAATGAAGTTCTGATACCTACTACAACATGGCTAAACCTCAAAAACATTGTGCTAAGTGAAAGAAGCCAGATACAAAAGGACAAATATTGTATGATACCACTTATAGGAAATAGCTAGAATAAGCAAATTCATAGAGATGGAAAGTAGATTAGAAGTTACTGGAGTTGGAGGTAGTTATTATTCAAAGTATATAAAGTTTCTGTTTTGGGTGATTAAAAAGCTTTTGGAATTGGATGGTGGTGATGATAACATTGTGACTGTTGACTGTGGATTGTATACTTAAAGATGGTTTACATGGCAAATTATATATATATATATTATATGTATGTCACAACTTACAAAAAAAGGGTCTATGCAAAACAAAAATGCTGGTATGAACATCAGTGTACAAAGATCTGTTCAAGTCCCTGCTTTCAATTCTCTTAAGTATATACCTAGAAGTGGGGCTGCTGAGTCACATGGTAATTCTTATTTAAGTTTCTGAGGAACCACCAACCTGTTTTTCACAGCAGTCACACCTATTTGACATTCCCACCAGCAATGTACGAAAGTTCCTATTTTTCTCCACATCCTCATCAACACTTGTTATTTTCCGTTTGTGTGTGTGTGTGTGTGTGTGTGCTTTGTGGTTTTTTTTTAAAGATGGAAACAGGAATTCAGCTTTTTATATAAAATAAATGCCATGGCATACTTTACACTTATTGGGGAGTGTACATTGTTTTTTTTTTGGGGGGGGGGGTGTAAGTGAAAGTTCTTTATTTGAGTTATAAAATTGTGAATGCTTACTTCTTTTTTTAAATTCAGTTTTATTGAGATATATTCACATACCATACAATCCTCCATGGTGTACAATCACCTGTTCACAGTACCATCATATAGTTGTGAATTCATCACCCCAATCTATTTTTGAACATTTTCCTTACACCAGAAAGAATAAAAATAAGAATAAAAAACAAAAGTAATATAGAACACCTGAATCATCCCCCCATCCCACCCCAATCTTCATTTAGTCCCTGTCCCCATTCTTCTACTCATTCATCCATACACTGGGTAAAGGGAGCGTGATCCACAAGGTTTTCACCATCTGTGGGTGTGTTTTTAATACTAGCCATCCTAGTGGGTGTGAAGTGGTATTTCGGGGCTTTGATTTGTGTTTCCCAATAACTAATGATGCTGAGCATCTTTCCATGTGCATTTTGGCCCTTTGTATATCTTCTTCAGAGGGATGTCTAGTCCAGTCCTTTGCCCATTTTTTAATTGTGTTATTTGTCCTTTTGTTGTTGAGTTGTAAGAGCTTTTTATATATTGTGGATATTAAACCCTTATCAGATACATGGTTTCCAAATATTTTCTCCCATTCTGGAGGCTGTATTTTCAAAAACACATTTTTCAAAGAAAAATTCAGGACAGCAGGACAGGATCGGCCATGAGAACGAGGGTGGGAGCAAGAAGCCAAGGGCAGTGGAGGAAAAATGGAGGACAATCTGCGGTTTCCCCGGGAAGTTCCAAGAGCCCATTTTTCTTGGTACTCAGAGGGAGGAGGCGTGGCTGTGGGAATGAAACCTCCCACCCCTACTGCCCACCTGGGGGCTCCTCTCTCACCTTCGTGGGGAGTTTTCCGGGTGTTCCCACCATGAGGCTGGCATCCCCAGGCGGTTCTGGGTCATGGGGACCCAGATCTCTGAAAGGAGAGAGAAGGCCTGAGCTTCTGCATCCCCCACTTCCCCCAGGCAGCCATGTCTGCCTCTCACCACCCTCCCTGCTCCTTCCTATCCTTGCCAACAGCATGGCCAACGCCCCTCAGAGATGCCGGCTCTCAGGACAGTGGGGCAGGCCGAGGTCGAGTCCTGGGACCCAGCGCCAGGCAGCTCTGCCCCTCTGCGCCATGCCGGGTGCCTCCCAGCCTCAGCCGCCGCATTCCGTGCACCATGGGCCCTCCCCACCCGCATGCTCCAGGGGTCCCTGGCGGGTGACTCCGCCGGCCCAGCACCGGGCTGCCACCCTGTCTGGTGGAGCTTGGCTCGCGCTGTGGTGGGCCTAGGTGGCAGCAGCCATTTCACGTGGGCTCCAGAGGCAGACTCTCCCTCCCTCTGCCGGTCACACATCCCCGACCTGGGCCATCCCAGCTGAGGGCCGGAGCCTCCAGCCCGGGACCTTCCCACATGCAGGGAAGGAGGGAAGGGCAGGAGAGGCCTCCAGGAGGAACACAGCCCCGTGTGCAGGGGAGGGGGAGGTGGTGAGGCCTGTTTCCCGGGCACCCAGCTCGCCCATCTCCTGCCACAGGCCTGGGCCGCGGACACTGGAGGGGGGCAGTGGGGAAGGGCAGGCCCAGGAGAAGCCCGCGCGTCTGCCCTTCCTTCTCAGGGTTGTCCCCAAGCTGAGGCCTGGAGCGGCCCCGAGGAAGGCAGCTCAGGGGAAAGGCCACCCTGGGTCTGCCCTGCCTCAGTTTCCCCAGGACGTGACACCGGGCCCGGGAGCCCTGTGCTCTGAGGCCTTCCTCCCCGCCCCCCGCCGACCCCGCCAGGGCGGAAGCTGCCTCGGGGACCAACGGGGTGCTGAGGGAGGGTCGCTCGCTCAGGGGGATCAAGGTCCCCAGGCCCCCAGACCCCCAGGCTGGGCTGCCCCGGCTCACTCCCACAGATGGCAAGACCCCGACGGGGCACCAGGCACGTTTCCCCGAGGGGCCCCCGGGGGTCTCAGGGGCCATGGGGGTAGAGGGTGGCAGAGGGGAGGCCACCACGCCACCGTCGTCAAAGCAAACAGAGCAGCGGGATAAGGGGCCCCGGAACGGCCTGGCGGCTCCGATTCCCGGGAACCCCACCCCCTGCCCGAGCAGAGACAAAGCCCCGACCACAAAGCCAGGAGATGGATGACGAAGCAGGGACAAAATAGTGGCAGCCGTGACTCAGGGACGAGGTGATCATCGCACAAAGAGCATGTCCCAGTCACCAAGGGGCCCAACGAGGCAGAGGGGGCCGAGCGGGGCAGCCCAGAGGGAGAGGGGCCGGGTGCCCCCACAGAAACGCCCTTCTGCGAGACCACGTGGGCCCACCCCAGGCTGCCGGGGCCGGGGATAGGTGGAGGCTGGTGGCCGGCCTTTCGCTGTCACCCGCCGCTCCGACTTGACCACGGCCCACCCAGGAAAGCCCCAGCAGGAGGCCCCAGCGCAGGCCCCGGGCAGCGGCAGAGTCTCCTGGGGTTGGTGGAGGTGCTGGGGGTATGTGGGGGGCCCGCTCCCGGGCAGGAGGCACCCTTTCTGCTCTCCACGCTCACCCCAAATCCACCCTCTCCACTCTCCCTGCCCACCCTCCTTGGCGCCCCAGCTCAGCCTCCTGGCCTCTCGTCCCTTCCTCGGGCCCCCTCAGAGGGCTCTTTCCACCCCCGCCCCCGATCTGATGGCGCCCCCTCCCCTCAGGTCAGCAGGGCAGCCGGGGAAGCGCTGCGCCCCTTTCCGGCCTGGACTGCGGAAGGCGCCCTCCGGAGACCAGGGAAAGCCCCTTTTCTCTGCGACGTCCGCACCCCGTGAGGGCAGCTGCCGGGGTGGGGCACGGAGCACCCCTGAGGAGGCCTGGGGCTCAGGGCAGGGCCCTCCCTGGGGTCCCTGGGCCAGCGGGAGCGGGTGAGGATCGCCAATTCTCGGGCCCCCGCCCACCTGCAGGAGCAGAGACTATGTAACAAGCCCTCAGGGGTTCCCAGCACCCGCCAGCGTGGGGCCCCGGGAAGGACGGTATCTTTCCAGGCCCCACCTCTGAGGACCAGGACGCCACGGGCCTCCCCTGCCGCTGCGCCTTATCCCCCCCCAGGACAGAGTGGGGCCCGGCCCTGAGGCGGCCCAACCTGCTGGCCCCGCCACCCCTGTCCTCAAATCAGGCGGGTCTCCCGGGAGTCTCTTCCTGGGGGTCCACACCCGTCCAACGACATGGGGGGCGGACTTGACCTCACTGCCAGCCCCCCTCCCACAGCGGGGACAGACAGACACCTCTGTCACCAGCAACTCGGTCCCCAGCTCGACCCACATCTCCTCGGATACTACTCGTGTGTGCGCGCGGGAGGGGGGCAGGACCCGTGATTTTCACCCAAGGATCCCAGAGGCACACTCGGGAGGGAGGGGCGCGCACACTGGGGGAAGATGGTGGTGCGTACAGCTGGGGAAAAGATGAGGGTGTGCACGCCCGGGGTTGGAGAGAGTGCGCACGGCGGGGGTGGAGGGTGTGGCACCCAGGGAGCGAGAAGGGGGTGCCACCCTTCTGGGCCCTGGGCGGGGAGGAGCGCGCAGGAAGGGGGCGCCAGGGGCTCCCGGAGGCCAATCTGGGCGTGGCCGCAGAGGCGCCGCCAGGCCTCCTGTGCCACCGCGCGGGGTCGCCCGCCCGCCTTGGCGCCGGTGCGCATCGCCCCGGGGCAGCACGACGGCTCCTTCCCCGACGGTCTAGCAGGCCAGGCCGGCCCTCGGGCACGGTGGGGGGGGGGGGAGTCCGGCAGGGAGGGGCGGGCCGACCGTGGCCAGGGGCTTCTCCCGGGCCCTGGAGTCCCGCCCGAGCGCTTCTCCTAGGGCCTTCTCCCGGGGGAGGGCACAGCCCGCCTGGCGCCGGTGCAGCCGCCCCCCGCCCCAGGAGGTCGCCGGGCAACGGGGACCAGGCGCGGCCTGTTTGGACCCTTGGGTCTGGGCGGAGGCGGGTCTCCCGCTCCGATCCCTCCGTCTACACAGGCGTTGGTCCCCAGGGGCCTGAGGGAGGCGCTCGGGGTGGGAGTAGGGAGGGTCCCGGGCCACCACCTCCGCGAAGCACGCGCCCGGGCCCCAGCTCCGGGATTTTCTTTGAACTCTAGGAAAATGGCTTTATAGTTAAGACAAGGCCGAGGGCAGAAGTTCTACGCCCAAGACGGCCAGAGGCCGGAGGCTTCTCGCGTGCCGATGTGGCGAGGCCCCCTTCGTCCACTCTCCACCCGCGCAGCCCAGGTCCCCGCCGCCTCTGCGCGCTGCGCATGTGCCAGGGCGCGCCCGCACGCAGGCGCAGAGGGCCGCCGCATCTATGGTCGGGACATGGGGAAAGAGCGTCCTCGAGCCCTAGGCGGCACTCTATGGTTCCCGCGCGGGAGGACGGGGCGCATATATAAGGCGTGCGCAGGAGTGGGAGCGCCTCTTTCCTTTCAGCGCGGTGAGTACGCGCGGCTCTGGGCTCTTCTGGCACCGTGGCCGTTCTCCCCAGCCAACCCCCCCCCACCCCAACTTAGAGGCTTGTCCTTTTGTTCCGACTTTGTCTCTGTTTCGTTGCAGCCGCCAAAGATCTTGGTGTCGCCATGGGCCGCCGCCCCGCCCGGTGGTGAGTGCCGAGTCCATGCGGGGTCAGCGGCCGGGAAAAGGAAGGGCGAAGTGCGCTAAAAGGCGGCCACTGGGCGGAGGCTCCCTAGTGCCTGCCGCATGGTGGGAACGAGCGCCACGTTGCTCCCACCACTCATCTGCTCTCTTCTGGTCTTCGTTTCCACCAGTCGGTTCTTTTTCGTTACAAAGTTCAAGCCGTTCTTGCAGCGCACCCCGTTTTGTTAGGAGGGCTGGCGACCGCGTGTGCCGCATCAGCCTCGGGTTCGAAGCCATGTCGGCCGTGCATCCTGCCCTCTGTCCTGCAAATTCACCGCCCTTTTTGGGCTTGAGCCCCAGGGTGCGCCTTTGTGTGCAATTTCCGGGCGTCGTGTCTTGCGTCCTCCCAGGGCGCCAAGGGCAGCCCGGGAAAAGGCGGGTGCCGCCGGCTGGTGGGCCCTACAGGGGGCGCCGGCGCCCCTTACCACGTGTTTCTGGGAGGAGTTAATGCCATGTGCCCGAAAGTCTTTGGGTAGATAAGTTTGTTACTTAATTATTTGGTTAAAGGCAGTGCTTGGAGAGGGGCGAGGAGGCGAGGACTTTTGAGTTACCGCCTTCCTTTATTTGGTACTTCTAAGCCTGATACAGAACAAAGGAAAATTCTGTGTTATGTTCCTGACCCGGGAGGCCTGATTGATTAGGAGCTGATTTCATAGAAGTACCCTTGGCTTCCCAGCCCTCCTGATCGGTCCTTGAGGGGGCACTGGAAGTGCCTTTTGTCAAATTCGACTTGTAAACACCTTCAAACCTGAGTTTTTCCCCTCCCGCAGTTACCGGTATTGTAAGAACAAGCCCTACCCAAAGTCTCGCTTCTGCCGAGGTGTCCCTGGTAAGTAGTGGAAGAGCTCCCCAGCTGGTTTGTGTGATCTTAACTAGCAGTGGGGGCCATGCTGACTCAGCCGCCCACGCACACACTTACCCTGAGCCTTTTCCAGATGCAAAGATCCGCATTTTTGACCTGGGTCGGAAAAAGGCAAAAGTAGATGAGTTCCCACTGTGTGGCCACATGGTGTCGGACGAATATGAGCAGCTGTCCTCCGAAGGTAGGCAGGGTCCCTCCTTGGTCATGCCCTCTTGTATGCTCACCCTGGCTCAGAACATACTGCACCAGTTTCAGTAGTGAGCACACTTAACTGCCCTCCGGAAAAGCTTTTTTACCCAGCAGCCAAGAACTGGGCTCACTGGGGGCAAGGGACACACCAATGCAGGTGGCACAGATGTCACCTGAGATACACCTGGGGAGGTCAAGCATCTCTTGGTCTGGTCTCACACTTCGCTGCCTGCTTTTCCCCTAACTAGCCCTGGAGGCTGCCCGTATTTGTGCCAACAAGTACATGGTGAAAAGTTGTGGCAAAGATGGCTTCCACATCCGTGTACGGCTCCACCCCTTCCACGTCATCCGCATCAACAAGATGCTGTCCTGTGCTGGGGCTGACAGGTGAGCGGTGCTCTGCGTTTGTGGTTCTTATCCAGGAAGTGGAGAAGCGCTGGCCTTTTAGAAGTCTTGCTGTAACTTGTGAGTTAATTTGAGCTTTAGTTTTCCATCTTTCCGGGCACAGAGTTCCTCCCACATAGAGTCGAACACTAGCTGAGTGGCCAGGATGGGGTGAGGGTTGGCAGGCGGGTTCACTGGGCGACCCCTCACCCACGACTGGATAAATTAAGGGAACCAACTGTCCCAGGGATTAAGGCTTGGGCATCATGACTAAGCCTTTTGGGGGGCAAGCGGTGGAGGGAGGAGTTTCCTGGGAGCTCTTGTCTGTCCAGCAGCACCTGGCAGGGTTTCCTGCCTGCCCATTCGTTGGGGTCTTTGTCCTCTGCAGCCAATTAAGCCGACTGTCCCCCTCTCCCCGTGGGGGCCCGGTGTGCAGTGGCTGCAGACAGTAACTCCTCGGTAGTGTATGCAGCCTGTTGCTTGGTATGGGTTGCCCTAAGGGACCTTGGAGACACCCCTTTCCTGTTGACAGTTGTGCCTGACCTCGTGCCACCCCCCACCCCCCATCTAGGCTCCAGACAGGGATGCGGGGTGCTTTTGGAAAGCCCCAGGGTACAGTGGCCAGGGTCCACATCGGCCAGGTCATCATGTCCATCCGCACCAAGCTTCAAAACAAGGAGCACGTGATCGAGGCGCTGCGCAGGGCCAAGTTCAAGTTCCCTGGCCGCCAGAAAGTAAGTGGCGATGCCGACCCCCTTCCTCCCCCCTGGCCTTGCCCCCAGACCCCCCTGGCTCATGTCTTCCTACTCTCCCTAGATCCACATCTCCAAGAAATGGGGCTTCACCAAGTTTAACGCGGATGAATTTGAAGACATGGTGGCTGAGAAGCGCCTCATCCCAGACGGTTGTGGGGTCAAGTACATCCCCAACTGTGGCCCCTTGGACAAGTGGCGGGCCCTGCACTCGTGAAGGCTTTGCCAGCACTGCCCTCTCCCCATCTGTTCCCGCCAATAAACTACTTCCTGGGCGTCTTACATCTGCTCTGTCTGGGATTTCTCCCTGGGGAGAGGGGGCTGTGGAGTTTCTGGGAACAGAAGCTCTAGCATCAGCTGTCCTTTCCCTGCATTTAGCAGGACAGGGTGGGCGTAGGGCTAGACCCCTTTCAGACCTAGGCTTGCCTTCTCCCACCCTGAGCTGTGGATGATTATAAACTGGCAACTCTGGGGGTGGGATTCAGCAGTCCCTGAGCTACCCAAAGAACCTTCACCAAAATGGAGATGGGCTCGTGGGTCAAGGCTGGCCTGACTGAATGCTGGGGTGTTCCCTGCAGGCCCAAGTAGGTACCCTGGGTGCTGTGGCCCTCCAGGCCCCCTGGGGCTCAGTTAGATTGGTCCCGGGCCTCCAGACCCAGTTGAGCTTACCTGAGCATACCTGAGGGCCCTAGGCTCCGCCCACCCCCCAGCCCTTCTAGGACTTGCATTCCCAAGCCTCCTACTGGTCACAGTAACATCCCCGAAGTGATGCCATAGATTGGTTGCCCACGTGATAGCTGAAGGGGATAGGGAGGTTTGGTGAATTTCGGCAATCAAGGACCTGTGGGGAGAGAGCACCTAACCCTCAGTCTGGGCGTCCTGGTGCTCCAGCTGCCACACCCTCATGGTGTGCCCGGGCTAGCCTGCTGCAAAAGCAGCCTTCGGCGCTGCGGGAATTGTCCCGGGAGAGCGGCACTAGGGCAGGGTGGCCCAGGGGTCAGAGCTGGTGGCTGGGGCCCAGTGGAGGACTCAGAGTGAACCCTTCTCAAGTTGGCTGACTCCAGCCTTGGCTGGGCTCTCGAGGGAGGTCCAGGGCCCTCACAGCCTTCCAGAACATCCTGAGACTACAAAACACGCCAAGACCCAGGCTCTGCGTGTCCTGGTCCCTGACATCACTGAAACCACAGGCCACCTGCACACACCTGCCCACCCCTTCGAGGCCACTGGCTTGCTGTACTCTCCACAGCCATTTCTAAAGCTTTATTTTTGACCTTGAGATTATCACAAACCATAAATAGAGTTGACACTTAAAAGGCCCTGATGTACCCAAACCCGTTTTTGCTGAACTCCCTTCTCCATTGGAAAAGGGTGGGTTGGAGGCCTGGTTCACTGGCCGCTCGCTGTTGCCTATTGCTCTAGCCCTTTTCCCTGGGTGACTTTGTACTCACAAAGTAGCAATTTCTGCCGGGAGTTCAAGTGTGCGCCCTTTACCCCTCGATATCAGGCTGCCTGGTTGTGGTTGTGGTTACGGAGTTCTCTGTGGGCGCTGGTCATCTTGGCCCCTGGCATGGCTGCACTGTCCCCAGGTGGGTTATAAACCCTGGCTTGGCCACGGATAATCAGGGCTCTTTCCAGCTATTTTCATTTCCTGGCTTCCGAGGAACCTAAACATTTTCCCAACATTGGTTCATTTTATGTTGGTGTAAACTGCTTGTCTCCCTCGGTTTCTCTATTGGGGCCTCAATATTTTTGTGGGTTTATAAGAATTCTGTATACAATAAAGATGCTAGCCCTTTGGCATATCCACTGCAAATATGTAACATTTCCTCCAATCAGGGTTTTGTTCTCAAATGTACAGAAGTTATCCTTTTTCAAATCATCAAGTCTTTTTGCTGAGCCCTGCGTTTTAGTCAAGATGGCCTACTGGGCCCCCCGCCCTCCTCGGCACCTGCTCTGCCCCCACTCCTGCCACTGCTGTCAGGGTGGGGTGGGGTTGGCCGGAGTTTGGCCCCAGAGCCCCTGGCCTCTTCCCCCACATTCTAATAAATACCAGGCACCAGGCGCACCAAAGTGAAATAAAAGCCACAGCAAAGAAAAGGCAGATGGAGCAGGGCTGCAGCCTGGTGGCATTGGGATCCAGTCCCAGGGAGGAGGGCTTCGGTCTGATGGGATAAGGCTGCAGTCCGACGGCGTAGGGTTGTAGTCCGATGGAGGAGGGCTGCCGTCAAACCCCTTCCAGAGTCACCTGGGCCCCAGGATGGGATGGACAGGAGCGGCCAGGGTCTGAGTCCCAAAGGCGGTGTCATTGAGGCGTCCCTGGCGGCGGCAGGGCCCTGGGGTGGGGGGTGGGGGGTTCAGGCCACGGGACCCAGCTGAGGGGGCAGGAGCAGCAGCAGCAGTGAGGGCAGCAGCAGGGCGGCCAGGCTGAGGGGCTGGCCCCTCGTCGCCGCCCGATTCAGGCTCAGCTCCAACTCCACCGGGTAGTGGTCGCTGATGTTGAGGGCCTGGGGGGAGCGGCCGGACAAAGCGTCAGCGTGCACTCCCCCCTCCCCCGGAAGTCCTCCCCCAGCTCCCCCCTCCCCCGGAAGTCCCCCTCCCGGCTCCCCCCTCCCCACTGTCACCTCCTCCTCAGTGAGCTGAAAGTCCCGGGGGAAGTTGAAGGCAGCGGCAGCGTGGAACAGGCCCCGGCAACCCTCCCCGTGCAGCACGATGCGGTCGTAGGCGCAGTGGGTGCTGCTTCTCACCGTCGTGTCCTCCTCGTCGGGGATCACCCAGTGGAAGCCCTCCTGGGACCGCAGGACCAGCTCGTCCAGGCGCTTCTTGGGCAGTGAAGCGCAGTCAGCGTTGAAGTCCCCGAGCAGGATCACGTCCTGGAGACAGGGATGGCGGTCAGGCCCGGCCACTGGGGCGGCCTGTCCCCCATCCCTCCGGCACTGGCCACCCGGCCCTACCTCGCCCGGCCATTGCCGGGAGACGTCCAGAAACACGTCGTACAGGGCATTCAGCTCTTTCTCCACGGCCTTCGGGGTGGTGTGCAGTGGCACCAGCACCAGGCTGGGAAGGACTGGGGGTGCCCGGTGACGGGGGGTTGCCTCCCGGCCCTTCTCCCCCCATCTGTCCCCCACCCCTACCCCGGGTGACCCAGCCCCCTTCCACCTCCCACCTGCCAGACCCACCCTCCTTCCCCTCCTACCCTTGCTGGGCAGGGTGAACCGGGCCACAAAGGGCTCCCGGACAAAGAGGTCGTCCTTATCGTTGTACACGTATGACTGCAGGACCTGTGTCTTGTGTGACCTGGGAGGGACAGACATGGGAAGCAGCGGCCTCAGGCTGCTGGGTTTGGTCTCCGGGGAGCTGGCTATGACCAGGGGCCACCCCAGCCCGCACAGTCTCCTGGGAGCCCAGCCTTCCCACCCTTTGTTGTTGTTGTTATTGTTCTAAAACGTTTTTAAAAATGGAGCTACAACTGACATACCAGAGAATTAATCCATTCAAAACATACAATTCAGTGGCTTTCAGTGCATTCAAACAAGGTTGTGCAGCCAGCATCACCATCTCATCCCAGAGCATTTTCATCACCCCAGAGGGAACCCCTGCACCCCAAAATAACCATCACTCCCCATCGCCCCCCCCCTCCCACCAGCCCCTGGCAACCGCTCATCTACTTCCTGTCTCTATGGATTTGCCTACTCTGGACATTTCCTAAAAATGGAATCACATGATATGGAGCCTTCGCTCTGGCTGAACACAGCGTTTTTGAGGTTCCTCCACATTGTAGCCTATACCAGAACCCCATTTCTTTTTGTGGCCGAATCATATTGCATGGCATGGATGGACCACCTTCCGTGTACCCATTCATCAGCCTCCAGGAACGTCCGAGTGTGGACGTGAGTTTTCATTTCTCTTGGGCATCTACCTGGGAGTCCTCTGTTATTTCAAAGTGAATTCCAGACACTGAATCATCTCGTCTACAGAGAGGATAATTTTGTCTCCTTCCCTGACAACTCCTCTTCCCCTCTCCACCCCGGGGTTGCAGGACAATCTCTCCACTGAGGAATCTGATAATGAGGACGCTGACTCCTCTCTATGCTGCTCTCATAGACCACCTGAGGCTTTCTGTTGTGACAGTGAAGAACCGGTTATTCCTTCTGATATAGAAGCATATTGAACAGAACTTTCACCCCAAAACACTCAAGTACAATTTCCACATGATAAAAAGTGGAAAGGCCTTACTATAATAACTGGGACAGATGATTCATATCCTTCAAGTCCTATATTAGGAAATTGTACAGAAGGACAAGCGAAACTGTTAAAAGCTTTGAGTACTTTCAAGAAAGCAGAAAGCCCTTCTCAACCTCCTTAAATCTAGATAGCATGTAACCATCTGATCCTCTGTGTAAAAAGAAAACAGGATGGGGCTGTAGCTGTTACTCCAATCATAGAAAAGCCATAAGCAATGTAGCAAGGTTGAATACGGTTTGCTTATCAACATAATGTAATGGCTAAACTAATTGTAGAGTGAAATAAGAGAACAATATTAATAAGTTAGAGATAAGTAATAGTAATCTCCTTTCTAATTTTTAGATTTTATGTAAGTAAAAAGTATGTTATTAGATTTTATGTAAGTAAAAAGTATGTTATGTTGCTCTTAAAGAAGTCATAACTTAATTGGTACAAATATTTTCAGTAGAGTTTTGCAGCCGTTCAAGGCTACGTCTCTGATAACACTGTGAATACCCCCCTCTGATCTTGATTCACTCGTGGCTCACCACACATCATTTATCACTCGTGGTTCCAAGGTAAAAGTAGAATATGACTTAATTAAATGTACTCTAAATCAAGAGGCTACAAATTCTCTGTAATTGAAACAAGGGGGAGCTCTCTGATCTCATGTCCAGCTGTGTCTGGAGGAGTGGGGGCTCCCAGGCTTGCTAATGTATCAATTAATTTTTACATTGTAAACGTGTTCCTTTGACCTTAAGTGCTCCTTCAGTAAAATTATGTTGAAGTTGAATTCTTGTCTTGAGTGCTCTTTACTTTTAAACTACGTTCTTTCTCTATACTCTTATTTAAGTGGGAGGTTACTTGATGAAGCCCAAACTGACTGAATCACGACCTGATTAGGCTCAGGCCTTTTCTAATGGAGATCATAGGTTTGAGGTGTAAAGAGACGAACCCGTGACACTGGCCCCAAAGGGCTACCCGAGTGTGTCATCCCAGAGACTCGGGGCTGTTTCCACAAACCACGATTGGGCCCCAAAGCCACGCTGCTGATGGGCACTCCCACCCAGAGGGGCAGCCAGGCCCCGAGCCCCCAGGCTTTCCGCGTGGGAGGGAAAGCCGGGCAGATATGTGGGCACCAAGGCTGGCTGCGGTGGAGGAGGGAAAGACGCCAGAATAAAACCACTCAGGGGCAAGAGTGAGCTGAGCCGGCGAGGGGGGCCTGTGCTTACCGGTAGATGTACACGTACTTCTCCATGTAGATGTTACGTCCCAGCAGGGGGCTGCTCAGCTGGATGTAGGGCCCAGAGTCATCGAATCTGCTGGGAAAGGGGACCCCCCAGGGTCAGGTTCCTCCAAAGCTCCTGGGGGTGTGTGGGAGGGGACCCAGAAGAATTAAGACCCCCCAGAGCCCCCCACCTCACCGGTTGAGGTCTCGAACCAGGAGGGGCACAGCACTGCCGGAAGAATCCACCACCTCCTGCAGCACCATGATGTCACAGCGGGCCAGGATCTGCAGGACCCCAAGGAGCCCTGCCATGCTCAGTGCCAGCTGCCCCAGCAGTGGGACAGGGCCCTGTGCGGGTGTGGGGTGGGGGGCTGGCACCGGCGTGGCTGAGGCTGTCGAGGCTCCCTGGCTCCAGGCTCTCCCCGATGCCACAGAGAGCAGTATGACCAGAAAGGACCCAAGAGAACACTGACAGCCACCTCTGCCCCTCCCCTCCATTTTGCAGTGATGAGGGTGGGGAAGGAACGTGCTCCACGGCTTCCTCTTCGCACCCACATCTCCCAACGCCCTCTCTCCCTCTGACACCTGCTCCTGCTCAGGCAGGGCTGGGGGCTCAGGGGGGCAGCTGCCCTTCGGCCAGGAACTCACCCGAACCAAGGTGTCTAGCACGTGCTCCCTGGCCACCTTGGTGAGGGTCAGCCGCTGGGCGTTGAAGGCACAAATCCGGAAGGCCTCGGCCCCACTGGCCAGGAGGATGAGCAAGAGCATGGCTAGGGGGTGCATGGTGGTGGGCTGGCTGCTGGGGGGGTCTCCAAGAGAATCCAGGTCGTCCCGGGCGGTGACTCCAGCCGAGGCTCTTCCTGGTTCTGGAAGGACGTGGGAGTGGGAATAAGGGACAGAGAAAGCGCCAGACTGCCCAGAGCTGCCAGGACGGCCGATTTCCTGCCTGCTTGCCTTCCTGTGGACACCCTCTGATGGCAGCACCTGTGGATCGACCCCCTTCTTTTAAACGGCTGCGTAGTCTTCCACCTTCCAGACGTGCTGATGTGCACTGACCGAGGGAGGCTTGGGCTGCTTGCAACTTGTCACCCTCATTAACCACTGGGAGGGATATCTCTGGGCACACATCTCCTTCCACCCCCATGTGAGATTTTATCTTGAGGGTCGACTCCCAGCAGTTGGAATCTCTGGGTTCAAGGGCGGAGGCATCTGAAGCGATCTCAGATCCCACCAAATCCCCTTCCTTAGTGGCGGCTCCCAATTTCCACCCCCAGTGCAGTGTGTGATGGGGCGGCTCTCCCACTCCCCGCCCCCCCCACACACACTGACCCCCGACTCGGGCTGGTCATTCTGGATCCCCCTTCCGGCTGGAGTCCACCTCCGTCTTAGTGTCCCTTTTGGTTTGTCTTGGCCCAGCCCCTTGCTTGGCTCCTTGTGAGTCCCCACATCCTGGTCCCTCAGTTTCTGTCTGCCTGCTTCCCTCTGTCACCCTCTGCCCTGCCCCCTGTCACTCTCTCCCTCGCTGTCTTTCTTGCCCTCCCTTCTCTGTTCTCCCCCTCCCTGTCCCATCTGCCACTGTGTCCCTGCGTGTCTCCCTCGCCCTCCCGACTGAGTCCCATGCCTGGTTCTCCCTGGACACCTGTCCCTGTCACTCACACCCAGGGCGGGTGCCCTGCCCTGGTGCCTATTCTGGGACAAGTCTGGGGGCACTTGGGTAGCCTTGTGCTGGCACCGGCAGGTTTGGAGGCTCTGGGCCCCAGGGTCCCCCAAGAGGGCTAAGGTCAAGAGCCAGAGAGAGAGAGACTCTTCCTGGCCTGGGACCAAAGCCCAGCCCCGGTGACAACCCCAGTCCTTGGACCCAGCCCGGGGCTTCCCTTCCCATCTCGACCCCCTCTCCAGGCCAGGGGGCGACCTCCTCCCTCCCTCTGCCCCTGGGGCTCCCCTTTACTTGCGCAGACCAGCTTGTCTCCCAGCCTGGACTGGCGACACCCCACAGAATCGCAGCAGGGACGGGAGGGAGAAAAGAGGAAGAGGCTGTTTTCCCAACCCACCCGGCCCCGCCAGGTCAGCCCGGTCGGCCCGCCCTTCCCGGCAGCCAGACCCTGGCCCTGGCTCCGCCCCGGGCTGGGACAGAGGAGGAAGGAGGCGGGCGCCGGGCCTGGGATAGGCCGCCCTCCACCCGCCCACCTCCCCACCCAGGCCCCACCCTCCCCAGGCCGCCGTGGGACCCGGGCTGCCCGGAGATGACAGATCTGTGAATCACAGGAGAGCACCACCTTAATGAGTGGTTGCGCCAGGGCAGGGCGGGTGACAACGAGAGGGGCTGGCGCCCGAATTCCAACCCGGGGCCGGGCTCTCCCAGCCCCGAGGGCTCAGCCACCAACCAGTGCCACCTCCAGTCGCATCTCCAGAGGAAGATGCAAGATCTGGAAGTCTGCCCTGTGTAGGGGTGCCCCGCGGCCAGCCCGGGCACCCTGAGCGACAGGGTCCCCAGCTTTCTTGCCGTGTCCCCAGGCCCTGGGCCCAGGGGCCCATGGCTGCCACTCCTGAGTTGGGTGGGTTGGTTTAAGCGCTCTGTCAAACTCAGGTGAGGGATGCTCCGCGGAGCTGTCCCCGAGACAAGGGGACTTGAGACCCAGCAGCTAAATGCAACTCGGTGTCCTGAACAGATGCAATCGTGACAACCAGGGGCCTCTTGCAGGGTGCGAGGAGTGAAGGGATTCTCTCCGGACAGGTCCTCGGTCTCATGGTGGTAGCACGGCCAGGTAGAATGTGTGCGTGAAGTGTCCATCACGCGATGGATGGATAAACTAAGGGTGGTCCATCATACAGTGGAATATTATTCAGCCATCAAGAGGACAAAGTTCACCCATGCTCCAATGCGACAAACCTCAAAAACATCCCACGCAGTAGAAGTGGCCAGACACCAAAGGTCACATACGGTGCAACCCCATTTATAGGAGTTATATCCAGAATGGGCAAATCCACGGGGACAGAAAGCAGATTGGGGGGTGGCAGGGACTGTGGGTAAGGGGGAGGGGTAGTGACTGTTTAACAGGTACAGGGCTTCCTTTTGGCAGTGATGAGAGTGTTCTGGAACCGGGTGGAGCTGGTGGCGGCGCAGCCTTGTGACTGGACTTACTGCCGCTGGATTTTTCACTTTTACGCGGTTCCCACGGGAAATTGTAAGTGATGTGAATTTCGCCTCAGTAAATAAAGCAAAAGTGGCCCGCCAGCCCCGACCTTCTGAGTGGCATCAGGGGATCCTGCTGCACAGCCCCTGTCACCTGCAGACGCTTTTCTGGGGACGAATTAAGGAGAAAAACAAGGACACGCACGGCCTGCCGTGTTCCCGGCTCGCGGCCTGCGGGGGCCGGGTGCTTTCTTGGGCTACCCGAGGGGCGTGGCCAGGGCGTGGTAGGGGCGTGGGTACGCGCCCCGAGGCCCCGCCCCTGCTGCCGTCAAGCGGCCCGCGCGCACTTTGCGACAGGCGGCCGGCTTCGGCTTCCGGCGGGCCGCGCCGCCGGCGGCTCCCACGGTGTCCGTGGCTCCTCAGGCGGTTGGCGGCTCTCGATGGCGACCGAGCGCGCCTGGGCCCGGCTCTGCGCGGCCCCGCGAGGCTCCCCGCGCCCCGCGTCCTGACGCGCCGGGCGACCCGCTCCCTCGGGGTCGGGGCGCGATGCCCCTCCAGGTGAAGTGGCCGTTCCCCTCGGTGCCGCCGCTCGCCTGGACTCTGGCCAGCAGCGTCGTCATGGGCCTCGTGGGCACCTACAGCTGCTTCTGGACCAGTGAGTGGGCCCCCCGCCGCGGCCGGAGCTGGGCTGGGGTCGGGGGCGGCCGCGCGGCACTCCACCTACACGCTCTCTGCCCTCCATCCCCGTCCCCCCCAGAGTACATGAATCACCTCACTGTCCACAACAAGGAGGTGCTGTATGAGCTCATCGAGAATCGGGGCCCGGCCACCCCCCTCATCACCGTCTCCAACCACCAGTCCTGCATGGATGACCCTCATCTTTGGGGTACCTGGGCCCAAGAGGCGGGGCGGGAGCCGGGGCAGGAGCGGACCAAAGCGGGAAGAGCTGTCAGAATCGCCCTGCCACTCCTGTTGGGGTGGCATGTGTGTGTGTGTGTGTGTGTGTGCCACTCCTGTTGGGGGTGGGCATGTGTGTGTGTGTGTGTGTGTGTGTGGCGTGCGCCACTCCTGTTGGGGGTGGGCATGGTGTGTGTGTGTGTGTGTGTTGTGTGTGTGACCTTCCCCCAGGGTGCAAGTTTGATGAGTGGCCCCTTCAGGAGTTCCTGGAAGCCTGGTTTGGATCGGGCCTCAGAAATCGGGAGGACATGGCCACACTGCGAGGTGTGACAGCCCCTTGGCTCTGACCACATCAGTTGTCAGAATTGTCAAAGGTCCCACAGGCACAAATCTCGGGACCAGGGAGTATTCTATTGAGAAAGTTCTGACATACGCTGGAAAGACCTGTGTCCTGGTCCCAGGTTTGCCCCTTGCTGGTTTTGTGCCCTTCGGCCAGCCGCATTTGGGAGTCTGGTTGTCCTACCTAGAAGTTCCCACTCAGCTGACTGCACAGGGAGTCAGTTGGCTCCAGTACCACCCATGGTTGGGGGGGTGGGGCAGGGGAGGGCCTCCACTGCTAAAGGGAGATGGTGAGCATTTCCTACAGGTGCCAGGAGGTCACCTGGTCAGATTGGAGCCTTTCAAGGCTCACTCTGGCTGCTGTGTAGAGAATGGCCTGTAGGATGCCACAGGTGGATCCCCAGAGGCCAGGAAGGAGGCTTCGGAGCCGTTGGGCAGCCTGGCCCAGGGCGGTGGCAGTGGAGGGACAGGTGTAGAAGGGTGAGCATGGTCCAGATATATTCAGGGAGGTAGGAAGATCAGATGTGGTGATTCATAAGATATGGGGAGTCAGGGAGAACTTGGGGTCCAACCTGAGTGCCTGGAAGATGCTGATTTGGGCTGTAGGGAACTGGTGGTGCAGTTGTCCTTGTCCCCCACTCCTCCCTGACATAGGGTGACAGAAAAGGGGCTCCCTGGTGACAAAGGTAAGTGGAGGCACCAAGCCTTTTTTCTCTTCTTGGCCAGGGATCCTGAAGCTCCGCCACATCTGGAACTTGAAGTTGATGCGTTGGTGAGGAGTAGGGGGACGGGGGGTCTCGCTGCCATCGGGCCTCATGCTTAGGGGTTGGGGGTGGGGGGCCAGGGAGGTGGAGGTGACTGCGTCCGTGCCTGCCTCCAGGACCCCCGCGGCTGCAGACATCTGCTTCACCAAGGAGCTGCACTCGCGCTTCTTCAGCTTGGGCAAGTGCGTGCCCGTGTGCCGAGGTGAGCTGCCTCCCCCGCCCAGGAGGGGTGGCGGGCCAGCAGGGAAAGGGACGTGCTGCTGGGGGTGCCTCTCTAGGCCTCCTTGGGGTGGAGGAGTCCCACATAGGATGGGCAGCCTGGAAGCAAAGGAAGCCAGGGGCTGCTGTATGACAAGCACGAGGTGGAGGGGGTCCACTCCATCAAGGGGCAGCAGAGGTGGCAGGGGTTTGCTGGAGGAGGGGTGGCCTTTGGAGCACCCCTAGTTCTCCAGGGCTGTTCTTGGACTGTGCATGCATGGAGCTTGGACATTAAACTACGGAATTGTCCCTAAGAGACTCGCTGACGGCCAGGCCACGGGATTGGTGCCATGACCGCAGTGGCACATGTGTTGGCAGCGAAAGGATTTAAATTCTGGGAGAATAAATGGGCTCGTGGGGTGAGGGGTCTGATAATTCTCAAGAACCCCAAGAGGTAGGGGCTGGCCTGATCCCCATTATATAGGCAAAGAAATGGGGCTCCAGGGATTGAGCCACTGGCCCAAGGTGGCATTGCTGGCATTCAAATCAAGGGGGAAGTTGAATTGTTTCTAGGCAGAGAGTGAAGGGAAAGGTGTTCTGCACATAGTGAGTGTGTGCTGGACGCTGCAGAGGGGAGAAAGAAGCTTGGAAAGTGTTGAAGGTTCTGCAGAGTCATGTTAAAAATTTTGGACTTTGTGCTCTCATCAGGGGAGTGCCATGTTTACGGCTGTATTCTGGCAGGATTGCACCCTGGCAGGGCTGGCAGCAGGGAGGCCAGCCGGGGGCCGGCGCAGGAATTCTGGCAGCAGAGATGACTGTGGCTGGGCCTCGGGTGGTAACTGGAGAGCAGCAGAAGGGGCCTGCTTTGGGACGTGCTCTGGAAGTCGGGTCCACAGGACTTGATGGGTTGGACATGGGAGTAGGGAGGAAAAGACAAATCAAAGGTAACACTGGGGGTTTTGGCCCAAGCCTCTGGGAGGATTGGATGGTGGTGCCATTTGCTGTGGGGGAGAGGAGGGAAGCAGGTGTGAGGTTGTGGAGGGGGGGGGGGAGGGTGAGCTTAACTTGGAATGGGCTGCATTTGCAGAGCCTGTGCCATGTGGAGGGGGAGCATTTCCAGGCAGTACTGGGCCATGCAGGTTTGGAACGCAAAAGAATGATCTGGAATAGATAAAGATATTGGGGACTCAACCCCAAACAAAGCTACAAACAGAGGCGTGATCCTGGAGGCAGAGAAGAAAGAGAGAGAGCAGAGGGAGAGGAGCCCTCAAGGAGACAGAAAGAAGTGGCTAGAGAGGAAAGAAGAAAACCAGGGGTCTGGGGCACCGCAGAAGCTGCTGGTGACCCCAGGGTAGCCAAGAGGGTGGTGGCCATGGCAGGGGGAGGGGACAGAGTGGAGGTGGCCACTGTTCCAGGGCTTCGGTTGTGAGGAGGAAGAGAGAGGAGGAAGTAACCAAAGCGTATTAGAGGACCAAGGTAGAGTTTGTTATTTCTGTTTGTCCAAGCAAAACATGCCACAAACTAATAAAACTGCCTCAAATGAGCGGGTTTTCGGTAAAGAGCCACGGGCTCCCCCTCCCGCATCCCCAGATGTACCCACCTGGGGTGATTTCTCTTTTGGTTTCTTTTGGAGGCTGCTTCCATTTCCCTAAAGCAATAAGCTGAGACTGCGGCATCTTGGCTGCCCTGAGATGTGAGGATGTCTCAGTTCCTCCACTCCGCAACCCCAGCAGAGGCCCGCAGTGGCCCCTCCTTCACCTGCTCTTCTTTCTGATCCATCTGCCTTTAGGTTTTCTTGTCCAATTAAAACCAGAAAACAGACACCTAAGCCCGAGCACCCTCAGTGAGAGGAAGTGAGCAGGGGCAAGTTTTAGCCAACATGTATGCATATTTGACACGCAGCAGAGACAGAGTAAGGCGTGATCGAAGCACAGGAAGTATTTGGCACATTCTGTGTTCCCCTGTCCATCTGCTGGCATAGACCCGGTTCTGGGACATTAAGTATGGCAGCTATTTTCTACCAGCCGTACAATTGAGTAGAAATAGTGAGGAGCAAAGCTAAAAGTTACATAGAAGCGTTGCTCCCCAAGTGTGTTATTATTTTTAAGTTTCCATTGCAAGCTCTGCGAGCCAGGTCGCACCGGTGGATTTTAGTTGAGAAGGAAGTTGCACCCACAGAGACCACCCTCTACCACGTAATGTCATTCCTCGCCTTGTTCTTTTCCCCTGTGCTCTGTGGTCGCAGGGAAGGAAAAGGCTGTGCTTCCCACGCCCTGGGAATCCTCACGTCCACAGCTGCTCCCCGCGGCCAGCATCCGGGGTGGTGGTAGACCAAGCGAGCCGCTGGGTCAGGCTCCCATCTGAGACTGGGTCCCGAACCTGCGCCTTCCGGAGAACGGGCCTTGCAGGGAGGAAGCTGAAAGTCCACCTCTTTTTTAGTGCACTGGGCGGAGGTGGTCTCAGTGGCCCTGTCCGCCTCTTGCCCCGTCTTTGTGACCTGGCTCCTGTTTGTGTCTGTGTTGGTGCGGCCGGCTGCCAGGCCACTCTGGGTCTAGGCTTGCATTTCCTTCTCCCCCCCGGTCAGCGTCGCGGCCTCAGAGGCCAATGTGGCTAGTATTGTGTCCAAGTCAATGCCACTGTTTTCAGTCTAGCAATTTTGAATTTTTTTCCCAAGTTCTCAGTGATACGGTCTGTTCCATTGAATTTTCTCTATTTCCAAAGAGGCCTGGTGGGGAAATGCCCATTGGTTTTCATGGGCGCGACCCTGGGGTGTTGGGGTGAGAGGAAGGAGCCAGCCCAGAAGGGAGGTGGATGGGGCCTGCCGAGGAACTGCTGCGGGAAGGGCCTGGGGTCTAGGAAACCACTTAACACACAGACAGTTCCGGCAGCTTTGGTTGGTTTGACCCAGGTCGGTGAGGGGCAGGGTTGGGGCACCTGAAGAGAAGAAGGCGAGGAGAGCAGCTGAAAGGCAGCCAGGGACACTGGCTGGGGAGAGAAGGCCTTGACTCAAACCTACACGTGGGGTGCCTGTGTGGGCGTGTGCTCACATGCATCCGTGGGTGCTGAAGGGCTGCGAGGGTGAGGCTGCAGCTGGACGAGCTGGACCCAGAAGTGTGGGAAGCTGGAGGGGTCCTAGGCAGGCAGAAGAGTTTCCAAAGTCAGAATTGCCGTGGCGCACAAGGCAGCCACTGAAAGAGGTGTCTAGGGAAGATCATTGAGCAGAGGACATCACGATCCAAGGTGCAGCCCAGGGGCCAGGGAGGACCAGTGAAAGCCATCGCAGTGTGTCCAAGTGGACAGCAAAGTCTCAGACTGCTCATGCTTGGGGGGGGGGTGAGTTCCAAAGGGCATGAGCCGCCAGGGCCCCCCACAGAACGGGGCTGATGGGACAAAGCCTTTTCTCGGGCAGGAGATGGCGTCTATCAGAAGGGCATGGACTTCATTTTGGAGAAGCTCAACCACGGGGACTGGGTGCACATCTTTCCAGAAGGTCAGCGGGGAAGGGCAGGGTCTAACCCTCCCCTCCACCGAGTGTCAGTGGGACCAGCTCTCCCTACCTCACCACACAGCCCCCAAACCCTTCCTCCACCCCCCGTCTCTCCACAGGGAAAGTGAACATGAGCTCCGAGTTCCTGCGCTTCAAGTGGGGTAAGGGGCTGATCTGGCGGCACCCACCCTCCCAGCCCAGGAGAGCCGTGCGGCCCTGCCCTGGGCTCCTGCCCTCCCTCTCGGGTTGGCGGGCGTGGTCCCTGGCAGATGGGTGTGCTGGCAGCAGGAGGCTGGGGCTGGGCGCCGAGCCCAGGGGAGCCGGTTCTCAGCGGCGGGAGGGCAGGGTGGCGCCAAGTGGTGGCATGGCCCGGCTCCCACCCACAACTCTGTCTATCCTCGGGGCAGGAATTGGGCGCCTGATCGCTGAATGTCACCTCAACCCCATCATTCTTCCGCTGTGGCATGTGGGTAAGCCCCCCACTCCGGGGGCGGCCGCTTCCCGGGGGCAAGGCGAGCTGCTTCCCTAGATTGACTCTGGGGTGTTTCAGCTGGGGGTGGGGTGGGGGGTGGGCCCCCACCGCACCTCACATCTGCCTTATGTCCTTCTGCCCACCTGTGTCACAGGAATGAATGACGTCCTTCCGAACAGCCCGCCCTACTTCCCCCGCTTCGGACAGGTGGGTCGGGATGTGGCCCTGCTTTCTGCCATCCCCATGTTGTGTCTCCCACCCAGGCACCACTGAGGCCAGATGTCGGTGGAGCTGAGCTTAAAGCTGCAGCACAAGGGAGCCAAGTTGAACCTAGAGGAGGACTTCCTGGACATCAAGCTGGGCGGGCAGGGTGGGGGGTGGTGAGCCTACGGGTCAGGCCAGGCCAGGCCCAGAGCCGGGGCCCCAGTACCGGGCTGGCCCTCCGACACCCCTGGGCCTGACCATCTGATGTCAAAGACGGGACACGCGGCCCAAAGGGAGCCTACGGCACATCAGGGCCCACCGTGGGTTTCGGGCTCCCTGGGCTGGGGGTGGGGCGGCTGCAGCCCCCTTGGCTCTGCCCCTGTGACCTGCCTGCAGCCTGTCTTCCCTGCAGAGAATCACCGTACTGGTCGGGAAGCCCTTCAGTGTCCGGCCTGTGCTCGAGCGGCTGCGGGCGGACAACACGCCGGTGGTGAGTCCCCTCCTCGGCTTCCCTGGCCGCGGCCTTGGCCCTGGGGGACATCGGACCCCACCGGGCCTCCCAGGGCCTAGCCAGCCTGTCCCCTCCCCTCAGGTGGAAATACGCAAAGCCCTGACCGACTTCATTCAGGAGGAATTCCAGCGCCTGAAGACCCAGGCCGAGCAGCTCCACCACCACTTCCAGCCCAACAGATAGGAGCGAAGGTGGCGGCTGTCTTCCCCCCAGACCCAGGCACATGGGGCCATCGGCGCTGCCTTAGGGATTCCCGCCCCGCACTGAGCTGGGGCTGGGGCTGGACTGACGCGTTGAGCTCAGATGTGTCTTTCGGCCAGTTTCCTTCACCCCTGTGGGTCTCTTAGTTGGTGAGCCTTCCGGCTCCTCCGCAGTTCCTCAGTTACAAGAGCCTTGGTGCTCCTCCCACTTTGCCCCGAAGGAGCTTAGGCAGGGGCCTCCTTTCCTCTTTCCTTCCAGTGTTCTCTCAAGGGCGGCCTTGCGGGGGGAAGGGAGCAGGCAGGTGAGCAGGGCGGCCAGGCCGGAGCCGCAGGGAGGGGTCTCCGAGGCCCCGAGGCCTCCTGCCCGCCCTTGCCAGTCTGGGAGCTGCTCGCACCTCAGGGATGGCCGGGAGCCAAGTCTTCCTTCTACACCTGAGCTCCCCGAGCCTCGGGCGGGACCTGGCCCTGGGCTGCAGGCAGAAAGGGCAGCCCCTGGCCAGGAGCCGCAGGGAGGGCCTGAGATCAGGCCCCTCAGCTCCAGGCCAGGGGCCACCTGCTGCTCCGGCCTTTCCGCCTGCTCCCCTGCCACACTCGAGTCCCTGGGGGCCTGGGTTTTCATGTGTTTTTTGAACAATAAAGAGTCGATGTTGTGCCATTTTCCCTCTGGCTGCTGTAGGGCTGGGGATTGGGGGGTGGGGTGCCCTGCTGGACAGCGAAGGCCAGCCACTTAGGGAGACGGGCGTTGAGCTCTCCCCGTGTGCCCGGCGCTTAAGACTTGGCTTATCTTCTGTAATCTTCACAACCACCTTGCAAAAAGTAGGTCTTAATATCCTCATTTGGCAGATGAGGCAGAGCAAGGCTAAGCAACTTGCTTCAGAACCCAAAGTAGCAAGGTACTTGCGAGAGCCCCAAGTACTAAGAAGCTGTCAGATCCACGTGAGGTGCTGGGTTCACAGTCTCCAAGGAGTTGTGATCAGGAGACCTGCAAGGTGGGAAGTGGGACACCTACATTAAGCTGGGGGCCCCAGGCAGGAAGGCAGAAGCAGATCCAGGTTGGTGGTGCCCCTTGGCTCCTGGCAGAAGCAAAAGCAAATCCTCTAGGGAAAAGCATCCTCAGACGGGGCTCCCAGTTTTTCCATGGATTAAGATCAACTAAAAGACCTCACGAAGATTGACCAAACACATAAGAAAACAAACCGCTGTCCCTAAGTGGGCAGTGACAACAGGTTGAAACCCTTGGGGCCTTCTGACACTGACATGATCAGACAGAAAATTAGCACTATGATAGAAATGTTGGGGGAAAAAAGAAATGGGACCACACAAATGAGCCAGCAACAAGAGAAGACTGAAAGTTGACCAGGGTTGTAGCCGTGTGAGTCGATGGTTATTACAAAACAAAAAGCTTGGGAAAAAAAATGACCTGGAGACAAAAAATAAATCATTTGGGGAAAAAAAGCACTTGTAATTAAATATAGGTAATGACAGATTGTGGGCCAGTTTGCATCTGTGGTCCATATGTAAGATCCCTTTTTCAGGTATGTGTTTTATATCCATTTGAAGCATCAACTACATTTCACAGAGAACTCTAATTTTATACCATGTGATGGAATGTTCCTTTTATTCATGTCCTTGTATTTTTACTACCTATTTGTCTCTGTAAACATCATGTCAATATTGTTTTGCAGGTTTTTAAACTTAACATAGATAATACTGTACTGTGTAGAGGCTTTTGGAATTTGATGCTTTTTCTCTCAGTACGTTCAGAGATCTCTCCGTGTGGATAGAGGCACCCATAGGAAACTGCAACATCAGCTGATGAAAAACAGTCGAATATGAGCAATTTCATACAGTTTGACCCAACAGCTTCATTTCAACTGTATAGTTTTCCATCGTACAAACTTACCACAGTTTATACATGCTCCCGTGGAAAACCCATTAAATCGGTTCCGATATCACAATGCTACCAAGAACATTTTATATCTATATCCAGAAATGGAATTGCTGAGTCATAATGCCAAATTGCTCTCCAAAGTAGCTGTAATAATTTGCACTCCCGCTCGCGGTCCCTACTTGCAACAGATTTGAAAAACCACCAAATGAAACTTACAAAAACAAAAAATACAATTGTTGAAAATTAAGAAAAAAAAGAGTGATCTCAGTGCATATTTTATTTAGCAGATTGAACATAGCTGAAGAAATCACCAGGAATGTAGCACAGAGAGACAAGGAGAAGGAAAATATGAAGTAGAGGTGAAGAGTTATGGAGACTAAGATGGGCCAAGCTTGTAAGCAGGTCTTTCAAGGAGAGCAGTTCAGCCTGCCTGCTATTTAACTCTTGGCCGCACAAACATGCTTTTAAATAACTCACAGGAAAAAGAAGAAATCATGCTTGAAATCAAACTATTTAGACCTGAATGGGACTAAAAATTCTATATATCAAAACTAGCAGAAGGCAGTGAACATAGTATTTAGAAGGAAATTTATGGTCTAAAGTAAAAGCTGAAAATTAATGAGCTCTGCAACTTAAAAAGTGAGAAAAATAAAAGAAGGTAGAACAGAGGAGTTAATAAAAGTAAGAACAGAAATTATGAAACATAACAAAGACACTGTAACATAAAGTAGCAACAAAGCCAAAAGTTGATTCTTTGAAAAAGGCTAATAAAATAGATGTGTGGTGTTCTAGTTTGCTAATGCTGCCAGAATGCAAAACACCAGAAATGGATTGGCTTTTATAAAGGGGGTTTATTTGGTTGCAAAGTTATACTCTTAAGGCCATAAAGTGTCCAAGGTAAACACATCGGCAATCGGGTACCTTCACTGGAGGATGGCCAATGGTATCCGGAAAACCTCTATTAGCTGGGAAGGCACGTGGCTGGCATCTGCTCCGAAGTTCTGGTTTCAAAATGGCTTTCTCCCAGGACGTTCCTCTCTAGGCTGTGGTTCCTCAAAAATGTCCCTCTTAGTTCCACTTGGGGTATTTGTCCTCTCTTAGCTTCTCCAGAGCAAGAGGCTGCTTTCAACAGCCATCTTCAAACTGTCTCTCATCTGCAGCTCCTGTGCTTTTTTCAAAGTGTCCCTCTTGGCTGCAGCTCCTCTTCAAAATGTCACTCACAGCTGCACTGAGTTCCTCTGCCCGTCATCTCATTTATATGGCTCCACTGATCAAGGCCCACCGTGAATGGGTGGGGCCACGCCTCCATGGAAATGTGTCATCAGAGTTATCACCTACAGTTGGGTGGGGTGCATTTCCATGCAAATCTAATCAGCACCAAAACGTCTGCCCCACAAGACTGCATCAAAGAATATGGCTTTTTCTGGGGGACATAATACATTCAAACCAGCACATGTGGTGAGATTGGTCAAGGAAAAATGTCACAAGTAAATAATAGGAATTGGAAAGAGAACATAATTGCAAATTAAAATAATAAAAATGAGTAGTATGGTCAACTTGATGCTAATAAATTTTAGAGCAAAGATGAAATGGAAAAAAATTCCTAAAAATATATAACTTAGCCTTAAAAAGAAAAAGAAACTCTGAATCCTCTTACAAGCCACTGAAGAAATTGAATCAGCAGTTAAAACACTTCCAACAAATAAATCACCAGGATCAGATGATGTTACAGCCAAATTCTACCAAACTTCTAAGGAACATATGAGGCCAATCCTACACGAACTCTTCCAGAAAGTAGAAAAAGAGAATAATCCCTAATTTGATCTTGGAGGCCAGAATAATCTTGATCCCTGTTCCGGTTTGCTAATGCTGCCATTTTGCAAAACACCAGAAATGGATTGGCTTTTTTTTTTTAATTAAGATTTATTCACACATCATACAATCATCCAAAATATACAATCAATTGTTCACATTACCATCATATAGTTGTTGATTCATCACCCTGATTTATTTTTTGAACATTTTCCTTGTACCAGAAAAAGTGAAAATAATAAAAAAGTAAGAGTAAAAAAAGAACACCCAAATCATCCCCCCCACCCTATTTTTCCTTTAGTTTTTTGCCCTCATTTTTCTACTCATCCATCCATATACTGGATATAGGGCGTGTGATCCACACAAGGCTTTCACAATCACTCTGTCACCCCTTGTAAGCTACATTGTTATACAATCGTCTTCAAGCTTCAAGGCTACTGGGTTGTAGCTTGATAGTTTCAGGTATTTACTACTAGCTATTCCAATTCATTAAAACCTAAAGAGTTATCTATATAGTGTGTAAGAGTGCCCACCAGAGTGACCTCTCGACTCCATTTGGAATCTCTCAGTCGCTGAAACGTTATTTCATTTCATTTCACATCCCCCTTTTGGTCAAGAAGATGTTCTCCATCCCACGATGCCAGGTCCAGATTCCTCCCTGGGAGTCATATTCCGTGTTGCCAGGGAGATTTACACCCTGGGTGTCAGATCCCACGTAGGGGGGATGGCAGTGATTATGATTTCACCTTTCAAGTTGGCTTAGCAGAGAGAAAGGGCCACATCTGAGCAACAAAGAGGCACTCAGGAGGAGGCTCTTAGGCACAATTATAGGCAGGCGTAGCTTCTCCTTTGCAGTAACAGTCTTCCCTAGGGCAAGTCCCATGATAGAGGGCTCGGCACCAAACCACCAGTCCTCAATGTTTGTGAGAATATCAGCAATCATCCAGGTGAGGAAGCCCAACCTCTGCATTTTCCCCCAGATCCTGGGGGGGGGGGGGTCCTGCATATTTTTTTCATTGTTTTTTTTTTTTAATTAACTTTATCAAAAAATTAAAAAAAGACAATAAAAAACATTTCAAACAAAACCAAAACAAAGGAATAAGAAAAAACAAATAACCTAAAATAACTACATTACTTCCATGTTCCTACTCTACCCCAAGAAAATATACAGACTACAACCCAGCAAAGGAATAAGAAAAACAGATAACCTAAGATAACTACATTTCTGTGAACTTGTTCCTACCATACCCACCAGAAATTAACAAACCACAGTCATTCCTGAGCATTCCCAGAACGTTAAATTTACCCACGATAGCTTATCTGTTCATGCTGGGTTATTGTTCCCCCATCATTAATTGCTCTCCATCAGTAGTTCCCCTACATTCTACATTATAAGCCATTTATTTTACATTTTTCAATGTTCACATTAGTGGTAGCATATAATATTTCTCTTTTGGGCTGGTTTATTTCCTAGCATTATGTCTTCAAGGTTCATCCGTGTTGTCATATGTTTCAGGACATCGTTCCTTCTTACTGCCGCGTAGTATTCCATCGTGTGTATATACCACATTTTATCTATCCACTCATCTGTTGAAGGATATTTGGGTTGTTTCCGTCTCTTGGCAATTGTGAATAATGCTGCTATGAACATATACAGATATCTGTTCGTGTCACTGCTTTCAGATCTTCCAGGTATATGCTGAGAAGTGCAATTGCTGGATCGAAGGGTAAATCTATATCTAGTTTTCTAAGGAAGTGCCAGACTGACTTCCAGAGTGGCTGAACCATTATGCAGTCCCACAGACAATGAATAAGAGTTCCAATTTCTCCGCATCCCCTCCAGCATTTCTAGTTTCCTGTTTGTTTAATGGCAGCCATTCTTATTGATGTGAGATGATATCTCATTGTGGTTTTGATTTGCATCTCCTTAATAGCTAGTGAGGCTGAACATTTTCTCATTTTTATTTTGGTCATTTGTATTTCCTCCTCAGAGAACTGTCTTTTCATATCTTTTGCCCATTATATAATTGGGCTGTCTGTACTATATTGTTGAGTTGTAGGATTCTTTATGTATGCAAGATATCAGTCTTTTGTCAGATACATGGTTTCCAAAATTTTTTCCCATTGAGTTGGCTGCCTCTTCACCTTTTTGACAAATTCCTTTGAGGTACAGAAATTTTAAGTTTGAGGAGTTTTCATTTATCTCTTCTTCTCTGCTTGTGCCTTGGGTGTAAGGTCTAGGAAGTGACCGCCTAATACAAGGTCTTGAAGATGTTTCCCTATATTATCTTCTGGGAGTTTTATGGTACTGTCTCTTGTGTTGAGGTCTTTAATGCATTTTGAGTTAATTTTTGTGTAGGGTGTGAAGTAGGGGTCCTCATTCATTCTTTTGGATATGGATATCCAACTCTCCCAGCCCCGTTTGTTGAAAAGCCTCTTATGTTCCAGTTCAGTGCTTTGGGGGTCTTATCAAAGATCAGGTGGTGATAGATCTGGGGGTCTACCTCCAAATTCTCTATTCGAATCCATTGATCAATATGTCTTTGTGCCAGTACCATGCTGTTTTGACAACTGTGGCTTTATAATAAGCTTCAAAGTCAGGAGTGTAAGTCCTCCTGCTTAGCTTTCTTTTTTAGTTTTAGAATGTTTTTAGCAGTTCAAGGCATCTTCCCTTTCCAAATAAATTTGATAACTAGCTTTTCCAAGTCTGCAAAGTAGGTTGTTGGAATTTTGATAGGGATTGCATTGAATCTGTAGATGAGTTTGGGTAGAATCGACATCTTAATGACATTTAGCCTTCCTATCCATGAACAAGAAATATTTTCATTCTTTTTAGGTCCCTTTCTATTTCTTTTAGCAAAGTTATGTAGCTTTTTGTATAGCTCTTTTGCATCTTTGGTTAACTTTAGTCCTAGGTACTTGATTTTTTGAGTTGCTATTGAAAATGGTATCTTTTTCTTGAGTGTCTTCTCAGTTCGGTCATGTTTGGTGTACAGGAACATTATGACTTATGTGCATTAAATTGTATCCCGCTACTTTGCTAAATTTGTTTATTAGCTCTAGTAGCTGTGTCATAGATTTCTCAGGGTTTTCCAGATATAAGACCATATCATCTGAAAATAATGACAGTTTTATTTTTTCTTTTCCAATTTGGATGCCTTTTATTTCTTTGTCTTGCTGGATTGCCCTGGCTAGCACTTCTAGCACAGTGTTGAATAACAGTGGTGACAGCGGGCATCCTTGTCTCATTCCTGGTCTTAGGGGGAAGGCTTTCAGTCTCTTGCCATTGAGTACTATGACGGCTGTGGGTTTTTCATATATGCCCTATATCATATTGAGGAAGTTTCCTTCAATTCCTACCTTTTGAAGTGTTTTTATCAAAAAGGGAAGTTGGATTTTGTCAAGTGCTTTTTCAGTAGCTATTGAGATGATAATTTGATTTTTCTCTTTTGATTTGTTAATGTGTTGTAATACATTGATTAATTTTCTTACGTTGAACCATCCTTGCATGCCTGGAATGAACCCCACTTGGTCATGGTGGATGATTTTTTTAATGTGTCTTTGGATTCAGTTTGCAAGTATTTTTGTGGAGAATTTTTGCATCTATATTCATTAGAGAGATAGGCCTGTAGTTTTCCTTTTTGTAGCATCTTTGCCTGGTTTTGGTATTAGATTGATGTTGGCTTCATAAAATGTGTCAGATAGTGTTCCATTTTCTTCAATGTTTTGAAAGAGTTTAAATAAGATTGGTGTCAGTTCTTTTTGGAAAGTTTTGTAGAATTCCCCTGTGAAACCATCTGGCCCTGGGCATTTATTTGTGGGAAGCTTTTTGATGACTGACTGGATCTCTTTGCTTGTAATTGGTTGGTTGAGGTCTTCTATTTCTTCTCTGGTCAGTCTGGATTGTTCATATGTTTCCAGGAAATTGTCCATTTACTCTACATTATCTAGTTTGTTGGCATACAGTTGTTCATAGTATCCTCTTATAATTTTTTTAATTTCTCTGGATCCACAGAAATTTCGCCTCTCTCACTCATTATTTTGTTTATTTGGGTCTTCTCTCTTTTTAATTTTGTCAGTCTAGCTAGGGGCTTGTCAATCTTCTTGATCTTCTCAAAGAACCAAGTTTTGTTGTTCTTTACTCTCTCAATTGTTTTATGTTCCCTATGTCATTTATTTCTCCTTTAATCCTTGTTATTTCTTTTCTTCTACTTGGTTTAGGATTGGTTTGCTGTTCATTTTCTAGCTTCTCCAGTTGCTCCATTAGCTCTTCGATTTTAGCTCTTTCTTCCTTTTGAATGTATGCATTTAGAGCTATAAATTTCCCCCTCAGTACCACTTTTGCTGCATCCTACAGGTTTTGATATGTTGTGTTCTCATTTTCATTTGTCTCTATATATTTAGCAATTTCTCTTGCTATTTCTTCTTTATCCACTGATGTTTAGGAGTGTGTTGTTAACCTCCAGGTATTTGTGAATTTTCTAAGTCTCTGATGGTTATTGACTTCTAATTGTATTCCATTGTGATCAAAGAAAGTGCTTTGAATAATTTCAATTTCTTTTAATTTACTGAGGCTTGTTTTATGGCCCAGCATATGATCTATTCTGGAGAAAGTTCCAAGAGCACTAGAGAAGAATGTTTATCCTGGTGATTTGGGATGTAATGTCCTATATATGTCTGTTAATTCAAATTCATTCATCAGATTGTTTAGGTTTTCAATTTCCTTATTGGTCTTCTGTCTGGTTGATCTACCTATAAAAGAGAGTGATGTATTGAAGTCTCCCACAATTATTGTGGAAACATCTATTGCTTCCTTTAGTTTTGCCAGTGTTTGTCTCATGTATTTTGTGGCACCTTGATTGGGTGCATAAACATTTGTGATTGTTATTTCTTCTTGTTGAATTGTCCCTTGTATTAGTTTGTAGTGGCCTTCTTTGTCTCTCATAACATCCTTGTATTTAAAGTCTATTTTATCTGAGATTAATATCGCTACTCCTGCTTTTTTTTGGCTGTAACTTGCACGAAATATTTTTTCCATCCTTTTACTTTCAATTTCTTTGTGTCCCTATGTCTAAGATGAGTGTCTTGTAGGCAACATATTGATGGTTCATATTTTTTAATCCATTTTGCCAATCTATATCTTTTAATTGAGGAATTTAATCCATTTACATTCAATGTTATTACTGTGAAGGCATTTCTTGAATCAGCTATCCTATCCTTTGGTTTATGTTTGTCATATATATTTTTCCCTCTCTCTCTTATTGTCCTTTAATGAACCAATATTGTATCTCTTTAGTACTGAACCTTTCTCTATCTCTCTCTCTCCTTTCTTTGTTTCTCTGTCACTAGGGCTCCCTTTACTATCTGAAGTAGGGCAAGTCTTTTATTAGCAAAATCTCTCAGCATTTGTTTGTCTGTGAAAGATTTAAGCTCTCCCTCAAATTTGAAGGAGAGTTTTGCTGGATAAAGTTTTCTTGGTTGGAAATTTTTCTCTCTCAGAATTTTAAATATGTCATGCCACTGCCTTCTTGCCTCCATGGTGGCCACTGAGTAGTCACTACTTAGTCTCACGTTGTTTCCTTTGTATGTGGTGAATTGCTTCTCTCTTGCTGCTTTCAGAACTTGCTCCTTCTCTTCAGTATTTGACAGCCTGATCAGAATATGTCTTGGAGTGGGTTTATTTGGATTTATTCTATTTGGAGTTTGCTGGGCATTTATGCTTTGTGTATTTATATTGTGTAGAAGGTTTGGGAAGTTCTCCCCAACAATTTCTTTGAATACTCTTCCTAGACCTTTACCCTTCTCTTCCCCTTCGGGAACACCAATGAGTCTTATATTTGTGCACTTTATGTTGTCCATCAAATCCCTGAGATCCATTTCAATTTTTTCGATTTTTTCCCTAGTATTTCTTTTGTTCTTTCACTTTCCATTCTGTCCTCTTTGAGCTCACTGATTTGCTGCTCAGCTTCCTCTAATCTAGTTCTGTGAGTATCAAGAGTCTTTTTAATTTGATCAACAGTTTCTTTTATTTCCATAAGATTGTCTTTTTTTTTAAATTTACTCTTGCAAATTCTTCTTTATGCTCCTCTAGGGTCTTCTTCATATCCTTTATATCCTGTGTCATGATCTCATTGTTTGTCATTAGTTCTTTTATTAACTGCTCCAAGTACTGTGTCTCCTCTGATTTTTTGATTTGGGTATTTGGGTTTGGGTTATCTATATCTTCTGGTTTCTTCTTTATGCTTCAAAATTTTCTGTTGTTTTTGGCCTCTTGGTATTTGCTTATCTTGATAGGGTTCTTTTAGGATATGCAGACTTATTTGAACAATTATCTCTAATTCTTCAGATCTACAGCTTGGTGGAGTGCACTTTCTCTGACTAACCAGCAGGTAGTGTCTGTGAGCCACCTATTCCCCTCAAGCGAGTTCTCCCCAACTTTGTCTTTGTGGTGAGTGGCGGTCTGAATCTTGTATGGGTCCAACTGGTGCACCAAATTTCCGTGAGTAGTTGGTGCTGTCCGCCCTGAATATGGGGAGTGTGTCTGACTGGTTAGGAAGGGAGGGCAGCTTTAATAATCAAATCTCCCAGGTGTTCCTGGAGACTTAAAGCTGTTGCAGGAGTCCAAACCTTCATCTCAGTCTCCCCACAGTCTGTCTCTGCTGCAGACCCACAAGTTCCTGCTACTGATGTTTGGTCCCTGGGATTTCCGTGCGGGTCCCTCTTCCAAGCCGTGCCCTCCTAGGGCCTCCGCTGAGGGAAGACTGCACTACATGACAGGTGAGCACAGTCCCCAGGGGAAGCTCTGGGCTGCTGCGCCATGCAGGGGTGTTCCCAGCCTGCTGAGGGGATGGTGTACGGGGCATGGTAAATTCCCCCCTTTCATGGACCTCCACCTTCCTAGCTCCAGGACAATTAGCTGTGGGTGTGCGAAAGGCTATCGTCCATGCCAGATACCAAGGTGTGTGCAGTGGTGGTGGGAAGCACTTCCCACTGAGCTGGACTGTGCAGTTCTCACTGCTGGATCCACAGCTGCTTCTGGGTTTTTTAAATAATCTGTCTCCAAACACCAACCCCCAGTTTCTCCTGACTGTGGCTTGGCTGCCGGTTCTCCAGCAGGCTCACTCACTCATTTCAGAATGCAGGCTCTCGGTTCCACCAAGTGCACGGTCCCTGTGGATTTAGCAGACCTTGTCCAGCTGGTACATTGCTGGAACTGCTACTCTGGAGCACTTTCTGTCTTTTATCTAGAGTTTTTCATAGAGATGGGTTTTTTTTGCCCTGTCTCTCCTAATCTGCCATCTTCCTAGCCTCTGGATTGGCTTTTATAAAGGGGGTTATTTGGTTACACAGTTACAGTCTTAAGGCCATAAAGTGTCCAAGGTAACGCATCAACAGTTGGGTACCTTCACTGGAGAAAGGCCATTGGCATCCGGAAAACCTCTGTTAGCTGGGAAGGCACGTGGCTGGCATCTGCTGATCCTGGCTTGTGTTCCAGCTCTTCTCTCAGCTCCTGTGCATTCTTCGAAATGTTGCTCTTGGGGCGTTTGTCCTCTCTTAGCTTCTCTGGAGCAAAAGTCTGCTTTCAAAGGCCATCTCCAAAATGTCTCTGTAAGTTGCAGCACTCAGTTCCTTCTGTTGTGCTCTTACAAAGTGCTCTGGTAAATCAGTCAAGGCCCACGCTGAATGGGTGGGACTACACCTCCATGGAAATTATCCAGTCAGAGTTATCACCTACATTTGGGTGGGTAATATCTCCATGGAAACAACACAATACAAAGGATTCTAACCTAATCAACACTAATATGTCTGCCTCCACAAGACTGCCTCAAAGATAATGGTGTTTTGGGGGCATAATACATCCAAACCGGCACAATCCCCAAATCGGACGAGGACAGCATAGCCAGTTTCACTCATGAACATGGATGCAAAATCTGAAACAAAGCCTTAGCAAAACAAATCCATCGATGTATAAAGAAGATAATCTATCAGGACCAAATCTTGTTTGCCCTGGGACTGCAGAATCTACCAAATGCCATTGACTATGTGAACAGATTAAAGGAGAAAAACCATATGATTATTTCAATAAATGCAGAAGCAGCACTAGATATAATGTCCATAATGTCGAAATGATTGTTAGCAGACTATTAGTAGAGGAGAACTTCCTTAGTCCTATAGACACAATCTATAAAAATCCTACAACAAATAGTATTTTTGATGTTGAAGCTTTAGAAGTATTCCCTTAAGAGCTGGAACTGCAGAACAAGGATACTCTCCCTCAATAATCCTAGTCAACAGTGTACTGGCCATGTCAGAGTGGGAAGGCAAGGAACAGAAATAAAAGGTACAGTGATTGGAAGGAAAGAAACAGAACTGTTGTTAACTGCCAGTGATGTTGTGATTGTCTACATAGAAACTACCCCCCAAATTGACAGATCGATTTTTTGAAATAAGGGTTTATAAAAGGTTCCCAGCTACAAGATGAGTATGCAAAAATCAACTACATTTCTATACACACAAACAATGAGAAAACATGACACATACATACTCTAAGATCTATACAGACAGAAAATAGAATTAAAAATGGGACACTGTATGCAAAAACTACTTGGTACCCAGGAATAAATCAAATGAAAGAGGTGAAAGGTCCCCATGACATGAAAGAAAACCCAAATCAATAAAGAAGAGGTCACACAACAGTTCTCCCAAACCGATCTTTAGATTTAATGTCATTCTCATCAAAATCTCATCAGGACCTGATGGCCCCCACATTCTTAGCTTCTTGTGGAACCACTACAGTGACCTCCAGAAAGGCTACACCATTCTGCCTCCTCCTCAACAGTAAATAGGTACATCCCTCTCTCCATGTTTGCTCCAGCACTTTTACATCTATTTATATTTTTTCCTACAATCTTATAGAGATATATTCACAAAACATAAAATTATCCACAGTGTACAATCAGTTGTTCACAGTATCATCATATAGTTGTGCATTTATCACAGCAATTAGCCCTTGAGCATATGGATTACTAGGAAAAAAATTTTTAAGAATAATAAAAAAGATAATGAAAAGAAAAATAAAATATCATACAAAACAATATAATAGTAAGGTCAGACAACAACAGCACTACCAAGATTCCCATATCCCTCCCTTATATCCCCCTCTCATACACATTTAGCTTTGGTATATTGCCTTTGTTACATTTAAGGGAAGCATATTACAATGTTACTGTCGACCATAGACTCCAGTTTGCTTTGATTATGTTTATTCCCAAATACCATCCCTTTTTCAACACTCTGCAAGGTTGACATTCATTTGTTCTCCCATATGTGAGAATATTTTTATATTTGTACATTTAGCAACAGTCATTGGCCAGTCCAGTTTTTGCCAAGTTATACAGTCCCAGTTTTCATCATCTGTCTTTACCTCTGGTATCATACATTACCCTATCCCACCTCTTTCAGCCTTACTCACAGACAACTTTGTTCATTTTAAGTGTACTTACAATGTTGTGCTACCATCACACAGTATTATGCTATCTATTTCTGGATCTATACAATCAATCCTGCTGAACATTCTGTAGTCCTTCAGCATCAGATGCCTGATCTCTACCCTCTTTCTACCTCCTGGTAGCCTGTGTTATCAGCTTTTAACTCTCAAAGTTTGCTCACTAATGTTAGTTCATATTAGAGACCACACAGCTAAGTATGTGTAGCCATAAGATCCTACAACCTCATTATGGGGTATGTACTTGGAAGATCTGAGAGCAGGGACATGAACGGACGTTTGCACACCGGTGTTTGTGGAGGCAGTAGTCATGATTTGCAATGGGTGGAGGTGGCCTAACAGTACACTGACTGAGGAACAGAATGGTGAACTGTGGTGTATGCATACAATGGAATATTGAGCAACTACGAGAAGGAGTGAAGCTGTGAGACACACAAGGAGGTGAATGGATCCTGTAGACAGCATTTTGAGTGAAGTACGCCAGAAACAAAGGCAAACATTATAATGCCTCACCAATATGGACTAACTACAATGTGTAAACTCAGAATTGATTCTTAGAGCACAGCCTAACAGGGAAATGATTATTCTAATGGTCCCTAGATTATAAGCTCTTACAGCAGTCAAATCTATTCTTGAATTGTAATGGCTATCTCCAAACTCTGAGATGTTGATCCCTTGGTGTATAACCTGATTGGTCTCTGAAACCTTTGGTATCTGTGTGACACCCGAAACTCAGAGCTAGAGCTTGGCATATATGAATATCAGTATTAGTGCATACAGCAACTGTTAAAAAAAAAAAAGCTGAAAAAGAGCCCAGACTTCAATTAGAGATATGAATGAAGCAGATCTGGTTAAGACTAGGGCAAATTGGGCCAAAGGATAAAGGTTGAAACCGACTGTGTGTTAAAATTTCAACGTCCATGTGAGACCAAGGGAAGAAATGCTTATTTGACGTAGGATCTATATTTTCTAAACAGTATAACTACATTCAGTTTGTTCAAACACCACAATTACATGGAACTTTGAATAGGAAAAGTGAGATATGATAGGTCTGTATAGGTTAGAGTGAAATAGCAACACATCCCAAAGTAATTAGGGCAGAGAATAATATATATTTGGGGCCCCCCTGAGGAGCTGGGGAAGGATGCAGAGGTGTTGGACTTCCTCACCTGGATTGTTGCTGATGTTCTCACAAACACTGGGGACTGATGGCTTGATGTGCTGAGCCCTCTGTCTTGGGGCTGGCCCCTATGAAGCTTGTTGCTCCAAGGAGAGGCTAAACCTGCTTATAATTGTTCCTAAGAGTCTCCCCGAGTGTCTCTTTGTTCCTGAGATGTGGCCCTCTCTCTCTAGCTAACCCAACTTGGAAGGTGAACTCATTGCCTTCCCCCCTACCACCACATGGGACCTGACTCCCAGGTGTGTAAATCTCCCTGGCAACGCAGGATATGACTCCAGGGGATGAAACTAGACACAACATCATGGGATTGAGAACATCTTCTTGATCAAAAGGGGGATGTGAAATGAAATGAAATACAGTTTCAGTCGCTGAGAGATTTCAAATGGAGTCCAGAGGTCACTCTGATGGACATTCTTACAGGTTATATAGATAACCCTTTTTTGGTTTTAATGTATTGGAATAGCTAGAAGTAAATACCTGAAACTATCAAACTCCAACCCAGTAGTCTTGATTCTTGAAGACAATTGCATAACAATGTAACTTGTAACAGTGTGATTGTGAAAACCCTGTGAATCACACTCCCTTTATCCAGTGCATGGATGGATGAGTAGAAAAATGGGGACAAAAAACTAAATGAAAAATAGCGTGAGAGGGAGTATTTTGTGTGTTCTTCTTTACTTTTATTTTTTATTCTTATTTTCACTTTTTCTGGTACAAGGAAAGAAGAGGCTAAATCTACTTATAATTGTGCCTAAGAGTCTCCCCCTGAGTGCCTCTTTGTTGCTCAGATGTGGCCCTTTCTCTCTAACTAAGCCACCTTGGCAGGTGAACTCACTGCCTTCCCCCCTACATGGGACCTGACTCCCAGGGGTGTAAATCTCCCTGGCAACACAGGATATGACTCCTGGGGATGAAACTGGACCCGGCATCGTGGGATTGAGAACATCTTCTTGACCAAAAGTGGGATGTGAAACGAAATAAAGCTTCAGTGACTGAGAGATTTCAAATGGAGTCAACAGGTCACTCTGGTAGACATTCTTATGCACTATACTGATAACCCTTTTTAGGTTTTAATGTATTGGAATAGCTAGAAGTAAATACCTGAAACTACCAAACTCCAACCCAGTAGCCTTGAACTCTTGAAGACGATTGTATAACAATGTAGCTTACAAGGGGTGACAGTGTGATTGTGAAACCTTTGTGGATCACACTCCCTTTATCCAGTTATGGATGGATGAGTAGAAAAATGGGGACAAAATCTAAATGAAAAATAGGGTGGGATGGGAGGGGTGATTTGGGTGTTCTTTTTTATTTTTATTTCTTATTCTTATTCTGATTCTTTCTGGTGTAAGGAAAATGTTCAAAAATAGATAGGGGTGAGGAATGCACAACTATTTGATGGTACTGTGAACAGTTGATTGTACACCATGAATGACTGCATGGTATATGAATATATCTCAATAAAACTGAATTACGAAAAAAACACAGTATCTGTGAAGTGCAATTATGTGACGCACAATAAATTGAGTTGTGCCTGTACAGACAAAAAAAATCTCATCAGGCATTGACTGTAGACTTTGGATAGATTATACAGTGTGTGAATATATCTCAATAAAATTTGCATTTTAAAAATCTCATCAAGTTTTGGGAAGAATCTGACAAGTTGTTTTATGGAAGCACAATAGCCTAAGAAGACCTTCTTGAAGAAGAGGAAGAAGATGGGAGGGTTTGCTTTAGCAGATATCAAGGTTTATTATACAGCTATAGCAATTAAGACTGCGGTATTGGATACACAAATGGACCACTGGAAAAGAACAGACCGCCCGGAAATGAACTCACACCTATATATGGACATTTACTACGTGACAACAGTGGCTATGTTGGGACAGTGGGTGAAAACCAATCTTTTCAATAAATGGCCCTGGGATAACTGGCTATCCCTACGGAAATAAAGAAACTTGAGCCCTGCCTCCCAATAATACAACTCCTAGAAGATAATGTAGGAGAAGGTTTTTACCACCTTGGGAGTAGGGAAAGGTTTCTTACGCAGGAAATAAAAATATTAATCATAAAGAAAAACCTGTTAAATTGGACTACATTAAAATAAAAAACTTCTGTTCATCAAAGACATCATTAAAAGAGGGAACAGAATGTGAGACGAGACGTGTAATTCATATAACCAACACGGGGATCACAGCCAGCATATGTAAAGAACTCCTCTAAATCAATAAGTAAAAGATAACCTAATAGGTGGAATAGCTAGAAGGAAATACCTGTTAATATCTGTTGAACTGTAATCCAATAGACTTGATTCTTGATGATGATTGTTTAACTATATAGCTTTTATCATGTGACCATGTGATCATGAAAACCTTGTGACTCCCTTTACCCAGTGTATAGGCAGATGAGTAATAAAATACAGACAAAAATATAAATAAATAATTGGGGGGGGTAAAGGGTATGGGATGTTTTGGGTGTTTTTGTTTTTATTTTTTTATTTTATTTTGGACTAATGAAAATGTTCTAAAATTGTGGTGATGAATGCACTACTGTATGATGATACTGTGAGCCATTGATTGTATATTTTGGATGGATTACATGGCTGTGAATATATCTAAAAACTGCATTAAAAAAGCTAATCTAAAAGAAAAAGGGGCAAGTGGATGTGAACAGGCATTTCACAGAAGAGGAAATGGAAACGACAAAGTTGAAAATACATATACACTCCAGGGCCTAGCAAACCCACACCTTGAAATTTACCCATTGAGGCGCACATTGATGTGCCGCAGAAGACATGTGCATAACTGCTCACAGCAGCCTATGACAGCCCAAGTGGGAAACCACCCAAATGCCCACCAACAGTCAAAGCAGCTAAATGGATGCAGGTATATTTAAACAATGGAATCCTTTGCAGCAATGCTGCTTGGAAAAAGAAGCTAGATGACAAAGGATTACCAAATAATTCCACATCACCAACAGACAAAACTCAACCACAGTATTTAACCTGGTAAAGCTGTTCCAGAGGAAGAGAAACAATAGGAGACTTTATGCATGTACATGTGTGTGTTTGTGTGTGTGTGTGTGTGTGTGTGTGTGTGTGTGTGTGTGTACATACATAAAACAAATGCATATAATCAATCAGGAGACTTATTTTCTTTGAAGGAACTGGCTCACACGCTGGTGGGGACTGGCTGGTCTGAAACCAGTAGGGGACCAGGGCAGGCTGGAAACTCAGGATTTTTATGCTGCAGTCTAGGGGCAGAATTTCTTCTTTTCCAGGAAACCTCAGTTGTTGCCCTCAGGTCCTTCTACCGATTGGTTGAGGGCCCCCGTTATCAAGGGTGTGCTCCTTCACTTAAAGTCAACTGAGGTTAAGTCATCCAACAAAACACTTTCCACAGTGGAGATGCTACAGTTTGTCCTGCCTGGCAATGGGCAGGGAGGTGTGATCATCGTAAAGGGATGGGGGAGACTGACAATACCCTAGTGTCCCAGGCGTCTCGCACCTGGACGTGAGAAAGGTTGTCACAGCCAACGATGGGGACAAGCCCTGTGGGCATCAGTGGGACATTCAATCCATCAGTCGTGCCAGTCACCCACCGGAAGATGAAACCATGGTTCAATGAACGCAAGAGCATCTGTCAAGTGTTGGGTGAGGGCAGAAGGCTGCCAGGGACCACAGAGGGGGACCATTTTACAAAGCTCAGATACAAGCCACCAGAACACTGGGCAGTCGCGGGCCACATACTTAAGTGGTAAAACTCATAGGAAAAAACAGAATGTGAAACAAAATTCTGGGTAGCAATTACATCGGTGGGGGGATCAGCAAAAGTAAGTGTAACATATACATATTCATAAGTTATGAAGCCTGAAAATATTTGTATGTGTCAAATATTACATTAAAACAACTAAAAAAAAAAAAAAACACGGAGGTCACATATGTCACCAGAATGAAAGACAGAGGTTAAAACACGGGACCACGTAATCTCGATGACTGAGATTAATGGTACAAATATTAAAAATTTCCTCCATGAACTAGAACAAATGTATGACATTATTACAAGGAGTTAATAATAGAGGGGTATACGGGGAAAATAAAAATGCATCTATTGCAAACCATGGGCTACAGTTAACAGTATTATCTTAATACTGTTTCTTCAACAGTCACAAATGCACCACACTGATGCAAGGGGTCAGTGATGGGGGGATAAGGGACACACGATGTTTCGGGTTTTCTCTTTTTCTTTTTTTTCTTGGAGTAATGAAAATGTCCTAGAATTGACTGTAGTGATGAATGCATGTGATGATACTGCGAGCTGCTGATTGTAGACTTTGAATGGATTGTATGGTGTGTGAAGATAGCTCAACAAAACTGCATTAAGAAAAAAAGACACAGAAGAGATGAGGGCCAGGAAGAGACAGAAGGTGCTCGAGGAGCTGTCGCCCCCATGGGGGAACGAATGGCTCAGCCTTGATGTCATCTCTCGGGAGAGGGAGCAGGGGTCCGTGCCCCTCTTGGTGCCTCCCTCCCAGACCGAAGTCTCCCTCTTTGACCACGCTCACCCTGTATCGAGACCCACTAGCCCTCGGGCTCCCCAACACTAGACAGTGACCTTGCAGTGGGCGAGGAGATCCAAGTTGGGTTACCACACCGGAGGCACCTGTCAGCCTCCCAGCGACACACAGCCTTGGCCCTCTAGCTCTCCATTACCTGGCCCAAGCCTGGGCCAGCCTGACAGCCTCTTGCTGGTCTCCGTTGCCACCCACAGACGGCCTTAGGGCTTCCCCGCTCATGCCTGGGCACCGATCCAACCCATTATCAGCAGCTGGAAGGAAATAATACAAATTGGACCAGAGATCAAGGAAAATGCGACTAGAAAAACCACAGATAAGATCACGAAGCTCAAACATGGCTCTTTGGAAAGATCAACACAGTTGACCAACCTTCAGCTAGTGTTCTGGTTTGTTAATGCTGCCGTTTTGCAAAACACCAGACGTGGATTGTCTTTTATAAAGGGGGTTTATTTGGTTACAAAGTTATTGTCTTAAGGCCATAAGGTATGCAAGGTAAGGCATCAACAACAGGGTACCTTCACTGAAGAACGCTGATGGCGTCTGGAACACCTCTGTTAGCTGGGAAGGCACGTGGCTGGCGTCTGCTCTAGGGTTCTGGTTTCAAGATGGCTTCTCCCAGGACGTTCCTCTCCAGTGTCTGGGGGTGTTCTCTTAGTTTTTCCCACACAAACTCTCGGCTAGCAAAAGTCTGCCTTCAACAGCCGTTTCCAAAATGTCTCTCTAAGCTGCAGCACTGAGCTCCTTCTGTTTGTGAGTTCTTTGAAAGGATTTCAGTAATTAAATCAAGACCTACCCTGAATGGGCGGGGTCCATATTTCCATGGAAATAATTCAGTCAAATGTTTCAAACACAGTTGATTGAGTCATATCTCTATGGAAACAATCAAAAGATTCCAACCTAATCAACACTAACATGTCTGCCCCCATAATATTTCCTTAAAGAACATGGCGTTTTGGGGGACGTAACACATCGAAACCAGCCCATAGAGTGACTGAGAGAAAAAGAGAGAAGACTTAAATCGCTAACATAAAATGAAAGGGGGTGCACTACCACTGGCCCTATGTAGATTAGAAGGATTATAAGAGGATACTATGAACAACCATATGCCCCCAAAATTAGGTAACCTAGATGATATGGACAAACTCCTGGAAACACACAAGCTACCAAAATGTACTTAAAAAGAAATATAAACTCTGAACAGACCCAAAAGAAGTAGAGATTGGACCAGTAATCAAATACCCACCAAAAAATAAATATATATATAAACCTCTGGACCAGTTGGCTGCACTGGTAGATTCTACGAGGCCAGCATTACCCTAATGCCAAAGCCAGACAAAGGCATCACAAGAAACTACAGACCAGTACCTCCTACGAAAATAGATGCAAAAATCCTTGACAGAATTCTAGCAAACCAAATCCAGAAGCATGTTTGGAGGATTATATACGATGACCAAGTAGGATTTAACATATGAAAATCAATCTGTGTAACACACGGCATGAATAGAATGAAGGAAAAGATCTATTCGAACATTTCACTGGATGCAGAAAAGGCAAATTGAACACTGTTCATGAGAAAAATACTTATACCAGGAATAGAAGGGATCTTTCCCAACCTGATAAAGGGCATCTATGAAAAATCTACAGCTAACTTTACACTCAATGGTGAAAATCTAAAAGCTTTCTCCCCAAGATTAGGAACAAAACAAGGATGCCTGCTTTCACCACTTCTATTCAACATTGTACTTGGAGTTCTAATCAGAACAATAAAGCAAGGAAAAGAAATAAAAGGTATTCAAATTGGAAAGCAAGATGTAAAACTGTGTCTATTCACAAACGATACGACCCTATATATGGAAAATACCAAGAATCCACGCAAAAGCTATTATAGCTAAGAAATGAATTCAGCAAATTTGCAGGATACAAGATCAACATCCCATAACCCATTGTATTTCTATACACCAGCAATGAATAATCCAAAAATGGAATTAAGAAAACAATTCTATGTACAATAGCATCTGTGCCAGTTTGAACGCATTATGTCCCCCAGAAAAAGCCATATTCTTTGGTGCAGTCTTGTGGGGCAGATGTTTTGGTGCTGATTAGATTTGCATGGAAATGCGCCCCACCCAACTGTAGGTGATAACTCTGATGAGATATTCCCATGGAGGCATGGCCCTACCCATTCAGGGCGGGCCTTGATCAGTGGCGCCATACAAATGAGCTGATGGGCAGAGAGAACTCAGTACAGCTGTGAGTGACATTTTGAAGAGGAGCTACAGCAAAAGGGACACTTTGAAGAAAGCACAGGAGCTGCAGATGAGAGTTTGAAGATGGCCATTGAAAGCAGCCTCTTGCTGCAGAGGAGCTGAGAGGCCAAATACCCCAAGTGCAACTAAGTGGGACATTTTTGAGGAACTGCAGCCTGGAGAGGAATGTCCTGGGAGAAAGCCATTTTGAAACCAGAACTTTGGGGCAGACAACAGCCACGTGCCTTCCCAGCTAACAGAGGTTTTCCGGACGCCACTGGCCATCCTCCAGTGAAGGTACCTGATTGCTGATGTGTTACCTTGGACACTTTATGGCCTTAAGACTGTAACCATGTAACCAAATAAACCCCCTTTTACAAAAGCCAATCCATCTCTGGTGTTTTGCATTCCGGCAGCATTAGCAAACTAGAACAGTATCCAAAAGAATAAATGTCTAGGAAGAAATTTGACCAAGGAGGCAAAAGACCTGTATACTGAAAACTATAAAACATTGCTGATAAGCCACCTTGGCAGGTGATCTCACTGCCCTCCCCACTACGTGGGACCCAACTCCCAGGGGTGTAAATCTCCCTGGCAACGCAGGATATGACTCCCGGGGATGAATCTGGACCCAGCATCGTGGGACTGAGAACGTCTTCTTGACCAAAAGCGGGACGCGTAATTAAACAAAATAAAGCTTCAGTGGCTGAAAGATTTCAAATGGAGTTGAGAGGTCACTCTGGTGGACTTTTTTATGCACTATCTAGATAACACTTTTTAGGTTTTAATGTATTGGAATAGCTAGAAGGAAACACCTGAAACTGACAAAATGGAACCCAGTAGCCTTGACTCTTGAAGACGATTGTATAACAATGTAGTTTACAAGGGGTGACAGTGTGATTGCGAAAACCTTGTGAATCATAGTCCCCTTTATCCAGCGTATGGATCGATGAGTGGAAGAATGGGGACAAAAACTGAATGAAAAATAGGGTGGGACGGGGGGGGGGATGATTCAGGTGATCTTTTTTACTTTTATTTCTTATTCTGATTCTGATTCTTTCTGGTGTAGGGAAGGTGAGGTGATGAAGGCATGATGATTGTATGATATATGAACATATCTCAATAAAACTGGATTTAATTTAAAAAAAATTGCTGAAAGAAATTAAAGACCTCAATAAAGGGAAAGACATTCTACGTTCAAGGATTGGAAGACTTAATATTGTTAAGATAGAGATACTACCCTAACCAAAGTGATGCACAGATTCAATGCAGTTGCTATTAAAATTCACAGGTTTTCTTTCTTTCTTTTTCCTTTTTCTTTTTTCTTTTTTTTTTTTTTTTTTTTTTGCAGAAATGGAAACTCCAAAGCTCAAATTCATACGGAATTGCAAGGGGCCCTGAACAACCAAAACAATATTGTAAAAGAATAAAGTTGGCGGATTCACAATTCCCTATTTCAAAACTTACTATAATGCTACAGTGATCATAAGAGTGTGGTACGAATGGATTATATACTTTGGATGATTGTGTGGTAAGTGAATCTATCTCAATAAAATTTCATTTAAAAAAGAGTGTGGTACTGGCTCAAGGACAGGCAAATAGACCAAGGGAACAGAATTGGGACCCCAAAAATAAACAAATACATCTATGACCAATTGAGTTTTTTTTTTTTTTCCCGAATGCAATTTTGTTGAGATATATTCACATAACATACAATTGCCATTTGAGTTTTGACAGAGGTACCAAGACCATTCAGTGGGGGAAGGAATAGTCCCCTTAACCGCTGGGACAACTGGAGATCACCAAGGATGGTGGACCCTACCTCTCACCATATACAAAAATGAATTCCAAATCGAAGATATAAATGTAAGGGTTAAGACCATCAGAATGTTAGAAGAAAACACAGGGAAAAATCTTCATGACCTTGGGTTTGGTAATAGATTCTTAAGATATAACACACAAAGCAAGAGCAACGAAAGAAAAAATAGGTAAACTGGACACTTAAAATTTAAAACTCTGGTGCATCAAAGGTCATTATCAAGAGCGGGAAATGCCAAGTTACAGAACAGGAGAAAAGAGTGGCAAATCATGAACCTGATAAGGATCTAGTATCCAGAATATATAAAGAACTCTTATATCTTGCAACTCAACCACAAAAATACAAACAACCCAATTAAAAAGGGGGCAAATGACTTGAAGAGCCATTTCTCCAAAGAAGATTGACAAATGGCCAACAAGCCCATGATATGATGCACCATGAGGGACATACAAATCAAAACCACAATGAGACACTACTTCACACCCACCAGGATGGCTATAATTAAAAAGAAAAAAGGAAAAGAACAAATTTTGGTGATGACGTAGAGAAACAGTAACCCCTGTACACTACTATCGGGAATGTAAAACGGTATAGCTGATATGGAAAACAGTTTGGCGGTTCTGCAAAAAGTTGAACATAGAATTACCATATACCCAAGAGAACTGAAAACAGAGACTTAAACAAATACCTGTACACACGTGTTCATAGCTGCACTAGTCACAAGAGCCAAACGAGGGGAACAGCCAAAATATCTATCTACGAATAAAGGGATAAACAAATGGTGGTCTAGCCATTCAATGGAATATTATTCAGCCATAAAAGGAATGAAGTACTGATACATGCGACAACATGGTTGAACAACAGAAACATTATCCTGAGTGAAAGAAGCCAGACAAAAGGCCACATAATATATGATTCCATCTTTCGGAAATACCCAGAGAATTAAATCCATAGAACTAGATAGAGCTGACGGTTGCGCAACATTGTGTATGTTCTAAATGCCATTGAGTTGTTCACTTTAAAAAGGTTCATTTATGTCACGTGAATTTCATTTCAATCAAAAACAAAGGAGTCAATTTACAGGAAATATCCAGTACAGGCATACCTCATCTTACGGTGCTTCACTTTACTGTGCTTTGCAGATATTGAGTTTTTTCACAAACTGAAGCTCTATGGCAACCCCGCATCGAGAAAGTCTATCTGCGTCGTTTTTCTGACAACATGTGTTCACTTCGTGCCTCTGTGTCACATTTTAATTAAGGTATGTACATTGTCTGTCTTTTTAGACATAGAGCTATTGCATACTTAATGGACTTACCGTAGAGTGTAAACATAACTTTAATATGCACTGGGGAACCGAAAAATTTGTGTAACTTGCTTTATGTGATATTCGCTTCATTGCAGTGGTCTGGAGCTGAACCTGCAATATCTCCGAGGTCTGCCTGTCAAAGGTAAACTCATGGATACAGAAAGCAGAATGGTGGTTGCCAGGGGCTGCAGAAGGGGGCACTGGGGAGACACTCTCATGGCGACAGGGTTTCCTTTTGCGGTGATGAACATAGTTTGGAGGTTGGTAACGGTGGTGGTTGCACGACACCGTGAATGTACTAAATGTCACTTCTGAATGGTTGATTTTATCTTATGTGGATTTCACCTCAATTAAAAAAAAATTAAAAAACCCCACAATAACCAACAAAAAACCAAAGAGTATTGGCCCCCTGAGGATCCTCAGTTGCCTGATATCCTACGAGCTGCCCCCCTTCCAGTAGCACCACCCACCCACCCACTTTTCTCTCCCTTTGACAAGGAAAAATGGGAAACATGTTGGCTCTCTTACCTACACTTTGAAAAATGAATAAATGATTCATGTTTACATTTTCATTTGGACATATCCTAAAGCACAATAGCAACAACAGCTGTGCTTTAAACATACATAAAAGAATGAAAGTGTTTCCAAGATGCCATGCAATCCCACCTCTCAGAGGGAAGCACTGTTAACAGCCTGTTACCCATGCTTCCAGACTTTTCCATACATATGCAAACATGTATTCACACAACGCACAGATTTTTTTTTTTTTTTTTTTTTTTTTTTACATTTTACAAACCTGGGATCCTGCGATATATGATTCTGTGCAATATGACTGTTTGTAATTTGACTGCCATGGACATTTTCTAGGTCAATAACATAGAGCTGCCTCATTCTTTGCATAGTATCTGTGATGGTTAATTTTATGTGTCTGCTTGGTTGGGTTGGTTGTTTCGTCGAGTGCCGGCCTCCATGCTGCTGGAAGGGATTTCGTAGATGGGATTAGCGTCTACAATCAGTTGACTTTAAGTCAAGGAGATGACCCTCGGTAATGTGTGTGGGCCTCCTCCAATCAGTTGGGGACTTTAAATGCAAAGACCATAGGGTTCCAGGAGGAAGAAGGAATTGTGCCCCAGGACTCCACCCTCAACTCCTCCCTGAGTTTCCAGCCTACATTATTTGGACTCAAGACTTCAACCTCACTTCAACGAGAATTTCCAGCCTCCGGCCTGCCCTATGGAATTCAGACTTGCCAACCCCCATAATTGTGCGAGCCAATTCTTCATACTAAACCTCTTTTGTTTATTATATATTATAGTACACTATATTATTGATCTCTGTATCCTTATATCCTGTTGGTTCTGTTTCTCTGGAGCACCCTGACTGATAGAGTTTCCCAACCTCTTGGTGGAACCATAGCTTACCTAGTCATAGCTAACCATTCCGCAAGCATCAGACATTCAGGTTGTTTCCAACCAGGGACTGAGATGTCAAGAAGGCAGGTGGATGGCACAAATCTGCCCTTCAGAGTGGCAATGAGTGACAGGCTGGAGGGTGAGTTCCACCCACCTCTCCTTGTCCCCGTTGCTATAACCGTGGGGTCTACTTGCCAATATCTGAAAGCAGACAGCTGGGGAGCCATCAGGGAGGTGGGAGAAGATGCAGTCAGTTTGGTGAAAACCTTGAATTCAGGCCAGACAGAAAAGTTTGGACTTCGACATTTAGGCAACCATCTTGGCAATGTTTTCCTCCCTCTCCCTCAGCCCACACCCCTGCCATCTCTCGCTCGGATGACTACGACAGCGTCCTACGGGTCTCTGCTGTCACCCTGATTCCCTTGAAGTCCACTCTGCTCTCCACAGCCACAGTAATCCTTTAAAATACAAGTCCAATGGATCACATTACTCAGGCTAAAAGCCCTCCCACAGCTTCTGGGGATAAAGGGACGCTCCAGTGCAAACCTTTCACCTCTGCTCAGGCCTGCTGTGATTGCTCCCTGTAAGTCCCAGAGGTGCCCCGACTTTAACATGTTCCCACCTGACCTCCTCTCTGGGTGTCCGAGTCAGCATGACCTACGGGCCACCTTGGACCACTCCATCTTCCTTGACCAGTCCTGTCAAGCCCACTTCCTCTCTCCAGCTTCACTGCCACTGTCCTAGTCTGAAACACATCTGTGACAACCATGACTACAATCTCATAATCCATCTCTGACAAGTGGAGGTGATGGATAAGCTATGTGAGGCTGAGTTGAGATGACAGGTATGAGCCAGTAGGCTTGTGGCTCCCACACCTAGCACCCATCTCCCTCTGGTGGGCTTCCTGTGCTGCAAGGGCTGAAAAAGGACAACCCCACTCCTCTGCGCCCTTGCATCTGGGGCTCTGGATACAGACTCAATTCTGCCAATGAGATGCCCAGCCCTGGGGATGCTGGGTGTCTTCGGCCGCCTCCTTCTCAAATTACCTGCGAGCTGGGGGCCGTGAGGCAGGAGTGGTGGCAGCAGAGGCTGGATCCAGTCATGAGTGCCCAGTGGTTTTGCAACTACAAACAGGGCCTCGGTGGACATCTTTACATAGACATTCCATGCTTAGGTGAGTATTTCTGTGGGATGGATTCCTAAGAGCAAAACTGCATGGTTAAAGGTCATAAATAGACTATATTTTGTTAAATGTTGGCAAAATCATCCTCCAAAAAGGTTGAACCAACTAACCCATCCTCTCACCACTGTGAGAAAGAGGCCCTATTTCCTCATATCCTTGCCAACACTGGGAACTGCCAATCCTTCTTTTCCCAGCATTTTTAATATGACAAATTCCAAAATATGGCAAGGTTGGAAAAGTTTGACATAGAACATCCACATACCCACCCCTGGATTCTGCCTCTAACTTTTTATTATCTGTGCTTTATCTCACACCTGTCTCTGCCTCCAGACCTCTCTCCACGCTATCACCGGTGTATTTCAAAGTAAGCTGCAGACATGCCACTTCTTCCTAAATAAAGCAGCATGCATAGCTGCTGCTTTGCTATTTGATTCCAGTTTCGTTTTTTTGTTTTTGTTTTTGTTTTTTGCTTTGAACTCTCAGCAATCTGGGGAGCCAAAAGTGGCACCGACAAAGATGCAAGTCTCCCAAATCCTTTGAGGAAGTGTCCCCCATCTTCCGACTAGCTGTCACTCGTGGTTTTCCTCCCTCCGAGGCAAACTTCAAGAAAGGACACAACCCTCCACCCTGTCGCCACTTCCTCACACCGGAATCGCTCTTGCCAAAGTCGCCGGCTGTTGCTCAGTACGAGTTTTCCGTTCTCCCCTGACCCTCCCTCAGGCAGCACTGGCCGCTGACATAGCCAAGCAAGCTTTCCCCCGCCGCTGGGAGGTTCGTTATCAGCTCTCTTTCCCGGACCCTCCGCTTCCCTTCGCGCTAAGTGAGCACCTTTTCCTCTCCCTGGACTGGATCAGACAGGGCCCATCCGCTGCAAACGGAAACCAGCGCGGCCATCCGAGGCAGAAAGGGGAGGAAAGCAGGGTAGGGCCAACGCGCGCGCGTGGGCTCTGGGAGCCGACCCCGCCCCCACAACCCAGCCGGCCCCGACCCCCCTCCCCGGCCGGCTGTGGCAGAAGCGGGAGGGTGGGCTGGAGGTGGGAGCCGGCGGCTCGGCCCCGCCCCCTTTCCCACTCGGAACGTGCGCGCCCGAAGACACGTACAGCCAACCAGTGAAGAATGGCGGTTGGAAGTGGCGTGCGCTGCGCCCAATCATCCGCGGCTGCGGCGAGCCGGCCCGCGGCGTGGGGCGGGGTCTGGGTGGGGGCGGCGGTCACCTGATCGGCGGCGGCGACCCAGGCAGTAGTAGCTGAGGCTATGATGGCGGCGGTGGCAGCGGCGGCTCGGGGGCGGGCGGGGACGCGGCGGACCTTGGCGTTCTGGCGGATGCCGTGGCTGCTGCTGGTGCTGGCGGCGACAGTGGCGGCGGCGGAGCAGCAGGTGCCGCTGGTGCTGTGGTCGAGTGACCGGTGAGTGGGGCGGGCCGGGCCGGGGCCTGCTCCCAGGGCGGCGGGGCCTCGGCGAGGTAAGGGACACAAAGCCCAGAGGGGCACTGCCCCTTGCCCGGGGTGGGGGCCCGCAGCGCGTGGCCGGGGTCAGCGCAACTGCTCTGCGCGTCGAGCTGGGGGCCCCTGCTTGACAGCATCTTTTCTGATTTCGTGCCAGGGGCTTGTGGGTTCCTGCGGCCGACACTCACGAGGGCCACATCACCAGCGACATGCAGCTCTCTACCTACTTAGACTCCGCCCTGGAGCTGGGCCCCCGGAACGTGCTGCTGTTCATGCAGGACAAGGTGCGACTGCCTCGGCCTGTTCTCCCCACTGGCCTCCGTCATCAGGAGGCAATCAGGACCCTTCCCCCCATTCCCCAAGGGAAGCTTCAGTGACCTTGTCCCCACCCTAGGGAGGTGTGGCCCATCTCTTTGGAATCCCTGTAGGAGAAGCTTCAGTGGGAAGAGTGAGAGCTAGTGGTGGGAATGGGACTCACTTGATTGGGGGGCGGGGGAGGCTGCACCTCCCATGCCTGCTAAATAACAAACCGGTTAGATGTGTTATTTGACTTGCTCTAGTGGGGGTTATTGGCACCATGGCACAGATGAGAAAACTGATGCCCAAGGAGAGTAAGTGGCCTGCCCAAGGTCACTCAGCTAGTGGGTGGCCGACTCTTGATTCTAACTCTGGAGATAATAATGGGGATAATTGAAAGACAGTCGCTTAGTGGGTGCCTTGTGGATGCATTTGGCTAAGTGGACATCCTTAACTTGATTTTCCTGCCCACGAAACTAAGGTTTTTCAGTGGTGTAGTGACTGGCCAAAGTTCGATGGTTTGTAGACTCGAGAATTGGGTTCAGCCTGAGTCTGTCAGGCCCCACCAGTTCATGGTCATAATCAGCCTGCTGTCTTCCCTCCCACCCAAGTCTTCCTGCCCCCAAAGGCAGCACATGGAGCCTGAGAGGATTCTAGGGCAGCGTAGAATTGGAGCTTGGGAGGCTGTGGAATCTCAGCCCCATTCCTTCCCTGTGTGCATCCCTGCGGAGCTCCTTCCGCCGAAGCCCCAAGCGGTTACTCTCTCTAGGCGAGTGGTGGGAGGCAGTGACGTGGTGGGAGGTGGTGACGGTCACGCCGGCCTGTAGCTCTCCCAGGAGGCGGTCGATACTGCAGTCACACTGGAAGTCAGTCTAGTTCTGCCACTTACCAGCCTCAGGAAATAACGCAAAGTGAAAATGAAAAAATCCAAAGTGAGCTAGTCTTGGCAAGTGCCAGTTTCTGCATCTGTTAAAAAAAATACTTCAAAGGATCATGAAGAGTAATTGCCATTATCTTTGGAAAACACCTAGTTGGGGTACCCCATTTCATGGTATGCATTCATTTATTCATTCGCCAGGTTAACCCAAGACTTTTTTTTCTATTTTGAAATAAATTCAAAGTTATAGGAACAGTTGCAAAAACAATACTAACCCCATACACAGAACTCCATCATACCCTGACCCCCCTCCCCCGATAGCCCAATCCACCAGCTTTAACATGCTGTCACATCGCTTTTTCTTTCCCTCCCTCCCTCCCTATCTATCATCCATCATCTATTGCTCTGTCTTCTGAACATATGAGAGCTAGCTGCACACATCCTTGAACAAACACTATAATGCACAGATACACTTCACATGAACAAGAACATTCTTTTATGTAATCCTATTAAGTGCAGCTGAGAAGTGCAAGAGATTCAACAATGATACAAAGCTTACATTCTATACTTCCTTTACCTTATGAACCGAAGACTCTTTAAAGGGGACAGAGTGACTGGGGTCATCTGGAGGTGATCCCTGAGCAAAGACCTTAAATGAAGTGAGAGAGGGAGCCCCGTGGCTATGGAGAAATAGCAGGTGCAAAGGCCCTGGGCAAGGATGCTCGTGGGGAGCTCAAGGAAGAGCTGGTGCAGCTGCAGTGCAGTGAGTGCAAGGTAGTGGCAGGAGAGAAGGGATGGCCTCAGAAGCCAGGGAGGAAGGAGGGCTGGTTGCCTTTCTAAGTGCCACTGGAAGCCTTTGGCCATTTCTAGCAGGGAGCAGCACAATGTCTTGATTGCAGAAGGCAGCCCCACACGACACACCACACCTGTTCTCTTTCTCCCACACATCTCGGCACTCCCTGGCCTTCAGACAGAGAGCCAAGGTGGCCGAACAGGGTCAGCATTCCTGTCTGGAAGGGAGGGAGGCGGGCAAGTTTATGTACTAAACAGAGTGAGGTGAGGAGAGCTGATCAGAGTTGTCTTGCCTTGAGATCTGGCTGAGGAAAGCCAGAGGGAGCCGGCAGGTGGGGTGGGGTGGGGTGGAGGAAAGGGAGTTGAAGGACATCCAGGTTGTGGAGGAAAGGGAAAGGGTTGGGGGTACTGTGGCCAGGGGAGGCTCCGGACAGTTTAGTGCATCTCTTCTGGTACATTCCGAGACCTCCACTTCTCTCTTCCCTTCTACCGAAAACCGGCGGGGACAGGGAATTCCCAAGCTCCTTTGAAAAGGGCTCCCCTGCTGCTGGAGTCGGTCCCAGGGGATGTCCAGCGAACGTCCTTGGCTGCCCATCCCAGCCCCCTCCTCAGCTTCTCTCTTCACTCCCCAGTTCCTCTTGGCCAGACACGAGGCGGCTGACTCCTACTCCTGAGGTGATCACAAGTCAGTGGCCGCAGGCTTCCTCCCACCCCATGACTGCCTTCGATGGCTTCTCACCCTGGCCAAGAAGGGCTGGAGGGAAGCAAGAGAACTTTCCGTGCCCCCACCCCCATGCCCCACCAAACCCACCCGGGCTCGCGTGCCCTGGCTTGGCTTAAGCAGGCCGATCCAGCTCTAGATGAGATTCTGCGGTGCCTGAGAGCGTGCAGGGAAGGTTTGTGCTCCTGGCCCCTGCCTTAGTCCCTTACACTTGCCCAGCCTCACGAGGCCATCTCCCCCTGCTCCCCTCCAGCTGAGCATTGAGGATTTCACAGCCTACGGTGGCGTGTTTGGGAACAAGCAGGACAGCGCCTTTTCTAACCTGGAGGTAGGAGTCCTTTCCCAGCTACGGGGCACGCCCTCGCCCAGCTTGAGAAGGACTGTACCTCTAGGAGACCCTGGCATGGTGGGTAGCAAGGGCTGGGGACTGAGGATCAGGGATGGAGGTAGGAATTGGGAAGGCTTTCTTTGTGACCTGGACTAAGACTCCCCATGAGCATGGCTTGCCAGAGGAGAGCTGTTGGAGAGGCTTTGAGGGGGTACATTTTGGTGACAGCGTGCAACCAACAGTGAGACTGGCCATGGCCCCCAGCCCCTCACCAACTCAGCCTTTTCCCCTCTGCCCTCCCCCAGAATGCCCTAAACCTGGCCGCCTCCTCACTGGTGCTTCCCGCGGTCGACTGGTATGCAGTCAGCACCCTAACCACTTACCTGCAGGAGAAACTTGGGGCCACCCCCCTGCACGTGGACCTGGCCGCTCTGCGGGAGCTGAAACTCAGTGCCAGCCTGCCCTCCCTGCTGCTCATCCGACTGCCCTACACAGCCAGGTAGGGCCCCTCCCTGCCTCTCGGGCCAGGGGGCCACCAGGCCTGGGCCCTGGGCGTGCTCAGGAGTCAGACCCGGCACTGAGCTGGGCTTGTCAGGGCTACAGATACAAGTTGGGCATGGGTCCCGCCAGGGACAGCCCCTCACAGCCAAGAGCTGCTAACAGAGTGGGTGGCAGGGACTGGAGCTGGGCTGTGCTGCCTGGCGAGAAAGTGGGAAGGGATGCCAGGCAGGGGTTCTGCATGGGTTCCGGAGAGCCACCTAGCTGGAGTTTGCAGGTTCCACGATGGGGATAGTGGGAAAGGACAGCGAGCCTTGAGTAGAGGCTGCGGGGAGGTGGAGAAGTGGGAGGTGTGGGAGAAAGGCCGGCCTGGCGTGGGGAAGGGCGCAGGCAAGCCAGCTGTTTGGGACCTGGGACCAGGGCTGCCCCAAGGAGGGGCTCTAACTGTCTTGTCTCTACCCAAGGAGGGGCTCTAACTCTTTTGACTCTACCCAAGGAGGGGCTCTAACTGTCTTTTCTCTACCCTAGGAGGGGCTCTAACTCTCTTGTCTCTACCTAAGGAGGGTCTTCCTCTTGTCTCTTCCCAAGAAGAAGCTTTAACTCTTGTCTTTTCCCAAGAGTGGCTCTAACTTTTTTGTTTCTTCCCTAGGAGGGGCTCTGAATATCTTGTCTCTTCCCAAGGAGGGCCTCTAATGCTCTTGTCTGTTTGATAGCTCTGGCCTGATGGCTCCAAAGGAAGTCCTCACAGGCAATGGTGAGTAGCACTGGGGACAGGTACCCCCTTCTCTGACACCCATTCCTGGCTTCTCCTTGTGCCCCATGGGGCCCTGGACTGCTTTTGCGGCAGCTTTTGGGACACCGCGTGTGGCCCTTGGGCCTCACCACCCCCCATCCGGGGCTCTGCCTGGCGGTCAGGTCAGGAGTCCTCCACGTGGGGGTCTGCGAAGAGAGCTGCCCCGTCAGAGCGAATGCTGGGGTGTTGTATTTGACAGACCAGTAAGATCTTGAAAAACAATTTTGAACAGGTATAGAGTCACATTCCACTGAGGGACCTGAAGCCACCATGGTGCTGGGGGAGGCTGGGGTGAGGGTGGGGGGGGCTGGGAAACAGCTGCTGTTGGCACGGATCATGGGTGGCTGCTGAAAATGCCAGGTGAAAGGCTGATGGGGAACGGGCTCCCTAAAGGGGTTTCAGTCTCCCCCCCACAGACAAAAGGCCAATTGTGGGGTTTGATGGCAGGGGGCATTGCACGGTGAAGACCTCTGATGGGCCCTGCCAACACCCAGTGACCCCACAGCCTCATGGTGGTGGGGGGGTGGCAACTGACAGCATGAGTCCCCTGGTGAGAGGCGGCCGAGGGCCATAGCAACACTTCTGCAGCCTGGAACTTTCTGATGGGGCTGGAGCCCAGCAGTGGGGGAAGTGGGTCTTGAAGTGGGGCGGCCACGTGACCTAGTTCTCTGCTCTGCCTGTTTCCCCTCAGATGAGGTCATCGGGCACATGCTGAGCACTCTCCAGTTGGAAGACATCCCGTACACGGCAGCCCTCACAGCCGTCCGCCCTTCCTGGGTACACACCCTCGTTCGCATGGGGAGATCCTGGGCCCTGGGCAAGTATAGTCTCAGGGGAGCTTTGGGCAAAGGCCACATCGGGTAGGGAGGCCTGGAGGAAGGTTCCAGCCTGCTTCCTCCTACAGCCAGCAGATTTGAATCTTGCCCTCGGAACCTTACGAGTTACGGTGCTATGAAAACAAGCAGAGTGCTTCATATGTGTCGGGGATTAGGGATCTGAGCAAGGCTTCCCAGGGGGGTGGCTGGGGCCCTCCACGGCCACCCATTGGGACTTTGAGGGTGCTGGGGAGCATCACCTGGTAGGCAGAGGGCAGCAGGGGAGTCGGCTCAGGGCTTGGTTCCAGGCCATCGAGAGGAGACCCATTGGGTGTTTCCACAGGTGACCCGGGACATGGCCATGGTCTCAGGAGGCCTTGGTCACCAGCTCCTACAAAGGCTGGTGCTGCCAGAGGTGCCCCATCGCCCCGTGAGCTATGACGACACGGCCCCCCGGATCCTGTTCTGGGCCCAGAACTTCTCTGTGAAGTACGGGGGCCGGACGGAGGACCTGACCTCTGTCACCTTTGGCCAGGATCTCAACCTGACTGGCTCATTCTGGAACGATACCTCTGCTGGGTGAGGGGACTGTGGCTGGGGAGGAGCTGTGCTGCCCGAGGCAATGGGCCTGCCCAAGTTGGGACTGCATGCTGGAGGCGGGCACAGCTGTAGTCTTGGTGGGGTGGGGTTGCTGTGGTGGGGTGTAGGGGGCTGGGGATGGGGCTGTTGCTCTGAGCTCTGCCTCCTCCGGGCTCTGTGGCCCCCAGTTTGGACCTCTGTTGTTAATGTTTTCCCTGTACCCTGGAACCCGTGCCTCCCCCTTGAGCAGAACCTCTCAGAGCCCTGGGCCCAGAATTCTGGGTCTCACATGCCCTTCCTGTGTGGCTTGAGAGATGGCCACCCTTCCGTTTGCCTTTGCCCCACCTGCCAAGTCCAACCCAGACGCCTCGGCAGCCCCAAGGTGGGGCTGAAAGGCAGAGGAAGGGGGTCAGTGGGCTCTGGGCCCCCAGAGGAAAGAGCCAGAAGCTGGAGTTGGGAGACTTGGGTTCTGGCTCCTAGCTCTCTTCCCCGTCTCTAAAATGGGGAGCATGAGCTCTTCGGCTGATTGTGAGGCTCTGGGGGTGGCATAGGTGGGAGGAGGCCTGAGAGGGGCTCCCGTGCACCTGACCACGCATCTTCGACTCCAATTCGGCAGGCTCGCACTGACCTACGAGCAGCTCTTTGGTACCATGGTGACCTTCAGGTGAGGCTTGGGGACTCTGGAGGTGTGGGCAGGTTGGGGCAGCCCCGGCTCCCAGCCCACCTGACCACCCCGGGCTCTCCCCCAGGTTCATCCTGGCTAACCGCTTCTACCCGGTGTCGGCCCGGCACTGGTTTACACTGGAGCACCTCGAAATCCATAGCAACGGCTCCATCATCTACTTCAGCGCCTCGCAGGTCACTGGGCCCAGCAACTACTCCTTCCACTGCCAGTACATCAGCAGCCTCCCCGAGAAAGGCAATCTCCTGGTGCCCCGCACTCAGCCCTCCCTCTGGGACCTGACTTTCCAGGACTTCCAGGTACAGGCAGGGGCGGGAGCCAGAGTCACTGTTACTGTTTGCTAATGCTGCCGTTATGCAAAACACCAGAAACGGATTGGCTTTTATAAAGGGGGTTTATTTGGTTATACAGTTACGGTCTGAAGGCCATCAGGTGTCCCAAGTGAGGGCGTACCTTCACTGAAGGATGGCCGATGGTGTCTGGAAAATCTCTGTTAGCTGGGAAGGCACGTGGCTGGTGTCTGCTTGCTCCCAGGTGACATTTCAAAATGGCGTTCTCCAGAGTGTTGCTCTTGGGGCATTTTTTCTTCTCTTAGCTGCAGCTGCTCTAAAGTCCTTCTGTTTCTGAGCCCCTTTATAAGACTCCAGGGAGCTAATCAAGGCCCACAATGAATGGGTGGGGCCATGCCTCCATGGAAATTACCTTATCAGAGTTATCACCTACAGTTGGGTGGGTCGCATCTCCATGGAAACAACCTAATCCAAAGGTTCTAACTTGATCAACACTAATACTTCTGCCCACCCTCCCATCCCCCCAGATTGTATCAAAGAACATGGCTTTATCTGGGAAGCATAATATATAGCAACTGGTGCAGTCGTGGTAGCAGAGCCCTTGCCAGGGGTGGGATGGGGGTGGGGGCTCAGAGGTCCCAGCGGGGTTTCTGACCTGTGTCCTGTCCCCCGACCCCGACAGATCCAGGCCTTCAATGTGACAGGCGAGCAGTTCTCCTATGCCAGCGACTGTGCTGGCTTCTTCTCCCCGGGCATCTGGATGGGCCTGCTCACCTCCCTGGCCATGCTCCTCATATTCACCTACGGCTTGCACATGCTGCTCAGCCTCAAGACCATGGACCGCTTCGACAACCACAAGGGCCCCTCCATCTCCCTCACCCAGGTCATCTGACCCCCGCATGGAGCCCCAGCACCCTGCCACCCATCCTGCCCCCTCTCCTCTGCGGCCCCCTGAGGGGCTTCCCTGGGACGGCCCCCTCCCTGCCCTGACCTCTTCCTGACAAGGTGTCCATATTCTGCATAGATAGATGTTAGACAAATCTCTGGCTTCCATCATTGCAAAGAGGAGGGGACAAGAGTTCTAGGGACCCCTTCCTCTCCACCCACCTTTTCTCCTTATTTATTCCCGTCTGGCCGACATCGCCTTTTGGCTGTTCATAGTGCTTTTGTGTCGCAGACGCTCCCTCCCCCGGCTGCCTAGGGTTCCCTAAATGTGGGGGCCACGGCGGCCGTGCTCTTTCACTATTCTTTCTGCTTGGCTGTCCTATTCGGTCAGGTTCTTTGGTAATGTCGTGCTAAAAATAAACAGTACACTGGGGTTTCTTTCTGGGGTCTCCATGGCAGGTGGTTTGGGTGTGATCGCTGGAGGCCTGGCATTTCCCCACCAGGAGTGCCTGGCGCGGGGGCCCGGGGTACTCAGTTGTGTTTTCTTCCCAATAAAATAAAAATGGGTCGCCATGCTTCGGGCCTCCTCTTCCTGATTTCCCCACCGGTAGAAGGGATGCGCTGGGCACCGCACTGCGCGGGCTGCGGGAGGAGGGCTCCGGATGTCGGCCAGCCCTGCCACGTGGGGGTGTGTGTGAAGTGAGGGGGAGCAGGCCGACAGGTGGGGAGGCGGCGCGGGGCAGGGACCTTCACTCCTTAGGGTACCAGGGGGCGGGGCGGGGGCGGTGCCGAGGCCCGGGGCGGGTATCTTCCGCGGGAGAGAGGCGGTCGCCGGGACTCTGGCCCCTTGGCCCAGCCCCCAACCCGAAGGAGGCCGCGGGGGCTGCTGTTCGACTAGCGATCCCCACCCCTTTCCCCTCCCCCTCCCCCTCTCGCGGCGGAGCCTCCGCAGCAGCGTGCGCCCGCGTCGCGGGGTCGCGCGCAAGCCTCCCGGGGGGCGGGGCGGGGCGGGGCGCGCGGCTCCCGCGCACGGATCCCACCCAGGTCGCAGCACCGGCCGCCCCGTCCGTGCGCACCCCCGCCCCGCCCCCCGCCGGACTTGCGGGGGGCGGGTATCTCCATACCGGGGCCGCGCCCGGGGAGCCCCCGTGAGACCTCGAGCCTGCCACCCCGGTGGCTGGACTGGGGGAGCGCGCAGGGGCGGAGAGTGGCCGTCCGAGGGGCGGTGCGGGGGTGGGGAGTGGCCGGGACTCTTTGACGCGGCGGAGGGGTCGGGCGGCTGACGGCCGCGCCGCCCTCTTTGTCCAGGGCGGCGGCGGCGGCTGAGGTGAGGAAGTAGGAGGAGCCGTGGCCGGCGCTGACACCGAAGCCCGAGCCATGGACGAGGAATACGATGTGATCGTGCTGGGCACCGGCCTCACCGTGAGTCGGCGTCGGGGCTCAGGGGCTGCAGCCACCCCCCGCCCCATCTCCATCCCCCGCCTGCGCTCGCCGTTCTCCGAAAGGACACCCCCGTGGCCATCCCCACCACGTCGCCCTCACCCCATCGCCGAGGTGCCCTCGCCTCGAAAGGGCTCCTCCTGCCTGTCGCCCCTTCCTTGGCCTTCTTCACCTCGCCCCGCGCCCCGAAAACGCAGCGCACCCGGGCGGAGCCCCCTCCCAGCTGGCGCCCATCCCAGCGGGGTGCGGTGGGGGAGGTGAAGTGCTACCCGGGGCCGCCCCCCCTCAGCCTGTCTCCCCCGCGTCGCCCGGGCCCCGGGGACCCAGGAAATGTTCCCGAAAAAGCAGGAGTGGGGGCAGCGCCCCCACTTCCCGCTCCCCCACCCCAGTTGCCCATGGAGACGGAACACTGAGGAGGATCTGCAGCCTTTGTCCTTGAGTTGGGGACACGGGTTGGCGAGGATGTTTAGCTCCCCCCTTCCCCGGAGCACAGTCGGGCCCCTGACTCATCGCCCCCAGCCTGGGGCCCAGACGTGGCGGCAGGGGCTCCGCGGCTGTCGGAGAAAGAGCAGCCCCGGCTGGGGCGGTCGATCGCCAGGCCCAAGCGGAGCCTCCCCCCACTGCTTGATCTAACGGGGTCTCCTCCCGACTCCGCTGTGGCCCGTTATGTTTTATTTGCCAATCTGGCTTGGTCCTACGTACATACAGGACTTCCTCGGCCAGCGAGGGGCAGGGAGGCTGTCCGTGTATCTCTCGGAGGCTCTGCTCCTTGTTTCCCTCTTGGCTTCCGCAGGGTGACAAAGGAGACAGGAGACAGGTGATCTGTCACCCCGCCCGCCACCCCCCCCCCCGCCACCCAGTTTTAGGACCAGCGATTAACCCGGGAAGGTGGCGCGGGAGGAGCCGTCCCCGCCCCAGGCAGGGCCCTTCCCCGTGCTGGCTCCCCCCTCAGGTTGGGGGATAGGGAGCAGCTGGGGCCGCTGGTGGGCAGGTGTGGGCAGTGCTCCCTCTTCCCGCAGGAATGCATCCTGTCTGGGATCATGTCTGTGAACGGGAAGAAGGTGCTGCACATGGACCAGAACCCCTACTACGGGGGAGAGAGCTCCTCCATCGCACCCCTGGAGGAGGTGAGGCTCTGCCTGGGCCCGGTCCTCTCCCTTAACCCTGCAGCCGCGGGTCTAGGCCGCTCCCTACCTCTCCGGGCACTGGGGTCGGGCGTTAGGGAGAGAGGGGACAGGCCTTGAGGTGTCTCTCTTCCTCCTGCTTGCAGCTCTATAAACGCTTTCAGCGTCTGGAGGGGCCCGCTGAATCGATGGGCCAGGGCTGAGACTGGAACGTTGACCTGATTCCCAAATTTGTCATGGCCAATGGTGAGGGAGATGGTGGAGGGATTGGGGGTGGTGGTGGTTGATCAGGAGAACCAGAGAGGAGGCAGGCTCTGGAGGAGGAGGGAGCCCCCCTGACCTTGCTCCTCTCCACCCCCAGGGCAGCTGGTGAAGATGCTGCTGTACACAGAAGTGATTCGCTACCTGGACTTTAAGGTGGTCGAGGGCAGCTTTGTCTACAAGGGGGACAAGATCTACAAGGTGCCGTCCACGGAGACCGAGGCCTTGGCTTCCAGTGAGTGTGGCTGCCCTAGGCCAGAGAACAGTGTGTGGGAGATGGGCTGTTCTCAGGCTGGGGAGAACGTGGCCCCAGTTCCTGTTCCGTGGGCAGTGCCGTACCCTGGGTCCCTGGCTTGGCTGTCTCTTCACTGCCCCCCCCCCCCCCGCACGCCTCAGGCTCATCAGCGGGAGAGAAGTGCAGACCCAGAGGGTGCGTGGAGGGGTAACTCCCAGCCTCTGAAAGAGTCTCCACTTGACCAAGGAAGCCTCTCCAAGTGTGGGAGCCCGGCGGGTCTTAGAGCCTGTCCTGCCCCACCACCTCTTTGTACAGATGGGGAAACTGAGGCTGAGGGAGATAGGGAGTTTAACCTAAGGTCCCAGAGTGTCAGTGCCAGAACTCCCCCGGGAGCTAGGGCTCCTGGCTTCTGGCTCTTACCTCAGTGGGAAGAAGAGACTTACATTTCAGTGCCGAGAACTTCCTCTGGTGATGTCTCTCTCAGATCTGATGGGCATGTTTGAGAAGCGGCGCTTCCGCAAGTTCCTGGTGTTTGTGGCAAATTTTGATGAGAACGACCCCAAGACCTTTGAAGGGGTCGACCCTCAGACCACCAGCATGCATGATACCTACCGGAAGTTTGACTTGGGCCAGGATGTCACTGACTTCACTGGCCACTCCCTGGCGCTCTATCGCACCGATGAGTGAGGGGAAGCTGGGATGGGGTGCAGGGCTTCCTTTCCAAAGCAACAGGAACATCCTTGGGCCCGCCACCCACCCCACCCGTCTGTGGCTTCCTCTGCCCTCCCCTCCCTCCCCTCCCTCCCCTCCTCCTCTCCTCCTCTCCTACTTCCCTGCCCGCTCAGCCCGGTATCCTTCCTTTCCCATCCTTCATTCCCAGACCATTCAGGGTGGTGGGGAGGATGGCCTGGCGTCTGGGTGGGAGTGAGCCAGGGGTTCTGCTCTGTGAGCATCTTCTCCTGACCCCTGTCCCCTCAGCTACCTGGACCAGCCCTGTCTCGAGACCATCAACCGCATCAAATTGTACAGTGAATCCCTGGCCCGGTATGGGAAGAGCCCATATTTATACCCACTGTATGGTCTTTGGGAACTGCCGCAGGGATTTACAAGGTGAGAGATAGCTTTCATCAGTTGGTATTAGCAGGTTGGGACCACAACCAAGAAGTTAAATTGGCCACTTTCAGCATTTCTGTAGGGTTTTCCACTTTCTTGTCCGTGACCTTAGTTGACTTGGCGTCATACTTGGGTGACGTGGGCCTAGCAACAGCTGGTTGACTTTGGGGTGAGGTACCAGATCTCCACCAGTGTGGCTGGCTTGGTTCAATTTAGGCAGGGGCAGTGCCAGGACTGGCCGTGGGGCCCCAGAACCTTGATTTGGGGGTTGGCCAGTAGCTGCTGGCTCTTTTCTGGAGCTGCCTATTAGTTTTGGCTCCATGGGCCCTTTCCACGTGGAGCTGTGCCCTCATGGCACCCTTCCCGCTGGCCCTTTGTGGAGTATTCTGGGCAGAAGCATCAGAGAGGAAGAAGCACCCTGAGTCGAGTCCTGGCTTTGTGGCAGTGACAGAGCCAGGGTGGACAGCTGGGGCTCTGAGCTCTGCTTGGCCTGGGGTGGTGGTCTCTGCACCCCACTGGTGGGGAGGGAGGGCGCGGTGGTGCCGAGGCCCTGGGTCTCCTGGCAGGGGGCTTCACCATCACCTTTGCCACCACAGACTGAGTGCCATCTATGGCGGGACATATATGCTGAACAAGCCCGTGAATGACATCATCATGGAGAATGGCAAGGTGGTGGGAGTGAAGTCAGATGGGGAGGTAAGCCGGCCCCTGTGTGCAGTGGCTCTGCTTTATCCACGCCGTGCAGTCATAAGGGCTTGGACAGGGCTCAGCCAACTTTCCGAGAGGACCTGTGTCTCCCGTGACTCTGTCCCTGGGAAGTTCTGCCCCTCAGTGCCAAGGGCCTCTGGGGAAGGCATGGAGCCCTTCTTGTTATCCCTCGCACTGTCTTGGGGGTCTAGAGAGCTTTCCCAATTGGAGTGACTCAGCCGAGGGCATCGGCCCCACTGTGTCTATTGGGGCCTCCGTCCCTGAGCAGGCTGGAGCGCCAGGCACCCTCCTGGCCCAGTGCAGAGCAGAGCCAGGTGTTATGGGAGGGGCATGTGCATTCAGCTCAGAGGAGCCCCCTGCCTGCTGGAGCTGCCATCTCTGGCCTTGGTCCCCACCCTATGACCACTTAGGGAAGCCAGAGGACAGAGCCAAGTCCTTCCGGTGCTTTCACAGGTGGCCCGCTGCAAGCAGCTGATCTGTGACCCCAGCTACATTCCGGATTGAGTGCGGAAGGCAGGCCAAGTTATCCGCATCATCTGTATCCTCAGCCACCCCATCAAGAACACCAGCTATGCCAACTCCTGCCAAATCATCATCCCCCAGAACCAGGTCAACAGGAAGTCAGGTAGCCGGAGCTGAGGCATGACTTCCCTTAGTGCATTCTCTTTGGGGTGGCTCTGCCTCTCACCATCAGACTTGGGGCTCCCTGCCTGATCCCTCGGTGGAAGAAATGGGACCCACATGGCAGTTCCCCTTCCTTGGGGCCCTAGGGCTTGGGTGGCTTCTCTCAGGCTCTTCCTCCCCGCAAAGGCAGCAGCTCTGGTGCTTCCCGAGGGGCAGGACTGTGGAGGGGTGGGGCAGGCTGGAGCTGCGCCCTTGTGGCCCCTGGTAACAGTGCTCTCCGTGGGCAGACATCTACGTGTGCATGATTTCCTACGCACACAACGTGGCTGCGCAGGGCAAGTACATCGCCATCGCAAGCACCACAGTGGAGACCGCAGAGCCCAAAAAGGAGGTAGAGCCGGCTCTGGAGCTGCTGGAGCCCACTGACCAGAAGTGAGAGGCTGGGGGGGGGGGTGGAGATGGGGGACATGAGGGGACCAGGGCAGGGAAGGCCTGGTACCAGGCCTTTCCCTTCTCCCCCATCTGCCCCTCAGGTTCGTGGCCGTCAGCGACTTGTACGAGCCCCTCGATGATGGCTCCGAGAGCCAGGTAAGCAGGCCTGGCCCAGCCCCAGCTCCCGGCTGCCTGCCTGGGGCCCCTTCTGCCTCACCCTGGGCCCCTGGTTGGTTGTTTCCAGGTGTTCTGTTCCTGCTTTTATGATGCCACCACACACTTCAAAACAACCTGCAGTGACATCAATGACATCTACAAATGCATGGCAGGCTCAGCCTTTAACTTTGAGAACATGAAGCGCAAACAGAATGATGTCTTTGGAGAAGCTGACCAGTGATGGCCTCTGGCCCCACCCCAGCCCTAGGTGCCCCCCTCCTTGCACCACTCTGTTCCATCTGTTCTCCTCCATGGAGACAGGGGGGGTTGGCCGGGGCACTCCTATTTCCAGAATCTTCTGCTTCCCCCCACCACAGTCCCCATCACCCACCTCATTTTATTCACTGACCAAATCCTTAACCGTAGTGATGGTTTGGGAGATAGGGGGGCGGGTAGTATCCTCTTTCTTGGTCCCTCCTTTATCCTGGGAAAAGAGGGTCCCTTTCTTTGTGTGTGTCTCTTCCCCCCCACCCCTCATTCTGCTCTGTTTGCAAAGAACGTGAAGGAAAAAGTTCAGTTCCCCACTATTGCTCTTACCCCACTGTAGTGGCCTTTGGAGACATCCCTGCTTCTCCCACCAACTAGCTTGTGTGTTGGAGAGAAGGGGCCCTCCCAGCACAAAAGTCGCACCCCCCCAATTTATTCTGATTTATTAACTTGGCCCCCACCCCGTCGGAGCACAGAAGGGAGCGGCGCGCCCCCTCCCGCCGGAGCCGCCCCGCCCCCCCCCCCCAGCCCCGGAAGAATTCAGCCTGGGAGGGGGCGGCATGGGTCGAGGTGTGGGGTCTGCTGTTTGTTTTTTTTTTTTTGTCTCTGCGTTTGCATCCTCTGGTACTTGCTGAGGGAGAAGAGAGATTTGAACCAAGCAAAAGGAGGGAGACAAATGGATTCCAGCCCCAGTGCTCCCTGCCCTAGCCCGCGCCTTTACCTCAGTGGTGGGAAACCCTTACCTTGCAAAGTGAATGTGCCCCCTTCCCCGCGCTATAGTGTCTTTCACGGGAAACAGACTCCCAATAAAACTGTGTTGAAACCTCAGCCTGAGTCCTGATTTCCGAGGAGCTGGGCGGGGCTGGAGGGTCCCGGGGTCGGAGAGTCCCAGGCCCCGGGGCTCCGCCTCAGCTGGCATTGGGGCCAAACGGAGGTACCTGGAAGGGTGGTAGCTCTCATCCGGGGATCGCCGAGCCCCCAGGGCCCCAGGCCGCCGAGTCCGGGGTCACGTGGCCCGGCCGCCAGCTCACAGCCTTTCAGGGCTCCCCGCAGGGCCGCGTCGGCGCGGTGCCCACAGCGTGTCTTTATGGCCTACGTCACAGCGCGCTTCCGCTGCCTGCCCCGCCGCCGCTGCCGCCGAACCTCTCTGGGTCGCTGTCGCCGCCGCCACTGCTGCCGCCGCCATGGCCCAGTACAAGGGCGCTGCGAGCGAGGCGGGCCGCGCCATGCACCTGATGAAGAAGCGGGAGAAGCAGCGTGAGCAGATGGAGCAAATGAAGCAGCGCATCGCCGAGGTGCGCGGCCCGCGGGGGGCAGGGCGGGCCTCAGAGCATGCACAGCGCGCGCCGCCCCCGGCCGCCAGGGGCACCCCCTTCCCGCATCTGGGCGATGGGACATCTGGGGAGAGCCTGTGACCCCCCCCCCCCCGCCCGGCGCGGGATGGGCCTCGTGGCCGCGGCGTCGGAGGCCGTGCGGGTGGGACGGGCCTCCCCTGCTCTCTGTTCCTCGGGGGTCTCAGCAGGGCTTGGCATGGGTGGCCAGTGAGAGTGGGCGGTTAGGGGCCCAGGGGGAAGGAGCCCTGGGCTTGAGCAATTGGAGAAGACTGGCCAGAAGATGAGTTGTTGCTTACTTCTCTCTTACTCTGCCTTCCTGCCCTGGCCCCACCATCTCTGGGTGTTTCTCGGGGGATGGGCTGGGAGCAGAGGCTCCTTCTCTGTCGGCCACCTCCCTGTGCCTCCTTTGGAAGTCCTTGGCCAGGGAGGGATGGATCTGCCACCAGCAGCTGGCGGCTGAGGCTATGCAGAGGCGCTGAGGCTATGCAGAGGCTCTGAGGGACCCAGCCTTTTGGCCCCTGTTATCAACATCACCTTTTTCTTACACCCCTTGCTTGGGTGTGTGGGGGCCCAGCTTAGGGCTGGGCAAGAAAGCAGTCAGGAAGGCCCACAGCTCCTGAGGGGGTGCCAGGGCCCAGTGGGAGCCCTGGAGGGGTGAAGCAAGCCCACTTTCCAGAAGAAGCCAGCCTGGCCCCAGTCCCTCGCAGCCACATGGGGCCCTTAGATCCACCAATAAAAGGGGCCCTGGCTTTTCCAAAGTCACACTGTAGCAGGTCCGGGGCAGACCTGGACTTGAACCCAAGGTGGGGTGGAGGGCGGCCCTCACTGCCGCTTTCCCTTCCGACAGGAGAATATCATGAAATCCAATATTGACAAGAAGTTCTCGGCGCATTACGATGCTGTGGAAGCGGAGCTCAAGTCCAGCACCGTGGGTGAGTGGGGTGTGGGCCTCCTCTTCCCCAGGCTGGGCAGCCCCTGGGGTGACCCCCACCCCCACCCCCATCCCACGTTTTCCTTGCTTCTCAGGTCTCGTGACCCTGAACGATATGAAGGCTAAGCAGGAGGCGCTGGTGAAGGAGCGCGAGAAGCAGCTGGCCAAGAAGGAACAGTCCAAGGAGCTGCAGCTGTGGGTGTTTCTCCCGGTGGACCCTGCCATCAAGCTGTAGAGAGTTCTCAGGGGCTCTCAGAGGCCAGAGGGGCGTTCCGGCGTTGGGACCAGGCCTAGCATCTGCATGGCTGCACATGTCTCTCACTACCTACAGGGAAGACCCCTGCGGTGTGACCTTCCTGTGCATGGTCCCCTGGTCGTATTTTCCTCTACCTGGGTTCTGTATGTCTGTCTTGTCCAAAGCCCTGCCCGTAAGCTTCAGATTGGCTCCAGGGAAGGAGAACCCCGCTGGGGTGCTAGGGAGACCCAGGGCCCCTCATACCACACGTAGGTGGTTCTACATCAGGAAAGGGGCCATGGGGTGAAGGCCGAGTGCCTGAGGGTCCCTGGTGCCTTGGCAGGAAGCTGGAGAAGCTGCGAGAGAAGGAGCACAAAAAGGAGGCCAAACGCAAGATTTCCAGCCTGTCCTTCACCCTGGAAGAGGAAGAAAAGGGAGCCAAGGATGAAGAGGACATGGTCATGGATGAGGAGAAGCTGGAAAAGGAAGGTAAGGGGAGGCTTGGGACCCCCAGGGTTCTAGAACAGAGAAGTAAATCTACCCACCCTGGCCTCGATTGTCTGCTGTGTTTACGGTCCTGAGCCCCTGTGTGGGAAGGTGACAGTGAGCCACCTGCAGAGCCACGTGGGGGGTCACCTCCGGCAGCTCACAGTCACAGCTGGGTGTGCAGCCACTGGCAGGGGCCACTTGGTTAAGAAGTCTCCCACAGCTGCCCTTCAAAGGCATCTTCCAGCCTAAATTGACATAGCCATATAAATTCAGCAGCCACTACATGGACAGAGCAGGTCTAGGCGGAAAGAAGGGGGTCTTGGGGCCAACGTGGGTGAGCTGGGGAATGAGGGAGAAGCCAGCGAGGAGCTAGGGGCCACACAGCCCCTCAGCCGGGCCAGGGTCTGACCCCTGCTCAGCTCAGGGGCAAGGGAGGCTCCGTACGAGGTGACGGTCATCACCGTCAGAGAAGACAGGTGGGGCAGGAGAGCGTGTACAGTTGGAAGATGCAGTGGACATGCCTGAGCATGCCACATGTCTGAGCCCCGTGTCGCATCATGCGATGGGCCTCCGTGAAAGCGGATGGCAGGCCTGAGCTGTTCTCAAAAGGATGGTGCCACAGGGGTGGTGGGTGGCAGGACCTGAGGCTGGGGTGGGCAGCCGCTCAGAGGGGAGCGGCAGATGGCGGCATGAGGGGGCAGTGCCAGGATGGGGAGCAGCCGAGCCACCAGCCCAGGTTCACTTTTGTCTGTTCCAGGAGCCACGTTAAAATACGTAAAAACATGTAGGTGAAACAACCATCAGCGATACGTATGTTTAACCCGGTGTCCACAGAATTGCATTTAACCTGATGGATCTAAAGTATCATAGTTTCACCATGATAGCACTAGCCATGCTGGCTCCATGTGAGCTCCTCAGCCTCTGTGTGTGGCCAAGGGCTCCCTTCTTGGGCAGCACGGGACTAGAGAAAGGGCAGCTTCACTGTGTGTCCCTGGGGCTCCTACAGAACCCTAGCTGATGGACTTTTGTCCTTCACTTCCAAAGGGTCATTTCAGGGAGCTTGGGATGGGGCCCCAGCCTCTTTTTTTAAAGCTTTCCTTGTGATTCTCACATGCAGCCAGTGTTCTAGTTTGCTAACGCTGCCGGAATGCAAAATACCAGAAATGGATTGGCTTTTATACAGGGGGGTTATTTGGTTACACAGTTACAGTCTTAAGGCCATAAAGTATCCAGAGTAAGGCATCAACAGTAGGGTGCCTTCACTGCAGAAAGGCCATTGGCATCCAGAAAACCTCTTAGCTAGGAAGGCACATGGCTGGCGTCTGCTCCGAGTTTTGGTTTCAAAATTGTTTTCTCCCAGGACGTTCCTCTCTAGGCCACAGCTCTTCTTCAAAATGTTAGTCTGAGTTGCTCTTGGGGCATTTGTCCTCTCTTAGCTTCTCCAGAGCAAGAGTCTGCTTTCAACAGCCATCTTCAAACTGTCTCTCATCTGCAGCTACTTTCTCAGATTCTGTGCATTCTTCAAAGTGTCCCTCTTGGCTGTAGCAAGCTCCCTCCTTCTGTCTGAGCTTGTATAGTGCTCCAGTGAACTAATCAAGGCCCACGCTGAATGGGCAGGGCCACACCTCCACGGAAATTATCTAATCAGAGTTATCACCCACAGTTGGGTGGGGTGCATTTCCATGGAAACATCCTAATCCAAACGTTCCAACTTAGTCTCCACTAGTATGGTCTACCCCACAAGATTGCATCAAAGAACATGGCTTTTTGGGGACATAATGTCTACAAACCAGTACAGCCAAGCTCAAGACTCTCCCTAGTATGTCAAGCTAAAGAGCTCTGACCCGTCTTCCAGGTCAGCGGTCCTCCAAGTGCACCCCAGGGACCCCTGGGGGACTGCGGGACCCTTCTAGGGGTCTGCGAGGTCAGTGCCATTTACACACTGACCCTGCAGCATTACTTGCCCTTCTTGCACTGGTTCTCCCCCAAATGTGTAGTGGAGTTTTCCAGAGGCCACCTGACATGTGCCAGCATCCTCCCTCTGACAGCTCAGGGTGCACATGATTGCATGTTCTCAAGCCTCACATGTTTTCCCGCCTTAATTTTTGGTTCTGCGAATATCCATGGCTCAGATCCACACAAACCGAAGACCTTTGGGGCCCTTGGTAACGTTAAAGGACATTCGGGGCCCCAAGACCAGCAGTCTGACAAAACACAGTCCTGCTTCATCCGTATCTGCATGGGGGAAACCGAGTCCCGGGCTCTGGACGTTGGCAGGCCCTGGCCTGAGCCTGCTTCAGGGGCCTTTTCTTTGCCTGCTCCCACCTGACTCGTGTTTTACCTGCTGAGTGATTGGAGACGGTCACAGAGCTCTCCCAAGTTTCAGTTTCCTCACCTGAGGCAGAGGAACCCTTGTGCCTCTTTTGGGAGCTATTGGGTATGGGGGCACACAGCCACCCCCTGTGGCCCCTGGTCTGCTAAGTGGCTATGGCGATCGAGGCTGACCTGGCCTCATGTTCCTGGCCCCCATGCCTCTTGGCAGGGGCAGCTTGGCAGGTGCTGGGAGGAAGCTAGCACATTGTGTTCTGGTAACGGATGGTACGATGGTGTCAACATAGTAAGTTAAAAAATAAAAGTTAAATGAAGGAGCTAGCATGGGCCTGTGTAGTGGAGCCTGGTCTGGGAGAAGAGGGGACCTCCAGGACATGAGGGAAACCTCCGAGGAGGTGGCATCTGAGCTGAGCCTTGAGCCGTGTTGATGCCCCCCATTTGGTATTGCTCGTTCCAGAGGTCGCCACCAAGAAAAGGAAGTTGGGAAAGAACCCAGATGTGGACACGAGCTTCCTGCCGGACCGAGACCGTGAGGTAAAGGATGCCTGGTCCAACTCAGACCGTGCCCTTGACTGTGATCTTGACTTTCACCTTGACCTTGACCCTGGCCCAGCCCTGGAGGAGGCCCTTGATCCTCTCCAGCCGCCCGGGGCCTCACTCCTTTGTCCCTTTCTTTTCCCAGGAGGAAGAGAACCGGCTCCGAGAAGAGCTGCGGCGGGAGTGGGAAGCCAAGCAGGAGAAGATCAAGAGTGAGCTCTGGACAGGGTGGGCTGGGTGGGGCCCTGAGCCCTGAGCAAGCTCATGGGTGGCGGCTGCGGTGACACCTGGGTCCAGAGCACCATGGGACGGTCCTGGTTTGTAGGTGAGGAGATCGAGATCACCTTCAGTTATTGGGATGGTTCCGGACACCGGCGGATGGTCAAGGTAGGCCCTGGTGGTGGCTGCCCCTGGGGGGTCCTGGGGCTAGCAGTGAAGAAGGCCTGGCTCTTCTCGGGGGCGATGGGGGCTTGGGCCTGTCCCAAGGCTCCGGGGTCCCTCACTTCGGGCAGGGGCCTCCGAGCCACTGCCTTGTGAGAGCCCTTCTCGGGACTTCCACCTTCCGTTCCCTGATCTGTGGCTCCCTGCAGATGAAGAAAGGCAACACGATGCAGCAGTTCCTGCAGAAGGCTCTGGAAATTCTGCGCAAAGACTTCAGTGAGGTCAGGTAGGGGTGTGTGTGCATGGAGCCTGCAGTCTCAGCCCACATACCCGAGCCCTAGGGGGTCACTGTCTGGGTGCCATGGTCCTGGGAGGATGATCAGGCCCAGCTTTCCTTCCATCCCATTCTAGAACACTTCGCATGGGAGCACACTGGCCTTGCTTCTTTAGCCCAAAGGTGGAGGATCTGGGAGGGTGGGCAGGGTCTGGGCCCGAGGCTCCCCAAACCGCATTGCTTCTGGACTGCGGCCTTGGCACCCCTGTATCCTGGCTCTGGGGCCACTGCCCTCTGCCCCCTGGGAATGGCTGCCCAGCCCTGCTGCCTGTGTGACTGCAGGTCGGCTGGGGTGGAGCAGCTCATGTACATCAAGGAGGATTTGATCATCCCTCACGTGAGTCTTCCTTCATCCCCCACAGCGCCCTGCCCTCAGCCCTGGGCTTCCTGCGGGAGGTTTCTCAGACTCGGGCTGGCAAGAGCCAGGGGTGTGTGGAGGCTTGGCCAGTGCCGGCCCTGAGGCCTGGCGGCAGGCAGGGAGAAGCTGAGGTGATGGGGCCGGCCACACTGTCCCTCTCCTGTCTTTGGCTTCCAGCACCTCAGTTTCTATGACTTCATCATCACCAAGGCCAGAGGGAAAAGCGGTGAGTGGGGCGGCCCAGCACCCCGTGCCACCCCAGCGGGAGCCCAGGAGGTGGCCAGGGTGGCAGGGCAGATGGCTGCTTCTCCCCAACAGGGCCACTCTTCAATTTCGACGTCCACGATGACGTGCGGCTGCTCAGCGATGCCACTGTGGAGAAGGATGAGGTGCGGGGGTGGCGTGGTGTGGGGGTGACATGTTGTGCCTGAGTTGGGGGTTGACCCTCAGCCTGCATAGGTACCGCAGTTTCCGGAACTTTCTTCTCCAGTCACACACGGGCAAGGTGGTACTGCGGAGCTGGTATGAGAAGAACAAGCACATCTTCCCAGCCAGCCGCTGGGAGCCCTACGACCCCGAGAAGAAGTGGGACAAGTACACGGTGAGCTGGGAGCTGATGGGGGCGGCCGGGGAGCCCTCGGAGGTGCCCCTAGTGCTGTGCCCCTTTCGAGTGGCAGAGGCGCCACCGCAGCCAGCCCCTGCTAATCCCTGGCTCCCCTTCTGTTCCCTTCTGCCCTCCCACTGGGCCCTGCTTGTTGCCCCCTTGTCATCACTGTTGTCCCCCCACCGCAGATCCGGTGAACGCCGTGGAGGCAGCACGCCTGGGTTCTTCCAGGTTCAGCCCTGTGTCCCCAGGACCCGAGGCGTCTCCCTCTCCTGAGCCAAGGTGTGTGGGGAGCCCGGGACGGTGGTCACGGTCGCTGCTCATCACCTGTCATCTGCTGCTTTTTTCTTTTACAATAAAGAAACTCATGGCAGAGCCGGGGCACCTGCCCCGAGAGAAAGTGTATTCTGTGTAAAAAACAACAACAACAAAAAAAAAGTGTGTAATGGAGGTAAAAGTCCTGTGACAGAGAATCCATCGTTTGAGCCAGTTTAAAGTGTACACCATTGAGCACATTTATAAGGTTGTGCAACTGTCACTGCTGTCTAGTTCCAGAACATTTTCCTCACTCCAGGATGAGGCCCCTGGCAACCCGGATCTGCTTTCTGTCCTGTGGATCGGCCTGTTCTGGAAGTTTCTGAGAAATGGGGTCATCTGGTGTTTGGCCTCGTGTCTGGTTGTGGGGATTGGAAGGGACTGTGAGTGTGGTGGAAGGGGGGGAGCACTTCCTGGGAGCACACATGTGGGTGCCATCTGCTCCAGGCCCTCAGCTCCCTTCTGCCCCCCAGCAGCCCCTTCTCTAGGGGGTCACTGCTATCCTGGGAGGGGGCTCCCAGCCCCCCTACCTTCCTCCCACAGCAATGGAAACACCTCAGGTCCCATCCCAGTTTCTCTTGCCAGGCCCAAGACTGGAGGCTGCTGGGAGTCACGGCCCTGGGCCACCCCCTACTCAGACCGCCCCAGGACTGGTCCCTTTTGCTGTCCCTGGATGGAACCCGGTGGACTCCTGGCCCCTGCCCTCTGCCATCCGGCAGACAGCTCACCCCTTTCCCCTTGGGGGACCTGAAGCAGGCAGGCCCCTGTGCTCCCCAGGAGAGAGGGACACCCCTGCTGGAGGGGAGCTGAGAACCCGAATGGGACTTTTCTTGGGTTCCCAGGAGCCCCTGATGTGAACCCCTTCCTGCCTTTTGAGAAGCCGCAAAAGAGCAGCCCTTTGGGAAACATGCTCCTTGAGGACCCGTCTTGAACCTTGGCTGGAAGAAGAGCTGGTGCCTGGAAACAGCCCTCAGTCCCTGGGAGGAAACGGTTAGGGGGCCCGGCACCCATCTAGAAGGCCAAGCTGGAGGAGCGTGGAAGGGGCAAGCTTCCTTCAGACCTGTTGGCAGGGCCAGGGCTGTCTTGCGCACCCGACCCCACATGGGGAGGTCAGCGCCAGCCTGAGTTCCCACCAAGGAAGAAGGGCAGCAGTCTTCGAGCCCCAGGGGCCCTTCCTTGGGAACTTGGATCCACACAAATCTGGGGTTCACAGGACAGCTTGGGAGGCTTGGGGGCAATACATAAAACCCAAGGTGGCAAGACGTCGGGGCCTTCCTGGCATGGAATGATGGGAGGTCAGCCATTCCGACACAGGGGCGGGGCCTCCCAGGCCAGGGGAACAGCCAGTGCGAGGGCACTGAGGCAGGACTGAGGTTGGCCAGTGGGAGGTGAGCTTTTTGGGTGCCCCAAGCCTCGCCCACAGGCTGCTGTCACACCACCGTGGGGACTCCAGCCAGTCCGAGGTGCAGACGTGGTCTCACAGGGTCGGTTTTCTTTCTAATTGCTTCACTGACGTCAAATTTGCATAACAAAATGAACCATTTTTAAGTACATTTCTTATTGTGAAATTTAATATATACACAGAACAGTGATAACTTTCAAAGTGCAATTTAACAAGTCGTTAGCAAATTTCAAAGAATGTTATGGGTTACAGTTCCACCATTTCAGTTATTTCCTTCTAGCTATTCTAATTTCCTAGCATCTAATGTGTGTGTGTGTGTGTGTGTGTGTGTGTGTGTGTATGTGTATATATATATATGTATGTGTGTATATATATATATGAAGATTTAGTATTGTAATCTCTTGTTAAATCTCATCTTGCCCCTTCCTCTAGTTTAATCACTTGATCTTCAGGGATGTCTAGGCAGTGACCACCCTAACTTGTTCATATTAAAAAAGGATGTCAACCCCACGTGGGACCTGACACCCAGGGGTGTAAATCTCCTTGGTAACATGGGATATGATTCTCAGGGATGAATCTAGACCCAGCATTGTGGGATCGAGAACATCATCTTGACCAAAAGGGGGATGTGAAATGGAACGAAATAAAGTTTCAGTGGCTGAGAGATTTCACGTGGAATCGAGAGGTCACTCTGGAGGGCATTCTTATATGCTATAGTTATCCCTTTTTTGGAATAGCTAGAAGAAAATACCTGAAACTGTTGAACTCCAACCCAGTAGCCTTGACTCTTGAAGACGATTATATAACCATGTGGCTTACAAGGAGTGACAGTGTGATTGTGAAAACCTTGTGGACCACACTCCCTGTATCTGTTAGGGACGATTAAGGTAGCATGTATAAAATCCACCCTCAGCAATGCCAGAGATATGCAACATGGCCGCTAGGGCTGATGCAATAACGGCTTAAGTTGCCCTCAGCCTTCTTTATGGAAGTGATAGCCGTTCGTGCCTAAGATTTGCGCCTAGAGTGCTAGCTTTACTACCTGCCTTCTACCCCAGCAACAGTAGCCACCAATCCTGTGCTAGCCTTACATCTGCCATCCGCCCTAGCAACAGCAGCAGCCAATCCTAGACTGCCACCCACCTTTGCAGCCACCAATCCTAGGCCGCCACCCGTTCGTACTAGCCACTCCCTCTACCTTAGAGTATATATACCCTGCCTCTTCAATAAAGTTTTGCAGCTTGATCAGAAACCTGTCTTGCTGTCGTTCCTCGCGTCTCTTGTCCCCCATACCATTCCTCCCTCACAGGATTTGGAGCTTCCGTTGAACATCCCGCCGGCCAGGACAAACTGGCGCCCAACGTGGGGCTCGAAGTTTTGTGAGAGACGGAATGCCACACTCAAGGAGAGAGAGGCCTCTCACACTCACCGCACCCGGGATCACCACGGGGAAGCGCACTTGCGAGACAGATCCGTTCACCAGTCGATCAGTGCCGGCGAAAGGGAAGAAGAAGGAAAGAAAGCAACGAAAGGTAAGCCCCCACCCTCATCATGGGACAAGGAATTTCCCAACACGAATTATATGTTAGTCAAGTTAAGCAATCACTCAAGGCATGAGGAACACGAGTTAAGAAAAAAGATCTCACGTGCTTTTTTAATTTCCTCTTAAAAACCTGTCCTTGGTTCCCTCGAGAAGGTACTATAGATCACCAGTGCTGGCTAAGAGTTGGAGATTGTTTAAAAGATTATTTTCGAACCTTTGGTCCTGAAAAGGTTCCGGTTACTGCCTTTTCTTATTGGAACCTAATTAATGAAATTCTAAAAGTCCACTCTTCAGCTCCAGACATTCAAAACCTCTGTAAATTAGGAGAGGAAGCTTTGAGAGAGCACTCTCGCCCTGCTTCAGCGTGCGGCTCAGTAATTATTAACATGCCTGAATATCCCTTAAACGAAAATTCTAACAGGGATAGGCCAAATACCCCAACCAGTCAAGTCAGTTTGTCGCCCAATCAGCATGAAATCGAACCAAAGGCTAAAATTTCTCCCTCTTTGGAGGAACCGGAGGTTAAAATTTCTCCCTCTTTAGAAAATAACTCCCTTCCTCCGTTTCGGCCACCCCCTTATGCAACCGATTTTCTCAAACCATATTCTCATTCTTATCCAGTCACGCCCTTATCTCAGTTTCGCTCTTTAGAAGAAGCCACAGAAAATCTCCGGCTACACGCCGATAATTTTAGAGAAACTTTTAAACAGGAGCAGCAGCATGCCGCCGATCTGCTCGCCGACCTCCGGTCGGCAACTCAAAGCATTGCAGCCCTTTCACTTCCAGAAAATGCCTGCTCATCGCGCCTCCATTGTACTCGCCGCGCCTATGCTTTTCCAGTTACGCGTAGTCAGACTCGAGATTCTCAAAATGGCGTCTCCGGCTCCCAAAATGGCGCCGCCGGTTCTCAACATGGTGTCGCCGGCTCCAAAAATGGCGATTCTGGTAGCGATAGCGAGGAGAGTAATAAATCAGATTCCCCCGACTCTAGCGAAGGAGAGCAGGAGGAAGCTAGTTCCACCTCAACAGCTAAATATAAAAAACTTAGTCTAATGTATCTAGAGAAATTAAAAAAGGCAGTGAGTGATTATGGCGCTACCGCTCCCTTCACGCTCGCCCTGCTGGAAAGCCTTAGTGAAAAGGAACTTATTCCTAACGATTGGTTCCAGCTAGCCAGAGCTGCCTTGTCTGGCGGTGATTTCCTTTTATGGAAATCTGATTATGAGGAGCATTGTAAAAAATATGCCACCCGCAATGCCCGTAAGGCCACTTCTAAAACTTGGACCTTAAATAAATTTTTAGGTCAAAGTCCCTACCATCAAAGTGATAAGCAGGCTCAATTCCCCCCAGGTCTCTTAGCGCAAATACAAACGGCCGTGCTTAGAGCATGGAAAAAACTTCCGCAAAAGGGCGCCGCCACTGCCTCTCTTGCTAAATTAAGACAGGGGCCTGATGAGCCATATACCGATTTCCTTAGCCGCCTGCAAAACATGGCTGAGCGCTTATTTGGGGCTAGCAAAAACGAAAGTGATTTTATTAAACACCTGGCCTATGAGAATGCTAACGCTGCCTGCCAAGCAGCAATCCGTCCCTTTCGTAATACCAATCTTAATAATTACATAAAGCTCTGTTCTAGTATCGGGCCCACTCAAACCCTTGGCATAGCTATTGGCGCCGCTCTTCAAAATTTTGCAGCGCAGCACAAAAATTTTGCGGCACAAGCAAGGCCTCCAACATGCTATAACTGTAAGCAACCTGGCCATTTCTCAAAAAATTGCCCCATGCCGCGAATTAATTCCCCCTTACCCACTATCAACAAACCCCTATTGCCGCCCTCTATTTGTCCCCGCTGTAAAAGAGGGTTTCACTGGGCGTCTGAATGCCATTCTCAGACAGACATAAACGGCCAACCCCTTAAGCCTAAGCTTCAGGGAAACTTCCAGTGGGGCCGGCCCCAGGCCCCAGCCAGAACGAACCCAGGGGCAGTACGGTTTGTTCAGCCATCCCCAGTTGCAGTACCCGCGCTCCCGACCATAAACCACGCTGCTATATCTCAGACTTATGAAGAGCAACAGCAGGGAGCGCAGGAATGGACCTCTGTACCGCCTCCGGATCAATATTAACCCCAGAAAACAGTCCTCTCCTCATACCAACAGGAGTCTATGGACCTTTACCCCCTAATACTTTTGGTCTCCTTCTAGGAAGAGCTAGTGTCACCCTGCGTGGAGTTCAGATCATCCCAGGTGTGCTAAATAATGATTTTAGAGGTGAAATACAAATAATCGCAGCCACCTCAAACAATATTTTCTCTATTCCTTCTGGCACTCGAATAGCGCAACGTATAATACTCCCCGTTCAGCATGTTAACTCGAATTTCAAAAAACTCCAGTGCCCTACAGAGGCCCCTGGATCCTCCAATATTTTTTGGGCACAACCAATATCCCATAATCGGCCCATCTTATGATTGAAATTAAATGGTAAATCATTTGAAGGTATCTTAGACACAGGGGCTGACGCCACAATTATATCTTCAAATCACTGGCCTAAATCCTGGCCTCTTACAGCCGCTGCCACCTACTTACAAGGAATAGGCGAAACCGCAAATCCTTTACAGAGTTCACAAACCCTAAAATGGGAGGATGAGGAAGGAAACACTGGTACAGTTATACCATATGTTATCCCCCATCTCCCCGCTAATCTATGGGGTAGAGATATCCTAACTCAAATGAAAGTTTTTATGTGCAGCCCTAGTGATACCGTCACTACTCAAATGCTTAAAATGAATTTTCTCCCTGGCAAAGGCCTGGGCAAGATTAATCAAGGGATAAAACTGCCAATCTCTGTAACACCTAATATAGCTAAAACAGGACTTGGGTTCTCCCAAAATTTATCCTAATGGCCATTGACATCCCTGTACCCCATGCTGAAAAAATTTCCTGGAAATTTACGGAACCAGTGTGGGTTGATCAATGGCCTCTGACTCAGGAAAAGACCCTAGCAGCTATAAAGTTAGTACAGGAACAGCTTAATGCCGGACATATTGAACCTACTCAGTCCCCTTGGAACACTCCTATTTTTGTCATAAAAAAGAAATCAGGTAAATGGAGATTGTTGCAAGATTTGCGAGCCGTAAACAAAGCTATGGTACCTATGGGAGCACTGCAACCTGGCCTCCCTTCACCGGTTGCTATCCCTATTAATTTTCACAAAATAGTTATAGATTTAAAAGATTGTTTTTTCTCCATACCCCTTCACCTGGAAGATAGACAATATTTTGCCTTTAGTGTCCCCCAAATTAATTTTCAAGGCCCTATGCCTCGATTTCAATGGAAGGTTTTACCGCAAGGCATGGCCAACAGTCCAACTTTATGTCAAAAATTTGTTGCTGACGCCGTTAACCCTGTCAGACAACTATGGCCACAAATTTCTATTCTCCATTATATGGATGATATTCTATTAGCAGGCCAGGACATATCTAAACTGCATTCTTGCTTTCAGAGCCTTCTTAAACATCTAGCAGCAAAAGGTCTTCAAATAGCCCCTAATAAGATACCAACTTCAGATCCCTTTTCCTATCTAGGATTTGAACTTTGGCACCAGCAAGTTTTAACACCCCGCATTCAACTGCGAATCTACCATCTCTTAACATTAAATGACTTCCAAAAACTTTTGGGAGATATTCAATAGCTTCGCCCTTATCTAAAGCTACCCACTGAAACTCTTGTGCAGCTCAATAATATTCTAAAAGGAGACGCAAACCCCTCCTCTCCCAGAAACCTAACTCCAGAAGCAATGCAGGCGCTCACCATCATAAATCAGGCTATCCAAAATCAAATTTGCTATCAAATAAGCTACCACCAGCCTTTAGTCTTTATAGTTCTTGCCACAACCCACACACCTACAGGTGTATTCTGGCAATCCAATTTAAAATCACCAAACGGGCGAGGTCACCCATTGCTCTGGGTTCACCTCCCTGCTACTCCAACAAAGGTGCTCTCACCGTATATTTCTCTCATAGCTGCCCTTATAACTAAAGGCCGACAAACTAGTCGCCAGTTGTTTGGAAAAGACCCTGATTCCCTTATTGTCCCGTACACCCAAGATCAAATCCATTGGCTTTTCCAAACCGACGACGAATGGGCTATCGCATGCTCTTCGTTTCTGGGTGATATTCATAACCATTATCCCAGCGATCCGTTAATCCAATTTGCTAAAATCCATCAATTCACCTTCCCAAAAGTCACTAAAACAAAACCAATAAACCCTGCTGTTTTAGTCTTTACTGACGGTTCGGCAAATGGGACCGCAGCATATGTCATCCAAGGCCAGGCATTTTCCATGCCCTCTCCCTATACCTCCGCTCAACTTGTGGAGCTCTATGCAGTACTGCAGGTCTTTTCCCATCTCCAAGACCGATCTTTTAATTTATACACTGATAGCGCGTATATAGCTCAGTCTGTACCGCTGTTGGAAACAACTCCATTTATCAAACCATCCACCAATGCAGTTCCCTTATTCTCAAGGTTACAAAAACTAATTCTTAAACGACAGTGTCCCTTTTTTATAGGACACCTCTGTGCCCACCAAAACCTGCCAGGCCCTCTAACGGAAGGCAACGCAATGGCAGATGCTGCCACCCAATTAATATGTCCCAATTTTTCTAATTCTCTAACCTTAGCTTCTCAAGCCCATGCTCAACACCACCTAAATGCAAATACCCTCCATTTAAAATTCAATATTACAAGGGAACAAGCAAGGGAAATTGTTAAAACCTGCAAAAATTGTGTGATCCAACTGCCAGTCCCTCATTTGGGGGTCAATCCAAAAGGACTCATCCCAAATGAAATCTGGCAAATGGACGTCACCCATTTTGCTGGTTTTGGGCAACTTAAATATATCCATGTTTGTGTTGACACATATAGTGGATTTATTCAAGCTAGTTTGCAAACAGGAGAAGCTTCGAAGCATGTTATTTCTCATTTACTACATTGCTTCTCTATTTTAGGCCAACCCAAAATCATTAAAACAGACAATGGGCCTGGATATACTGGAAAAAATTTTCAAACCTTCTGTCAACAATTACAAATTAAGCATACTACGGGAATACCATATAACCCCCAGGGGCAAGGAATAGTAGAACGAGCACATCGCACCTTAAAAAATGCCCTGTGCCGCCTAACAGAAAGCACTCTCAATCTCACAAAACAACAACCTCGAGACCTTTTACATCACGCTCTTTTTGTTCTTAACTTCCTAACTCTGGATGATGAAGGACAATCTGCAGCTGACAGACATTGGCATCCCAAAACGCAAACGCAACAAGCCACTGTTATGTGGCGTGACCCCTTAACGTCAGAATGGAATGGGCCTGACCCCGTGATTATTTGGGGACGAGGCTCTGCTTGCATATACGATCAAAAGAGGGAAGGTCCTCGTTGGCTTCCAGAACGGCTGATAAAACATATTAATTCTTCATTGCCGAAACAAACCCCTGAGACACTTCCTTCCCCTCCTCTTAATAATAACCTTTCCAGGGTAGAAGCCTCTCCCTGAGAAAAATGTCTTTCTTTTCTCTTCCAGCGCATCAATAACTCCTGCTATAACCCATCCGGAGACAACCAGTCCGCACACAACCGGAAGTGGAAAGAAGTCCTGCTTACAGGTTTATTCCATCACTAATCACATGAATTACCACTTGAATTACTATTGGCTTTTCTTAATTGGTCTTCTGGCTTTGCTGTTTGCAGCCGGATTAGCAACCGTTGCCCCAAAAGATTGGAATCCGTTAGAAAGATTCCTGCTTGCTATAGCATATTTGTGCGTCGTAGGGTGTACTACTTTGCTAGCTTGTCTCCCTTAACAGGAAGAACCTATAGCCTCTATTAGTATGGCTTTGTTAAGCCTACTGCCATTTAAAGTTGCCACCTTACATGTTCTCTTGCAAAGTATGCTTAGTGAGCCAAGTATCGCTATCTTTGATCCCAATCCCCACCAGCCTTGGAAATGGACCCTAGCACGATGGGAAGATTCCAAAATTGTGCAAACCCACATTACCGCAGGACGCCCTTCCTTCGTTGTTTATGCCTGTGACCTAATCCTGTTCCCGGAGGGCACACCTTGCCTTAACCAAGCCCAATATTACATTTGCCCATCCTCAAACCCCGGGAAACAGTACTGCAATACTCCCAACCAATATTACTGTGCATACTGGGGGTGTGAAACATTAGCCACTACTTGGAAACCTCCCGCCCCTGATCATTATCTAACTTTAAAATGGGCCCCTCTTGGCTGCAAGCCCCGTGACCATTCCATCAATCCTTATTACGATAAATATAATTGTCAAAAACTAAATCTCACCGTACAGCTCCCTACTGATCCTTCTTGGCTAATCGGTCGAACCTGGGGCTTCAGAATCTATTTGGAAGGAGTCGACCCAGGGAGTCTTATCATGATAAAAAAGGAAGCAGTACCACAAAAACCTTCTGCCATTGGACCAAATATAGTGCTCGCGCCTTCAGCTACCCCTCCTATCCCGAGCACGCCCAGCAAAAATCTTTCCAAAATTTACTCCACTACTCCTTCTATTAGCATCCCAATATTGTCGTCCTCAAGCCCGTCCATATCATTTGACAGCCCGCTTTGGCCACTACTCCAAGCCACCTTTCTCTCTCTAAACTCCTCCCAGCCTAATTTTACTCGTAGTTGTTGGCTGTGTTTCTCTGCCAAGCCTCCTTATTATGATGCTATAGCTCTTAATGTTACATTTAATACTTCTAATGAAGACAATGCTTCCCAATGCCCTTGGAATGCAAGAAAAATCGGTCTCACTATGCAATCCGTTCTTCACTCTGGGCATTGTATTGGTAATATTTCTGCCTCCTTAAAAACAGTCTGTACACAGTCATCCTTTCCATCGCCTGGTAAATTCTATATCCCCCCAACAGGGGCAAAATGGCTGTGCTCTTCCACGGGGCTTACTCCTTGCGTATCAGCAAAAGCCCTAACTGAAACAGGGGAAATGTGCCTCTTAGTGGCTGTGTTACCTCATGTCCTCTTTCATACAGAGAAAGACCTTTATCACCACTTGGTCGTGCAATCTCCAGCCACGCTGAGAAAGAAAAGAGAACTTGTTACGGTTGTTACTATTGCTTCTCTTTTAGGTATTACTGGCCTAGGCACTGGAATCGCCTCTGTCGTTCTCCAAAACCAAGGCTTCTCCCACCTAAGAGCTGCTATAGATGAAGATTTAGCCCGCATTGAAACCTCCATTACCCATCTTGAAAAATCCCTTACGTCCCTATCGGAGGTTGTTCTCCAAAACAGAAGAGGCTTAGATCTGCTTTTCCTTAAGCAAGGAGGGCTTTGTGCTGTGCTAGGTGAGGAATGTTGCTTTTACGCTGACCATTCTGGCATAGTTAAGGATTCCATGACCAAACTTAGGGAAGGAATTGAAAATCGCAAACATGAGTGAGAAACCCAAGGGGGTATCTCCTGGGGGCTTAATGGAATCCTCCCTTACCTCCTCCCTATATTAGGCCCCTTAATAACCATAATCCTTATAATATCTTTTGCTCCTTGGGCCATAAAAAGAATAATACAGCTAGTTAAGGATCAACTTGACTCTGCCCTAAGCAAGCCTATTCAAGTGCATTATCACCGGCTCCACCTTGCTGACCAGGGTTTGGATCCAGATCATCTGACTGCTACCCACCCTTACGGGTAAGAAACCCCCTCCTACGGGAGCAGCATATAACTCGAAAGTATGCTTCTAGCGTATGCTATGATTGGTACCGCTGGGTGCGAGGCAAAGCACTGCAAAGGAGGGCCAAAGCAACTAAAGGCCATTTTCGAGCTCCTTGAGAAATATGCCTCATTTGCATAGGGGTTTTGCTCTGCCAAAAACTCCCCTCCCCAGAAAAACAGAGCCACAAACAACTTGGGGAATGAGGCCTCTATTTCCCCCAGCAGGTTAATGCCAAAAGAGTGCTCCATCAGCATTCTTCCTCCATCCTTTTGAAAAACAAAGGGAGGAGATGTTGGGGACGATTAAGGTAGCATGTATAAAATCCACCCTCAGCGATGCTGGAGATATGCAACATGGCCGCTAGGGCTGATGCAATAACGGCTTAAGTTGCCCTCAGCATTGTTTACGGAAGTGATAGCCGTTCGCGCTTAAGATTCGCGCCTAGAGTGCTAGCTTTACAATCTGACTTCTACCCTAGCAACAGTAGCTACCAATCCTGTGCTAGCCTTACATCTGCCATCCGCCCTAGCAACAGCAGCAACCAATCCTAGGCCGCCACCCGCCCTTGCTAGCCACTCCCCCTCTCTCTCCTAGAGTATACATGCTCTGCCCCTTCAATAAAATTTTGCAGCTTGATCAGAAACCTGTCTTGCTGTCATTCCTCATGTCTCTTGTCCCATACCATTCCTCCGTCACAGGACTCGGAGCCTCCGTTGAACGTCCCGCGGGCCGGGACATTATCCATCAACGTGCCCAAAATTAAACTTGGTGATGCCTCCTGGCACTGCCTGGGAAGCTCTCAGGCCTCTGACCTTGAACCCTTCAGGCCTGTGAATCGCTGAGGGACACAGGCTGCCCCTCACCCACTGCCGTGCCCTATGAAGGGCTCCCAGAAGGCAGAGGAACCTTAGGAAGCTCCCCTTCTGCCTCCCCGCCATCCAGCAGCAGCCCGGAGCCCGCCCGGCCCAAATGCAGTCTAACTCTCCAGCCATATGGCCCCCCTCCCAGCTAAAAATATTTACTTTTCTTTCCCTTTTCAGAAAAAGTTTGCCACCCCTGCTCTAGTCAGTCTGGACATAACCTCCCGAAGCATCGGGCCTGTCTAGGAGAGAAAACGCTGCCATGCTTTCCTCTCCCTCCCTGTCTAACTGAAAGGGCTGTTTTGCCATTGTGTGGACCAGTTGTCTCTTCTTTACCCCTATAACCTTTATACTTCCTTTATTTGGGATCATGATTCCATTTTCATTTAGTTCAGCAACTTGTAGTAAGGGAAATCAAGAAGTCAGGGGACGGTGAATCTGGCTTTGTGAATAATTCTGACCTGAAACACATCAAGCTATCAAGCTCCTGAATCCATCCTCAATTTGCAAAATAAAAACAAAAACAAAACTCTCATTTAACAGGATAAATAATGAGCTAAGATTTTATTCACCCAATAAATGGAAGGTTGCCTTCTCCTGATAGTCCCAACCTCTGTGGATTTGGGGATAATTATCTTCACTAAGGACAAGTCAGGAAATGAACTTGCCAACTTTGGCAGGACCTTGAGGTCCAAATTCGATACATTTCACAATCCCTTCTACCTAGATGAGAAAAGCTGTTTCTCAGAGCCCGAGATTTCGGAGCCTGAATCAATGTGGTAGAAAGAACGGGGCTATTCTTACCTTGTTCTTCTTACTGTCCCCTTGAAACTTTATTATCACATACAGAAAAACCACACACAAAAAAAAAGCCAGAGCCATTTGCTCCCAAGCCAGCCTTGGGCTTGCTCTGGTAGATTCTGCCTGATCCGAAAATATCCTCCGCAAGTCACCTTCTCCTGTGGCTCCTTGGCCTTCTCTCTCCACGAAGAAAACATAAAAGCAGAGCCACTGGAAAGACACAGCAGGAAGAACGAAAACCACTTCATTATCCCCATGGTGAGTGGAGCTGATGGGGGAACTGCCCAAGGCAGGTGGTTTGCCCTCGCAACTGTGAGATGAGATGAGACCGGGCAGCCTAGTGCTGGGCTCTTGGGTGACGTCACAGAGGGCCTGAGTCAGAGGCAGCTCCCCAGCTATTGTGACAACTTCAGGGTCAAGGGTGGTCAGGCCCCCAGGGCTGGCCCACGTGCAGGACTTAGAGGGAGTTGGAGAAATTTCCAGCAGGCAGTAAGAAGAGAGGATGCGAATGAGGCTGGGAGGCCACCTCCTTTCCAGTACATTCTTTCTGGCCCTAGTGCTCTACTGGGAGGGGCTGTTGGTCGTCTATTTCTGTTTTTCATTTGCTTGATCCATTGTGATGAACAGAGAAGGCACGGCATGTGCCCCACTGAGTTGAGAGCCAATTGCGAAAGGCGACACAAAACCAGAGAGGTTACAAACCAGGGGCCACTGATGTGCTTTGTCTTACAACATTCTTAAAAAATAATTATTTGCCAACATTTGGGGCTGGGAGTGGGGTCCGGACTTCAGTTTTAAAATCCAGATTTCTGGTTTCCTTGGGAAATAGGGAAGACCTGATAATCTCAGCCCACACCCTCACTGGGCCACCCTGTGCTGGAGCTGAGTTGGGACTGCCCACGAGGTGGGTCGCCCCTCCACAGTTCCCCACTCCCGACCGCGTCACACACACTGACCCAGCTGCCCGGTCCCAGCTGGCATCTGAGTGTGCAATCCCCACGGTAAGAGTAGCATTTAATAAAACTGTGATAAGAACAGCGAGTTTTGAGAGCACGTAACAAGGAGACTGATCTAGGTTAGAATATCCAGGAAGATTTTCCTGAAAATGCCATTTGAGCAGAGTCTGAGGGGTGAATTGGAGCTGGCTGGGTGAAATGGGAAGGGGGACGACATCTAGGCACACACAAGGACCCCGAGGGACGGCCACAGCCTGCGTGAGGACTGAGGCTCACTGAGGCTGGCCAGTAGGTCTGAAAGCACCTGTGTTTTTTGTTTTTATTTATTTTAGTTGGTATTGTGTCTACATTTTTGTTTTAATCTTTAATACAGTTTTATTGAGATATATTCATATACCCTACAGTCATCCAAAGTGTATAGTTATTCACAGCACCATCATATAGTTGTACATTAATCACCACAATCAATTTTTGAACATTTTCCTTACTCTGAAAAAATAAAAATAAAAGTAAAAAAGAACACCTAAAGTATTCCATCCCCCCATCCCACCCTATTTTTCATTTAGTTTTTGTCCTCATTTTTCTGCTCATCCATCTGTACACTGGATAAAGGGAGTGTGAGCCACCAGGTTTTCACAATCAGACTGTCACCCCTTGTAAGCTACATAGTTATGCAATCGCCTTCAAGAATCAAGGCTACTGGGTTGCAGTTCAACAATTTCAGGTATTTCCTTCTAGCTATCCCAATACACTAAAAACTAAAAAGGGATATTTATATAATGCATACAGTAACCTCCAGAATGACCTTTCCACTCCATTTGAAATCTCTCAGCCACTGAAACTTTATTTTGTTACTTTTCTTTTCCCCCTTTTGGTCCAAAACACTTTCTCAATCCCAAGATGCCAGAGCCAGGTTCATCCCCAGGAGTCATATCCTGTGTTGCCAGGGCGATTTACACCCCTGAGAGTCAGGTCCCACGTAGGGGGGAGGGCAGTGAGTTCACCTGCCAAGTGGGCTTAGAGACAGAGGGGCCACATCTGAGCAACAAAGAGGTTCTCTGGCGGAGACTCTTAGACACAATTATAAGTAGGCTTAGCCTCTCCTTTGCAGCAACAAGCTTCATAAAGGCAAGCCCCAAGATTGAGGGCTTATCCTACTAAATTGTTAGTTCTTAAGGTTTGTGAGAATATCAGTAATAACCCAGGTGGGGAAGTCCAACATTGCCACATTTTCCCCTGCAGGATACTGATTACGTGCTTCAACTTGGCGGGCCTGGGCCAGGGGACCGGATCCGCCCCTGGGGAGGGTGGTGGGCACGGGCGACAGCGCCCTCCACAGCCCCCCAGGCCTGAGAAAGTGAGGCCGGAGGCAGGCCCCATTTCCTCACCCAAAATACCACCGTTAGGGGAGGCTTGCCGGAGGGAACCGCCTTTTCCCCACCCCCTTATCTTGCCCGCACACCCCCCATTGCCAGAGCAACTCCCGCCACCACCAGTGCGCATACACTGTTGCCAGACACCGTTACCGGAGCAACTCCCGCCCCTTTTCAAACAACCTCCGCGCCCTCTTAGAACCAATCCTAACCTCCGCACCCTCTCAGAACCAATCCTAGCCTTTATCCCCTCAGCATTGACTTGTAACAACCCCCGCCCTCTATGCCAGCCTATATAACCTGTGCTCACCCCTAATAAACTCTCTTGGCTTCTTCACCCTCAAAGAACCGTGTCCTGCCTGTTCCTTCTCGCCGCCCTCCACACCTTGCACGCCACCGCCGGGGACCGGGCCCAGTCCCCCACCTCGCCCTCGCCTCCGGGAAAGAGCCCCCGCCACCGGTACCCTCCGAGCAACACCGAGAGCCGAGGGTTCAGCAACCGGCCACCCCCCCCCCAGATAAATCAACTGCGACCGCATTCCCCCAGTTCCTCGGGGGGGGGGGCAAATATATTTTTATTCTCTGCCCAAATTACTTTTTGGGATGTATTGGGATTTCACACTAAGCTGTACAAACCTACCAGATCTCACTTCCTATTCAAAGTTCCATGTAATTATGGTGTTTGAATAAACTGACTGTATAAGTTAAATTCTTTAGTGTGCTGCAGAAAATATAGATCCTACACCAAATAAACATCTCTTCCCTTGGTCTCACACAGAAGTTGAAGTTTTAAAACACAGTCAATATCATCCTTTACTCTTTGGCCTGATTTGCCTTAGTCGTAATCAGATAAGCTTCATTCATATCCCCAACTGAAATCTGAACTCTTTTTCAGCTTTTTAAAAACAGTTGCTGTATGAGGTAATACTGACATTCATATCTGCTGAGCTCAAGTTGTGAGTTTCAGGTGTCATGCAGATACCCAAAGATACAGAGACTGACAAGGTTATACACAAAGGGATCAGCATCTCAGAACTTAGAGATAACCATTACAACTCAAGAATAGATGTGACTGCTGCAAGAGCTTACAATCTAGGGACCATTACAACAAGCAGTTCCTTAATAAGCTGTGCTCTAAGATTCAATTCTGAGAGTGGGCAAAGCATTTGAAAAGACATCTCTACAAAGAAGAGACAGGAGAGGCCAGTGAAAAGAAACCTGAAATCATTAGCCATTAGAGAAACGCAAACCAAAAACCACAATGACATACCACTTCACACCCACTAGGATGGTTGTAATCAAAAAAAAAAAAGTAATGACAAGTGTTGGCGAGGGTGTGGAGGAATTGGAAACCTCATGGCACAAATGTAAAATGGTGCAGCTGCAGTGGAAAACAGTCTGGCAATGACTGAAAGGGTTAAACACGGAGTTATCCTACGACCCAGAGATTTCACTCCTAGGGATATGCCCAAGAGAATTGAAAGCAGGGACTCAAAGCTTTGCAAACGAATGTTCTAGCAGCAATATTCACAATAGTCCCGAAGTGGAAACCACCCAAATGTCCACCAGCTGATGAATGGATACACAAAACGTGGTCTGGCCCCACAATGGAATCTTATTCAGCCCCAGAAAGCACTGAAGTTCTTGGTCCTGCTCCCACGTGGAAGAACCCTGAGGAAGCATTCCGCTAAGGAAAGAAGACAGACACAAAAGGCCATGTATTGTCTGATTCCATTTATATGAAACACCCAACAGAAGAAGCAAGTCCGTAGAGACAGAAAGCAGAATCATGGTTGCCTGGGGCTGCGAGGGTGGGTGGCTGAAGGGACAGCGTCTGCTAAAGGGTATCCGCTGCTTTTGGGGGTGTCGCAAATGCTCTGGAATCAGTGGCTATGGCTGTACAAGTCTGTGACTCGACTGAGAGCTCCTGGGGTGTACGCTTTAAACTGGAGGTGGGGGTGTTGGGGAGGTTTGTATGGCATGTGAATTAAATCTCAATCCTGCTGTAGAAGAAGAGACGCAAGGTAGGGAGAACGCCGGGGTCGGGGCGCGGCGGCCGCCCGGGAAAGGTGCCAGGTGTAGGTGGCTGTCGGCTCGGGGATCCGCGCCAGGCGTCCGTGGTCTGACAGGAGGGTCCTCCGAGACCCCGGTCCGTCGCGGGGAGGGCGGCCAGAGCGGAGCCAGCGGCCCCGCGGCCCGTGCGCACCTGAGACCGGGCCGGGGCCTGGGCAGGGGCCGCGCACGCTCGGGGCAGCAGGTGTCTCGGGCCGCGCCTCCGAGCGATCGGCGGGGCGAGGCGGGGTCTCCCGGAAACCATTCCAATCGCGCGCGCCGGCGAGGTCGGGGCCGTGCCCCGGGCCCGAGGCGCGGGAGGTGGGGTGGGGAGTGGGGTGTGGGCGCGGGCGCGCGCGCAGGGGCTCCCGGGGGCGGGAGCGCGGGGAGGCGCGCGCCGCCGACGCGGCCATTGCTCGAGGTGGGGGGTGGGCTCGCGAGGCCCCCGGCGGCGCCGCGGGGCCGGGGGGGGGGGTGGTGGCTGTGCTGGCGGGGCCGGTCCGGGGCCGCCCCGCACCACCCCTCACCCCTCTGTCCCGCGCCCCTGGGCGCCCCCCGCTCGGCGCGGTGGTACGGTCCGAGTTTAAAAGGCCCCTGAAGGCCGCGGGCCGGCCCAGTGTGTGGGCGGTGGCGGCGGCGCGCACGCGGGGCGCGGGCGAGCGGTGGGGCTGGCGGGGCGGGGCGACGGCGCGGAGCCGGGCGCTGCGGGGGCCGGGGGCGTCCACGTGGCCGGGGCCGCCCGGAGCCGGCGGCGGCGGAGGAACAGGTAGGTGGCCGCCAGCCGCCGCCGCCCGGGCAGGGGCCTGCCTGCTCGTGGCCCGGGACTCTGCCTGGCCCTCCGTGCCCACGCCGCCGGGGCCGACCGCCCGGGGAACCTTTGTGGCGGCGGCGCGGCGCTGGGCACCGGAGAGAGGGCTGCGGGGCTCGGCATGATGCCGGCGGCCCGACCCGGTGAGGCTCCGAGCTGCAGGCCGGGGCTGGGCTGGGCTGGGCTGGGGCCCCGGGTGCAAATTCTACCTTTGCGGGTCTGCCCCCTACCCCCACGCCGCCCCTTCCTAGACTTGCATCCCAGCGGAGTTGTGGAGGGGGCGAGGGGGGGAGATCCGCCCCCCTCCCCGCCTTCCTTTCTTCTCTTTTGCTTTCGGGATCAGGGAGGCATCCACGGCCAGAGGTGACAGCTCGGAGCTGAAACTTTGCAGTTTGCAGTCATGGGTGGGGGGTAGGGTTGCCCCTTGTTCTGGCTGAGACGTTTTTCCTTTACCTCCTCCGAGCCCCCCCTCCCCATTCCATCGTTAGGTTCCCCGTGCCCTCCCCCAGCCGGGTACCTCCTATTTCCATGGGGACTTGGGCACGGAGCGGGTGGCGCTGAGCCCTGACCGCTGCCACGACGCTGTTCTGCTGGCTTCGCAGCCTGGGGCTGGCCGGAGGGCTGGGTGTGGCCTGAGGGGGGGCGGTGAGGACCCGGCCAGAGCCAGCTCTGTCCCTCCTGCCCCTGCCCCTTCTCCCTAAGGCCCCACTGTATATGGGGGTATCACCTCCCTTCCCTAAGGCTCCTGGGGCTCCTGGGGGTGGGCCAGGCGCCCTTGCACCTCCCCTTCCCCGGCCAACCTGTGGTTGCAGAAGGAGCAGCGCGCGGGGCCCTGGGCATCTGACCGGCTGTGCCTGAGCCCAGCCTGACTTACGCGTCTCTGGCACGTGGCTGGGGGCGAGGAAGGGGGGGAGGGGGCGGCGTGCCTCGGCTTTGTGTTGCAGCAGGGCAGCCCTTGGACCTGGGAGGTGGCCAGGGCCCAGCGGGGTGGCATGTGGGGCAGGGTTGGGGCTGGCCCCAGGCCTTGACTTCCCAGAGCCTTGTCCCGGGGATCCCGATGGCATCTTTTTGGGGAGGCACCCTCCTCTCCTCCCCGGCTTGTAATTGTTCTCACCCTGCTTTTCCCCTTCCTCCAACTCAGGTGGGTGTGTGTGGGGTCTCTGAGGCCTGAAGGGTTCCCTAGGGTCTCTTGTGTGGGGCAGACTGCCCTGGGCTGTGGTGTCCGGGAGCTCCATTCCTGGAGAGCCTTTCAGGGCAGCTGGCTCTGTTGCCCCCTTGTGTGTGGCCCAGCCAGGGCAGGTCTCCCTGGCTCCTTTCCAGCACAGCATGGGGTTGGGGGAGGTGATTGATGGTCCCCAAGCCTGCCGGCGCCCCTCCTCTCCAGCCATAGCCACCATCTGGGGCTCTGGGGTGGCTCAGAGTTCACCTACTGGGGATGGGGGGTGGGAGGTGGGGGACCTGGGCAGGTGGAACAGGAGTCCAGGCCTCAGCCTCCCACCCGCCGTCTCTCCTCAGGCCCCTGCCTGGGCGCAGCCGCCGACAATGTCCCCCGTTTCCGTCCTCCCACTGCTCCTCTTGGCCATGGAGGGGGGGGCCTGGGCAGCGGCCAGCCCTTCCGCGCCTTCATTGTGACGGACAGCACGCTCACCCACCTGGCCGTGCACCGTGTGATGGGGGAGGTGTTCATGGGCACCGTGAACCGCATCTTTAAGCTGACCCCCTACCTGACGGAGCTGCGGGCCCACGTCACGGGGCCCGTGGAGAACAACGCACGCTGCTACCCGCCCCCCAGCATGCGCGTGTGTGCCCACTGCCTGGCGCCCGCCAACAACATGAACAAGCTGCTGTTCATCGACTACGTGGCCCAGTGCCTGGTGGCCTGCAGCAGCGTCTGGCAGGGCATCTGCCAGTTCCTGCGGCTGGATGACCTGTTCAAGCTGGGCGAGCCGCACCACCGCAAGGAGCACTACCTGTCCGGGGCCCAGGAGCCCGACTCCATGGCGGCGGTCATCATGGAGCAGGGCCAGGGGCCTAGCAAGCTCTTTGTGGGCACCGCTGTTGATGGCAAGTCTGAGTACTTCCCCACCCTGAGCTCCTGCAAGCTCATTGGCGATGAGGATGGTGCCAACATGTTCAGCCTGGTGGGTGAGGCCCACCCTTCTTGCCCCGCCTCACTGAGCCCCCCATGCCCCACCGCTCCACCTCTTGGAAGGGCACTGGGCCTGGAGTGGGAGCTTTGGCCCCTCGTTGTCTGGGGATGCCAGCATGATGGGAGGGGGCTGGTCCCAAGACGCCGGTGGGGGGCCTGGGGCGCAGGGAGCTTGGTCCCCTTGCCCTCTGCAGGCCCTTCTGGCCTGGGACCCTGTGACCACAGAGGGCCCAGGTTCGGGGAGCCAGGCGAGGGCACTGGCCCTCATTTCCTACCGCCTCTCTTCTCCATCCGCCACCCCCAGGTGTACCAGGACGAATTTGTCTCGTCCCAGATCAAGATCCCCTCTGACACCCTGTCCCTGTACCCCGTCTTCGACATCTACTACATCTACGGCTTCGTGAGCGCCTCCTTCGTGTACTTCCTGACCCTGCAGCTTGACACCCAGCAGACCCTGCTGGACACGGTGGGCAAGTTCTTCACGTCCAAGATCATGCACATGTGTGCAGGAGACTTAGAGTTCTACTCCTACGTGGAGTTTCCCATCGACTGCTCCTGACGGGGGGTGGAGTACCGCCTGGTGCAGAGCACCCACCTGGCCAAGCCGGGCCTGCTGCTGGCCCAGGCCCTGGGCGTGCCCGCCGACGAGGACGTCCTCTTTACCATCTTCTCCCAGGGCCAGAAGAACCAGGCCAGCCCGCCGCGGCAGACTGTCCTCTGCCTCTTCACATTCAGCGCCATCAAAACCCACATCTGGTGCCACATCCAGTCCTGCTACCAGGGGGAGGGCACACTGGCCCTGCCCTGGCTGCTCAACAAGGAGCTGCCCTGCATCAACACTGTGAGCTGCCTGCCCTGAGCCCCACGTGGCCTTGGCAGTGGTGGCCGGGTCCTCGGACTCCCAGCTCCCCCCCTCAATGGTCCCTCTGCCCTCTCCTTTCCTCTCCTGGCACCTGCTGGTTCTGTTTCCCATTGCCCCTGGGGTCCCCAGGAGGCAGCAGGGCCTGCTCCCTTCCAGCACAGGGGCTCGACTGGGCCTCCGTGCCAGCTGGTGTGCGTGGCGTGCTGCCAGGCTGGCTCTCTCTCTCACACACACATACCCCTCTTGTTTCCCCAGCCCATGCAGATCAACAGAAACTTCTGTGGGCTGGTCCTGAACCAGCCGCTCGGCGGCCTGCACGTGATTGAGGGGCTGCCCCTGCTGGCCGACAGCACCGACGGCATGGCCAGCGTGGCTGCCTACATCTACTGCCAGCACCCCGTGGTCTTTGTGGGCACGTGCAGCGGCAGCCTGAAGAAGGTGGACCCAGGGCACCCCTTGGCATCTGGCCTTGTGGGGGGCAGGGAGGGGAGCCCTGGGATCCAGGGACTCTTGGGATGAAGACCTGACCTCTCGGGAGAGCCGGGGCCGGGGCTGGTGGTGCATTTTGGGGTTCTTGATTGGATGAATGAATGGACCCATGAGAACAGGGCCTCCCACATCCACTGCGCGCCTCACTTTTAGCCTCCTGGTCGGTCTACTCTGGGTACTTGCTGCCACATCCTCGCCCAGGGACGCTCTTCCTCCTGTCCTCCCGCTGTAACTTGTCCCATCATTCAGACTCCACCCAAATGCCACTTTCCCAGAGAGTGCTTTCCCACCCCCGCCCCCAGCCTACAAGGTCCAGCCTCTTGGTGACACCTGCTGTTGCTTTTTTGCAATCTCATGCATCCCTGGGCACCAAGGCTACGGGGCCGGCTGGGCATGGCGGCTCCATCCCAGACAAGCAGAGCTGCAGTGTTCCAACTGTGGTGCTCCAGCACAGCTGGGGCTGGAAGAGGGTTCCAGAGGCTACCCCTAAAGTAGGGTGGAAAGCAGGGCAGGGCGCACCCCCACCAGAAGGAAAACATACAAACCCCTCCCCCCACACGCACACTTGTCAAGAGGCTGGGGGTGAGACAGAAGGAAGGAGCTTTTGGCACCTGCTGCAGCAGGGTGGGGCTGGGGCCCTGGTGGGAGCTGTTGGGGTGGGGGTGCCAGGCCTGCCGGACAGGTGGCTGTGGGAAGGACTTGGGATCAGGCCTAGGTGTGCTGGGCAGCCAGGAGTGTGCTGGGGGCAGAGCCTTCCACCAGCTGCTGGTGGACGGATTCATTGGGAAGATGGGCAAAGCTGGGGGCCACTTACGGGGCCTCTCACCGGGGGTTGGCCAGCCTGGCTTGGCGTGAGTGCAAGGGGAGCCGGCTTCCAGGAGCTCGGATACTTCCCAAGGAGAGGTTTGAAGCTGCCAGCAGGGTTCTCTGTCTGATCACCCGGGTGAATGGGATGCTGTCTGTGGGGACAGGCAGGGAAAGGTTTGTGAAGGGAAGCAGTTTGAAACTGCTTTGAGATGCAATCTGCACCCCATGCGATTCCCCCATTTCACAGTCACACAGCTGTCACTGCTGTCTCCAGAACGCTTTCGTCACTCCAAAAGGAACTCTGTACCTGATATATTTCGGTGCCCCCAACCACATGCAGCCAGTGATCTTCTTTTGGATTCTCTCTCTCTCTGCACGTGGGCTGTTGGGGTGCTTGGCACGTAGGCTGCAGTCCCCCCCCTCAACCTGGAGGGTCCTGGTCCAAGAAGAGGACGCTGGGGTGCAAATGGGGTCTGTGTCCGGCAGGCCAGCCCCTCACCTTCCACCCTGGTCTGGTGGCCCAGGTGTGGGTTGATGGCTCCCAGGACGCCCACCTGTACGAGACAGTCCCCGTGGTGGACGGCAGCCCCATTCTCCAAGACCTGCTCTTCAGTCCTGACCACCAGTACATCTACCTCCTGAGTGAGAAGCAGGTGGGCCCGAGGCGGGCCGGCGGCAGGGCGGCAGGGAGGGCGTGGGCCAGTGCTGACGTGGCAGTCCCCAGGTGAGCCAGCTCCCTGTGGAGACCTGTGAGCAGTACCTGAGCTGTGCAGCCTGCCTGGGCTCTGGGGACCCCCACTCTGGTTGGTGTGTGCTGCAGCACAGGTGAGGGGCGGCAGATGCTGGTGGGAAGGGCAGTGGGGGCATACCCTGGAGGGCTGTGGTGGCTGGAGAGGAGGCCGCTTCCCCGCCCTTGCCCCCTCTCCATCTCTCCTTGGATCCCCGCTGTAGCCTGGCACTTCCCACAGTGTCCCCTCCCACACCATCCTGCGCCTGGCCCGGGACCCTCCCGGGGCAGCTGCGGGACCGGCTCTGGCTTGACCCTGCACAGCTGCTGCCACAAAGAGGCCTGCCTGAGTGCCTGGGCCCCGCACAGCTTTGCGGAGGAGCTCAGAAAGTGTGTACAGGTGCGGGTACGGCCCAACAATGTGTCGGTGATGTCGCCCAGTGTGCAGGTGTGGGGCGTGGGACCTGTGGTTGCGTGGGGGAGGGGACGAACACCCTGTTGTGAGCTCCCCCTGCTTCCCCCAGCTGACCGTGGCCATGCGCAACATGCCCAACCTCAGCACGGGCGTGAGCTGTGCCTTCGAGGAGGTGATGGAGAGCGAGGCCCTCCTGCTGCCTTCCGGGGAACTGTGCTGCTCCTCACCCTCCCTCCAGGAGCTGCGGGCTCTCACCCAGGGGCATGGTGAGCGCCCTGGGCTGCATGGGGGCTTGGGGGAGGAGGGAAAGCCAGTTGCAGCCACCCCCTGGCTTATGGACCCTCCCACGTTTGTTGCAGGGGCCACCCGCACGGTGCAGCTGCAGCTGCTCTCCAAGGAGATGGGGGTGTGCTTTGCTGGGGTGGACTTGGTCTTCTACAACTGCAGCATACTCCAATCATGAATAGCCCGCTGCTGTCCTCCTTGGGCTCCCCAGGTATCCGAGGGGTGGCGGTCCCCATCTGTGCTATTTCTGAGGCTGCTTCTCCCCTTCCCCACAGGTGTATGTCGTGCGTGGGCAGCCCCTACCCCTGCTACTGGTGTAAGTACCACCACGTGTGCAGCAGCCACCCCCACGAGTGCTCCTTCCAGGAGGGCAGGGTCTGCAGCCCCGAGGTGAGCTGGCCTGTGGCCTTTCTGGAAACATCTGCTCCCAGAGGCAGGGGCCCCAGCGTGTGGGTGACTGCTGTCCTCCCCCCAGGGCTGCCCTGAGATCCTGCCCAGTGGGGACCTCCTGATCCCAGTCGGCATCATGCAGCCTGTCACCCTGCGGGCCAAAAACCTGCCACAGCTGCAGTCAGGCCAGAAGAACTACGAGTATGTGGTGTGCGTGCAGGGGCGGCAGCAGCGGGTGCTGGCTGTGCGCTTCAACAGCAGCAGTGTGCAGTGCCAGAACTTCTTGGTGAGGCCCTGGGGCCCCTGGGGGGTTGGTGGGGTGGGGGTGGTTTGGCTGCAGGTGCAGCGGGATGCTGGGGGATTGGGGCAAGCCAGTCCGTGCACCAGTTGCCGAGCCAGAAGCCTCCAGTGGCCTGGCAGGCCCTTCTGAGTCACCCGCTGGGCACTGGGGCCCAGGGAGCAGGGGACTAGAATCCCGGAGGGCATGCGTGCCTCACTGGGGACACTAGGTTCCCTCTCCCCAGTACTCCTATGAAGGTGACGAGTATGGGGACACTGAGCTGGACTTCTCCGTGGTCTGGGATGGAGATTTCCCCATCGACAAGCCCCCCAGCTTCTGAGGTGAAGGGCAGAATGGGTGCCAGCTGGAGCCAGGTCCCAGGGGTCCCAGGGCTCCCCATCTCTCCCAATGCTGTTCTTCTGTCAGGCCCCTGATCCTTGCTGGCTGCCCCTCCCCACCGGCTGCTCCTCCCCTGCCCCTCCCCCCTCCCCACCGGCTGCTCCTCTCCTGCCCCTTCCCCCTCCCCTTCTCCCATTGGCTGCCCCTCCTCTGCTCCCTCCCACCGGCTACCCCTCCTGTGCCCCTCCTCCCACTGGCTGCCCCGCCCCCTCCCACCGGCTGCCCCGCCCCCGCCCCCAGCAGCGCCCTCTGTGCCCACAGTCCTCCTGTACAAGTGCTGGGCGCAGCGGCCCAGCTGCGGCCTCTGCCTCAAGGCCGATCCCCGCTTCAACTGTGGCTGGTGCATCTCGGAGAACAAGTGCCAGTTGCGGGCCCACTGCCCGGCCCCCAAAATCAACTGGATGCACCCGAGCCAGAAGAGCCCTTGGGCATCACGCAGGTCTGCCCCGGCCCGCGCGTGCCGCCCCATGCCCCGCGGGGCCCCCTGCCCTGCCCTGGCCCGGGCTGACACGACCCCGTCCGGCCCCACACGTCCACCCCCTCATGGGACCCAAGGAGGGTGGTACCCGCGTCAAGCTAGTTGGCGAGAACCTGGGCCTCACCTCCCGAGAGGTGGGCCTGCGTGTGGCCGGTGTGCACTGCAACTCCGTCCCTGCCGAGTAGGTCAGCGCCGAGAGGTGAGCGCGGCCAGGAGGGCGCCCGGGGCGGCCCTGCCCTCCTGGCCCGGCCCGGCTCTGACTGCCTGCGCCCCCCAGGATCGTGTGCGAGATGGAGGAGTCGCTGGTGCCCAGCCTCCCACCGGTGCCTGTCGAGCTGTGGGTGGGCGACTGCTCAGCCGACTTCTGCACGCAGTCGGAGCAGCTCTACACCTTCGTGGTACGCGGGCCGCCGTCCCCCTTCCCCGTGCCAGGCGAGGGCTGGGGCCTGGGCTCGGGACCCGGGCTGCCCTCCCCTGCCGCTCAGGACCGCTTTGCTCGCAGACCCCAACTTTCTACCGCGTGACCCCTAGTCGGGGCCCGGCCTCGGGGGGCACGCGGCTCACCATCTTGGGCAATTCCCTGGACACGGGCAGCAGGGTCACCGTGACTGTGAGAGATGGCGAGTGCCAGTTTGTGAGGTGGGTGAGGGCCCCGCAGGCTGGGGGAGACAGGGCGGGCACACCCCGCCCCCCCACGTCCCCCACCTCCTTAAAGGGTGCTGCCTGCCCATGCAGGAGAGACGCCGAGGCCATCGTGTACATCTTGCCTGCATCCACCCTGGGTCCCAGCCAGGCCCTCATCACGGTCTCCATCAATTGAGCCAACATCTCCAGCCCCAGGGTCACCTACACCTCACCCAAGACCCCACTGTCACTCACCTCAAGCTCACCTGGAGCATCATCAAGTAAGTCCTGGGGCAGAACGGGTCGGGACAGGTGTCCCTGAGCTCAGCTCCTGTGGCTTTGTTTGTTTGTCCTCCTTTGAGCCTGAGTCTTCTTGTGACAAGGGGGCAGGGTCACCCGACCTAGGGAAGCAGCTAGCACAGGACCTGGCACCCACAGGGTGACCTGGGGCCGGGCTCCCCTGGGCTTTCCCACGGTTTTGATGACTCCCTAGGACCCGCTGGGGTGGGTGGGTGGGAGAAGGAGCGTGAAGCCCACACCCCTGCCCCCAGCGGGAGCAGCGCTATCACCGTGAGTGGCACCCACCTACTGACAGTCCAGGAGCCCCACGTGTGCGCCAACTACCACGGCATCGAGACCACCAATGTGAGTCCCTTCACTCCTCGACCACTCCCCTTCCCACGGCCTCTCACGCCCACTGGGCTGCCCCCCGTTTCCACAGACGTGCCAGGTGATCAATGACGCATCCATGATGTGTAAGGCACCTGGCATCTTCCTGGGGCGGCTCCAGCCGCAGGCCCAGGGCGAGCACCCCGACGAGTTTGGCTTCCTGCTGGACCACATGCAGGCGGCCTGCTCCCTCAACCGCTCTGCCTTTACTTACTACCCTGACCCCAGCTTTGAGCTACTGGGGCCCTCCGGCGTGCTGGACGTTAAGCCGGGCTCCCACGTGGTGCTGAAGGTGCCCCTGAGGGCGGGGAGGATGGCGGCAGGGCTGGGGGCGGGGCCCGGGTCACGGCTGACTGTGCCGCTCCCCACCTCTCTCCCAGGGCAAGAACGTGATCCCCACGGCGGCCGGCAGCTCCCACCTCAACTACACGGTGCTGATCGGGGGTCAGCCGTGCGCGCTGACCGTCTCGGACACGCAGCTCCTCTGCGACTCGCCCAGCCAGACCGGCCGGCAGCCCGTCATGGTGGGCGGGGAGGCGGCGAGGGCCAAGGGGGTGACCCAGGGGAGTTGAGGTTGGGCTGGGGGGCACAGCTCATCTGCGGCCTGGGCCCCACAGGTGCTGGTGGGTGGCCTGGAGTTCTGGCTGGGCACGCTGCACATCACGGCCGAGCGTGCGCTGACCCTGCCTGCCCTGGTGGGGCTGGCAGCGGGCTCTTGCTGCTGGCCATCACCGCCGCGTTTGTGGCCTACAAGCGGAAGACGCAGGATGCCAACCGCACGCTCAAGCGGCTGCAGCTGCAGATGGACAACCTGGAGTCCCGCGTGGCCCTGGAATGCAAGGAAGGTGCTTCGGAGGGGCAGGGGGTGGGGCGGGAGGCCCCCCTGCCCCCGGCCGCTCATGCCCCTCCCCCCTGCCCCGCCCAGCCTTTGCTGAGCTGCAGACGGACATCAACGAGCTGACCAACCACATGGACGGAGTGCAGATCCCTTTCCTGGACTACCACACCTAGGCCGTGCGCGTCCTCTTCCCGGGCATCGAGGCCCACCCGGTGCTCAAGGGGCTGGACATGAGCTCCCCCCTAACCCGCCCTCTGGCCCCGGCCCCGCCCCCACCCTCTTGAGACACCCACCCCCCAATTCCCACTCCCCGCAGACGCTCCCCAACGTGGAGAAAGCCCTGCGTCTCTTCGGGCAGCTGCTGCACAGCTGCGCCTTTGTGCTCACCTTCATCCACACCCTGGAGGACCAGAGCAGCTTCTCCATGCGCGACCGGGGCACCGTAGCCTCGCTCACCATGGTGGCCCTGCAGAGCCGGCTCGACTATGCCACGAGGCTGCTCAAGCAGCTGCTGGCCCACCTCATCGAGAAAAACCTCGAGAGCAAGAACCACCCGAAGCTGGTGCTGCGCAGGTACCGGACTGCCCAGCCGGCCTTAAGCTCCCGCCCCGCCAGGCCCCGTCCCTCTGCGGGCCTGGCCCGCCCCGTTCCCACGCTCAGCCCCACCTCATCTTGCCAGGTTCCGCTCCTTTCCGTTCTTGGCCTAACCCTGCCCCGCCCCTTCCTCGCCCCTACCCCTCCAGGCCCCGCGGCTGTCCTGTCCTGGCCCACCGCCATTCCCACGCTCACACCCCTCTTCATCCCGCCAGGCCCGGCTCTTTTCCCTACCTGGGCTAACCTTCCTTTGCCCCTGTCCTGCCAGGTCCCCTCCCTCAGCCCCCACCCCGCCAGGCCCCGCCCACCTCCTGGCCTGGCCCGCTGCGCTCCCACACTCGGGCCCCACCCTGGCCCGGCCCAGGGCCCCAGCGTGCTCCTCCACCCTAGGACCGAGTTGGTGGCTGAGAAGATGATCACCAACTGGTTCACCTTCCTGCTGCACAAGTTCCTGAAGGTGTGCTTGGTGGGCATGGGGCAGGGGAGGTGGGGTGGGAGGGGCTCCCTGCACTGTCTGGCGGGGCGGCGGTGAGCCGTGCACCCCGCCCCGGCTGCAGGAGTGCGCCGGGGAGCCGCTGTTCCTGCTCTACTGCGCCATCAAGCAGCAGATGGAAAAGGGCCCCATCGACGCCATCACGGGCGAGGCCCGCTACTCCCTGAGCGAGGACAAGCTCATCCGCCAGCAGATCGACTACAAGACGCTGGTGAGGGGGCCGGCGCGCCAGGGGGCTGGGGGCACGTGGCGGGGCCAGCACTGACCTGTGGGCCTGCCCGCTCCCCAGACCCTGCACTGCTTGTGCCCGGAGAGCGAGGGCAGCACCCAGGTCCCGGTGAAGGTTCTCAACTGCGACAGCATCACCCAGGCCAAAGACAAGCTGCTGGACGCCATGTACAAGGCCATCCCGTACTCCCAGCGCCCCAAAACCGAGGACATGGACCTAGGTGAGGCCAGCTCTCCCTCTCCATCCCCCAGGGGCTCGGGGACCCTGGGCGGGGGGCACCTCACAGGCGCTCTGTGGTCCACAGAGTGGCGCCAGGGCCGCATGGCCCGCATCGTTCTCCAGGATGAGGACGTCACCACCAAGATCGAGTGTGACTGGAAGAGGGTCAACTCGCTGGCTCACTACCAGGTGAGGGCTGCCCCGGAACTGGGGAGCCTCAGCAGGGGCCGCGGCTCCTCCCTGCCTTTGCTGGGTGCTCAGTGGAGGAAGCGTCCAGGTGGGTGGTGGGTCAGTCCTCTCCCCTCTCTGTGTTCTCCAGGTGACAGATGGCTCCCTGGTGGCACTGGTGCCCAAACAAGTCTCTGCTTATAACATGGCCAACTCCTTCACCTTCACGCGCTCCCTCAGCCGCTATGGTAGGTTTTCTCCAGCCCAGGGCGATGGCGGTCCCCGCTGTCCGAGATGCCAGCCCCTGGTTTTGGAGCTCCTAGAGGTGGGGTGGGCTGTGGGCAGGAAGGCCAGCCCCGGTCCCAGCCTGAGGGGCCGCCCGTCACCCTCTGCCCCAGAGAGCTTACTGCGCACGGCCAGCAGCCCCGACAGCCTCCGCTCGCGGGCGCCCATGATCACACCCGACCAGGAGACGGGCACCAAGCTATGGCACCTGGTGAAGAACCATGAGCACGCTGACCACCGCGAGGGGGACCGGGGCAGCAAGATGGTGTCTGAGATCTACCTGACAAGGCTGCTGGCCACCAAGGTGGGGGACCCTACCTGGCCTGCTTGGGGAGGGGGGCATCGGATTGTCCGGGTCCGGCCCAGCCTGGATGGAGAAGCCTTTGCCACGCCAAGCCCTGGCCTGAGCCTGAGCAGGCCCTGGGGAAGCTGCCCTTGGCTGAGCTGCTCTGCCGCCCACCATCGGTCTGGCTTTGGGGCCCTCACACCCTCCCTCCCTCCCAGCCCGTGCCCTCGCTGCTTCTTCTCCCTGCAGGGCACCCTGCAGAAGTTCGTGGATGACCTCTTTGAGACCGTGTTCAGCACTGCCCACCGGGGCTCGGCCCTGCCCCTGGCCATCAAGTACATGTTTGACTTCCTGGATGAGCAGGCCGACCAGCGCCAGATCAGCGACCCTGACGTGCGGCACACCTGGAAGAGCAACTGGTACCCGGCACCGGGGTCATCCAGGGGCGTGGGAGCCGGGGCTTTGGGGCAGGGAGCGTGGCAGGGGGGCTGGAGTGGTTGACCTGGCAGGAGAGGACAGCGGCTTGGCCTAGGGTGGATTTGGATGGTGCCACCAAGCCAGGGGGGGCGGGGGGACTCAGTGGGGCTCCTGGCAGGTCGGGAGTGGGTAGAGCAGGAAGTGGGAAGAGTGGGTAGGAGGGGGCACGTAGGTTTTTCTCTGTCCCATGTGACGGTGGCAGTGGCAGTGCAGTCTTCACTGCGATGGCAAGAACCAGAGAGTGCTGAGAGCCTCCGGAGACGAGGAGTGTGCTGGGGACAGGGTGGGCCGTGGCGGGGGTGTCACAGTAGGGGCTCAGCTAGGAGGGGTGGGCATCTACCCACGACTGAGGGGCTACTTGCCCTTCTCGCTCGCTCCCTGAAGTCCCACGGAAACTTAAAAGATAGGCCTTTTACCCTAGACCCGTCCTTGGTTGCCCACCCTGGACGAGATGTGAGCTGGCCCGTTAGTGACCATGGCGGTGGGGGCAGGAGGGGCCTCCAGGGACGCCTGGGAGCCGTGCGCTGTGCTGTGCCCGCTCCCCCCAGCCTGCCCCTGCGCTTCTGGGTGAACGTCATCAAAAACCCGCAGTTCATGTTCGACATCCACAGGAACAGCATCATGGATGCCTGCCTGTCGGTGGTGGGACAGACTTTCATGGACTCCTGTTCCACCTCCAAGCACCGGCTGGGCAAGGACTTACCCTCCAACAAGCTGCTCTATGTCAAGGACATCCCCAATTACGAGAGGTGGACGTCACCCTTTGGGATGAGCAGCCGCCCTGCCCCAGACCCCACTACCACCACCCCCATGCTGTGTTGCTCGGTGGGGAGGAAGGCAGGGCTGCCTGGCCAGTGAGGGTGAGGGGGTTTGGCTTTTGTGGCATTGGCCCTTGTGACCTACCCAGGTCCCAACAGGTACTACCGAGACATCGCTAAGATGGCCTCCATCAGCGACCAGGACATGGACGCCTACCTGGTGGAGCAGTCCCGCCTGCATGCCAGTGACTTCAACGTCCTCAGCGCACTCAGCGAGCTCT